>NW_026883302.1:0-482718 GCF_032173495.1 Musca vetustissima | reverse complement strand
ATAGACCAAAAGTAGACAAGGCGTGGATTTTTTTAAATAATTTTTAAGGCCTAGACCAGGAGTAGACAAGGCGTGGATTTTTTTAATTATTTTCTAAGACATAGACCAAAAATAGACAAGGCGTGGATTTTTTTTAATTATTTTCTAAGACATAGACCAAAAATAGACAAGACGTGGATTTTTTTTAAATAATTTTTAAGGCCTAGACCAGGAGTAGACAAGGCGTGGATTTTTTTAAAAACTATTTCATAAGGCCTAGACCCGGAGTAGACAAGGCGTGGATTTTTATATAAATTATTTTTTAAAGGCCTAGACCCGGAGTAGACCAATAGTACCCAAGGGGTGGATTTTTATAAAAATTATTTTTAAGGCCTAGACCCGGAGTAGACCAGGAGTACCCAAGGCTTGGATTTTTATAAAAATTATTTTTTAAAGGCCTAGACCCGGAGTAGACCAGGAGTACCCAAGGCGTGGATTTTTATATATATATAAATTATTTTTTAAAGGCCTAGACCCGGAGTAGACCAATAGTACCCAAGGGGTGGATTTTTATAAAAATTATTTTTAAGGCCTAGACCCGGAGTAGACCAGGAGTACCCAAGGCTTGGATTTTTATAAAAATTATTTTTTAAAGGCCTAGACCCGGAGTAGACCAGGAGTACCCAAGGCGTGGATTTTTATAAAAATTATTTTTAAGGCCTAGACCCGGAGTAGACCAGGAGTACCCAAGGCTTGGATTTTTATAAAAATTATTTTTTAAAGCCTAGACCCGGAGAAGACCAGGCGTACCCAAGGCGTGGATTTTTTTTTTTAAATTATTTTTTAAGACATAGACCAGGAGTACCCAAGGCTTGGATATTTATAAAAATTATTTTTAATGCCTGGACCAGGAGTAGACCAGGCTTGGATTATTTAACAAATATTTTTTCAAGACCATCAATAGGCGTGGATTTAAAAAAAATAAAGACTTTAAAAAAATATTTTTTCAAGACCATCACCATAATTTAAAAAAAAAATAATTTTTAAAGACTTTTTTAAAAAATATTTTTTCAAGACCATCATGGATTTGATTTTTTTATAATAAATAAATGCATTGCAAATTTCTCCATAATTTGTTCTTCTTAAATAAATCTCTTAACACTTTCTCCAAATGCGTACTTTCTCTTCATTATATATGAAATCATGCGCCATTACAATCCCTCTTACTTTTCGCTCTCCTGTTGCAATCGATGTTCTCTTGTTGTTGTGCGCTCACGTTATTATTAGAACCGTAAAAACCCCCCGTCTGTAATCAAAACAAACAAATCAAAAACCAAAACAAAAGGAGCACGTGGACGATGTTGTCCTCTTTATGCCTCATGTTTATCGTCTTAAATCTCCGTCTTGTCTGGATTCTGAATTTCTTCTCCGCCGACTGACTGACTGCCATACTAATGCCGTGGCTGTTGTAAGCAAATTGTTTTACAGCAGTAAATTTACGTTTTATAGTAAGAACATGGCAAGCATATTTTTTATTGCAATAACATACACTCTGGTGAGTATATGTGTGTGGGTGAGTGTTGTAAGGCTATTTTTGGGAGCGTGTCTGTATTTTTTATTTTATATTTTATGAGAGTAAGAGCAGCAGTGATTTCGTCGTGTATAAACAAAACAAGCAACAGGATATCATGGCATAAAAAATATAAACAAACCCATCAGCTGTGTGTGTGTTTGGCTGTAACAGAAAACTTAGACATTGTAAGCATTTGTATGTGTGTGTGTGTGTGCGAGCTTGCCTTCCTTGTCTGTCAACATGTGTCACCAGGATAATAATGCCAATGAAATGATATGATGATTGTGATGACAATCACATCTGTGAAGATGATGACGGCGTTCATGATAATGATGATGATGATGTAGACGATGAGATACTATGAACTACTCTCCTCCTTTGTTGCTGCTATTATTATTTCATTCATTCATTTCTATTGTAAATTTGAACATACAGTGTTTGTGTTTTTTTTTTCATTGTATTTGTTTTGCCCATAGGGCAACATGCGAATAGAATAAGAAATATGTTTTACTTTATTTTTTGTGTGTGTCTTTGCTGAGACATACAGGTCTTATTAATGCTGACAAGAAAATTAACTTTTGACCAATGATATTTTCATAAATTTATATTTAGGGTAAATTTAATATTCTTTCATGAAGAAGCTGGCTTAATTAATATGCAGCAGGTAAATTAGAGACAAGACACAAATAAGTGATTTACATATTTAATTGAATTGTATTTTATATATTTAATTTATGTTATATTTGAACCATAATAAAATCAATCAAAATACAATACTAAACGTGTTGCTTAATTGAAGTTATATAATATGATTAATAATTAAAATGTTCAGATGAACTTAAGGACACGTTGAGATTTTATTTCTCAAGGGTATAAAAGAATATTCTTTCAAGGTCTATAAAGAATATTTTTTCGAGGCATAAATTATGCGTGAATTTTTAAAGCATATTTTTGAGAGACCTAAAATGGTCTTTCAAATTGGAAAAACTGCGCAAATGACCGACGCGCCTGGAAATCTTTTCTAAGCTCGGCTTATGGAACGAAAGATCTGTCACAAGCCAGCTAAGTAAGTAAAATGGGCGTAGATGTTTAAAGCATATTTTTGAGAGACCAATATCAGGTCTGTATTTTCTTACAGAAACATTTTAAAGGCTTATCTCAGGCCTGGATTTAAAAAAGGGTTTAAGACCTATCCCAAAACCTATCCTGGATTAAAACAATTTAAGACATCCCAGATCTGGATGAAAAAAGAAAATTAAAAACTATCCCAGGCCTAGATTTTTTTAATTATTTTCAAGGCCTATTCCAAGTGTTTATTTTTATACCCTAGACAACTATGTTGTCAGGATATTATAGCTTTGTGCAGCCCCAAGAGTTTGTAACGCCGCGAAATATTGGTCCTAGTCCCACCTTCAAGTAAACCGATCGTCATATCTCGACTAGCTGAATCGAACTAGACATGTGTGTCCGTCCGTCCTCCGCTATAATTTGTAAACACGATACAGGCCACAGTTACTGACCAATATTCACGAAATTTTGCATGTAGGATGGGCTCTGGCCAATGAAGGCCCCTATTGTTTTTGGTAAAGATCGATTAATATTTAGGGGATGAAATGGACCAAATACTTAATTTTTATCGGTTTTTCTGATCGGGCCAAAGAATAAGCATGCCTTGTTTGATAAAGATCGGACAATATTTAGCGGGTCAAGTGGACCCTGACTTTTGTGTGAAAAATAACAAAATTTGTATTCTATAGCATATATATTTACCCCTGAAGGACATACACCCGAGAAGTTGATAGTATATCCAAGAGGAGTGGTTGACCTTTAAATTGATACCAATTATATCGTCGTATGTACTCGGATGTGGGAGTTACACCTAAATATTTATAGGTACTTACCTATTCATATATTATTTAGTATCCATTACCACACTAGAGGGCGGAAGTATAGCGCTGATCGTCAACCCTACAACCCGACAACCCCAATAATTTTCGGTAACTTAATTTATAAGCCGAACATCACAACACAACCCACGGTGAAGGGTATATGGACAAGTAGTTAGAAGGGCTGTACTAAATATTGGTAATATTTGGAAAATATGTCAGTGTATGGAAGAGGTGCTGTTGACCTCTAATAGGGCAAGAGGGTGCAACTATCATGAAATATTACCCAGGCTCGGAATGAATATCCGCAGAAAGATAGAGTTCTGTGGTAGTTGTGTAGGGTATCGTATGGTCGGCCCCGTCCGACTATACTGCTCCGCTCACTGGTTTTATAATATTTTTTCCAACAAATTTTAATACCTATTCCAGGCCTGGATTTTTTATTTTTTAAGACCTATTCCAAGTGTTTATTTTTTTAATAAAGTTTTTCAACACCTATCCCAGGCGTGGATTTGGTATTAATATTTTTGCAAGCCTATCTCAAGCGTGGATTTTTATACCCCTCACCACAATGTGGTACAGGGTATTATTGTGCATATGTTTGTAACAGGCAAAAGGAAACGAGATAGACACATGGTTCCTTTTGAGAATATGCATACAATCACTTTCTGAGTCGATTAATGCATGTCCGTCCGTCTGTCCATGTTAATTGTAAACAAAGTACAGGTCGCATTTATGATTGGAATTGGATGAAATTTGGCACAACTCATTTATTTGGCCCAAGGACGAACCCTACTGAAATTGGGAAAAATCGGTTCAGATTTAGATATAGCTCCCATATATATTTTCGTCCGATTTTATGTACCAAAGTCCCTATATAACTTTCGATTTGGACGAAATTTCACATAGAATACTTAATTACGTCCAGAATGATGTGTTCTAAGTTTCGTGAAAATCGGTTTAGATTAAGATATAGCTCCTTCGATTTGCACGAAATTTGGCATATCGTACAGAATTGAGTCTTGAATGCTGTGTGGTACGTTTCGGGAAAATCGATTCAGATTTCGATTGAAACTTGAGTGACTTTGTTGAATGCGTTTTGTTGAAATTGATGCAGAAATAGCCATAGCTATAGCTTCCATATGTATTTCGAACGGGTGTCTGATTGATATTAAATTTTTTAACAGTGTGACGTACCGAATAGCGTAAAATCGTTTTCCACAAATTTTTCCCATGGTACGCAAACTACTCTAAATCTGCCCGAATGAAATTGAATTTAGAATAGGTTGCAGAAAGGCTCCTTCGAGGGTTATGCTCCTTCGAGGGAACAATGTCATGCAATTGTAAGGATACATATGTATAATATACCCAAAGTGGCGAAGGGTATCATAAGTCGGCCCAATCCTTACTGGTTATTAATATTTTTGCAGGCGTGGTTTTTTGAGGGCTATCACAGGTGTGGAGTTTATCAATTTTTTGAACGCCTATTTCAAGCCCGAGTTTTAAAATCCCTGCCTTAATGGTCTTTTTAAGGTAAACATTTTACAATGTTAAAAGAATTTAAAAAAAAAACTGATTTTTTATATTTTTTTCTTTTGTTTTTTTCAGTGGCCATCAGCCGAACTCATCACAAACAAGTCCCCTTAAGAAGTCAGCAGTTTCTATCAGCATAGGTCACATGGAATTAATATTGGAATACAAGGTATGTATATTGTATTTCTATAATTAAAAAAAATAAAAAAAATATTTTCCAACTTTAGAAATTGTTCTCAAATCAAAAACAATTTTCAATCACTTAAATTTTTATTTTTAAGATTTGATTTCTTACGTTTGTTATTTTCAATTTTTATTTATTTTTATTTAATATTCCTGGCGAGGTCACTTCTACCATTGCAATTGCAATCAAATAGTTCATATTAACTACTCTGCCGAACTGAATTTATGTTTATCATTCTTCTTAAATCCAATTTATGTATATATTTACCAAAAATTGAAATATTTGTCCCAAGTTGATCATTCAGGCGCTGCAATCAAAAATGAAAAAAATGCAGTGAAAATAACATGTTCTTTGTACCATCCTCCACCTTGCTTACTACACAGTGAGGGTTATTATATTTCACAAAACGATAAAATCAATTGCTTTCTAGAGCGTCATCAACGCCACCAATACCCTGACGTTCCCGTCATCCCTGTCGCCACTCTTTTCAATTGCACAAACAACACCAGCGACCGCTGCTGCTGCTGCAACAGCTGTGGCAATAAAGAAAATTTGATTTTCTATAGAAGAATATATTTTTGTCATAAACTTGCCTTGTCGTGATGCTGCTGTTATTGTTGTTCTTCTTCTCCACATGGATTCCTTTCTAGTCTCAATCACATGCGTTGCAACTTTTGAAAATAGATGAAGAATAAGGATCCGTATTGAAAATAATCATAACGTACGTTTTGAATTTGGCTCCACATGCTATACGCGATATTGTCGTCATGGTGCCACACACGGTCACGACAATCAAGTGAGGGAGAGCGAACAAACACACGAAGATTTACACAAAATTTTTTTAATATAAATATTCTCGATTTTATCGAAATCATTGGGTGATACATAGGGAGAAATTGCAGGGAATAGTTTTTCAAGCAAAAACCGATCACTAGATTTTTTTAAAGGATATTATATCAAGGCCTATTACAGACGTGGATGTTTTTATAGAATATTTTTTCAAGCCCTATATGAGCATTTTTTAAAGAATATTTTTCAAGGCCTCTATGAGGCGTGGATTTTCAAAGAAAATTTTTCAAGGTTATAGATTTTTGGATTTTTAAAGACTGTTTATCAAGGCCTACATAAGGCGTGGATTTTTTAAAGAATATTTATCAAGGCCTACATTAGGCGTGGATTTTTTAAGGAATATTCTTCAAGGTCTAAATAAGGCGTGAATTTGTTAAGGAATGTTTATCAAGGTCTAAATAAGGCGTGAATTTGTTAAGGAATGTTTATCAAGGTCTACATAAGGCGTGGATTTATTAAATAATATCATTCAAGGCTCCTATAAGGCGTGGATTTTTTAAAGAATATTTTTCAAGGCCTAAATAAGGCGTGAATTTGTTAAGGAATGTTTATCAAGGTCTACATAAGGCGTGGATTTTTTAAATAATATCTTTCAAGGCCTAAATAAGGCGTGGATTTTTTAAATAATATTTCTCAAGGTCTACATAAGGCGTGGATTTTTTAAAGAATATTTTTCTAGGCTCCTATAAGGCGTGGATTTTCAAAGAATATTTTTCAAGGCTCATATAAGTCTCTTATAAGGCGTGGATTTTTAAAGAATATTTTTCAAGGCTCCTTTAAGTCTCTTATAAGGCGCGGATTTTTAAAGAATATTTTTCAAGGCTCCTTTAAGTCTCTTATAAGGCGCGGATTTTTAAAGAATATTTTTCAAGGCTCCTATAAGGCGTGGATTTTTAAAGAATATTTTTCAAGGCTCCTATAAGTCTCTTATAAGGCGTGGATTTTTAAAGAATATTTTTCAAGGCTCCTATAAGTCTCTTATAAGGCGTGGATTTTTAAAGAATATTTTTCAAGGCTCCTATAAGTCTCTTATAAGGCGTGGATTTTTAAAGAATATTTTTCAAGGCTCCTATAAGTCTCTTATAAGGCGTGGATTTTTAAAGAATATTTTTCAAGGCTCCTATAAGTCTCTTATAAGGCGTGGATTTTTAAAGAATATTTTTCAAGGCTCCTATAAGTCTCTTATAAGGCGTGGATTTTTAAAGAATATTTTTCAAGGCTCCTATAAGTCTCTTATAAGGCGTGGATTTTTAAAGAATATTTTTCAAGGCTCCTATAAGTCTCTTATAAGGCGTGGATTTTTAAAGAATATTTTTCAAGGCTCCTATAAGTCTCTTATAAGGCGTGGATTTTTAAAGAATATTTTTCAAGGCTCCTATAAGTCTCTTATAAGGCGTGGATTTTTAAAGAATATTTTTCAAGGCTCCTATAAGTCTCTTATAAGGCGTGGATTTTTAAAGAATATTTTTCAAGGCTCCTATAAGTCTCTTATAAGGCGTGGATTTTTAAAGAATATTTTTCAAGGCTCCTATAAGTCTCTTATAAGGCGTGGATTTTTAAAGAATATTTTTCAAGGCTCCTATAAGTCTCTTATAAGGCGTGGATTTTTTAAAGAATATTTTTCAAGGCTCCTATAAGTCTCTTATAAGGCGTGGATTTTTTAAAGAATATTTTTCAAGGCTCCTATAAGGCGTGGATATTTTAAGATGAGTTTAGGGCTCTTATAAGGCCCAGGGCTCCTATAAGGCTTGAATTTTTTAAAAAAGATTTTAAGGCTCCTATAAGGCGTGGATATTTTAAGATGAGTTTAGGGCTCTTATAAGGCCCAGGGCTCCTATAAGGCTTGAATTTTTTAAAAAAGATTTTAAGGCTCCTATAAGGCGTGGATATTTTAAGATGAGTTTAGGGCTCTTATAAGGCCCAGGGCTCCTATAAGGCTTGAATTTTTTAAAAAAGATTTTAAGGCTCCTATAAGGCGTGGATATTTTAAGATGAGTTTAGGGCTCTTATAAGGCCCAGGGCTCCTATAAGGCTTGAATTTTTTAAAAAAGATTTTAAGGCTCTTATAAGGCATGAATTTTTTAAAGAATATTTTTTCAACGCCTATAAAATATTATTTTTCAAGGCCTACTTCGGTCGTGGAATTTTTTGAAGAATATTTTTTCAAGTTATACATAGGTCGTGGATTTGTTAAAGAATATTTTTTTCCTCAGTGTATCTTCTCAAATCAAAAACTCAATTTTGTGAATTCAATATTCGTCATGTCTTGCCATATTTGGTTCGCCGGATTGTTTGTTCGTTCGCATCGCTTCGTTCATTTTGTTCCTTTGAGCATATTTGAGTTGTGCTGTATTAGTTTGAGGCAAATACTAACAAATCGCACTTGTATGGCATTCAACAATGCTAAGCCATCCTGTCAGCCAAGTCATGTCATGCGAAGCAACGGCAGCCGCATCATCATCACAACCATCAACGTCAACACCACCATCACCGCCACCACTTCCTCTAAAGCAGCAAATGCACTGGAAGATGCAACAACAACAAACAGCGGATTTAACAAATAACCAACCAAAAGTTTTGTTGCAGGCAACAAACAAATATGCAATGCCATGACGTGCCTTTGGATCTCAGACTGTGTAGTGTACAATTACCCCGATTTATATAGCTGTTGGCATACGGTGTGTGCGTGCGTGTGTTTCTGGTTATGATGATATACATATGCAATACTTTTTCCTATGATGATGCTTATGATGATCTGGTGTAGAACTTACCCACACACACACCCTAACACATACATCGAAAACTGTTATTTAAGCCATTTTAGCATGATTTTGTGATTATTCTTTATTTTCAAAGGGAAAATTTAACAGCGTCATTGCCGTTAATACCACCCAACCATATTCAATTCTCTTTTTTACACACTCGCACACACATATACACTAAAATGCATTTTTGAAACCACCATCTACTTGTGGTTGAAAAATTAGTATCAATTTTGACATTTGCCAGAATTTTCCATTATACAGAATGTATAGCTCCACATCCAATAGAAATGGTATTATTGCAAAGGGCGCATTTGTTGGAGTTTCATGTTCAAGGTAATACTATTTTTATATATTTTTTTTAAATTTTGGTTCCGATATCGTATATGTATTTCTTTATAGGTTGCTATGATCGCTACATACGATTAAAATTTTATTTAACCTTGTTGGTCTTAAATGTTGCCATGTGTAATTGTAATTATACCAAAAGTTTTTCATTCCCCTCAGGAAACAAAAGTTAAAAGTTTTTAATTGCTGTAACACCTAATGGTACAAATTGGTTGCACATTTATTTTTTTATCGCAGTCATAACACCTTACGACAGTGGTCCAATGAGGAACTTAAAAAAAGTCGTAACAAATTTCCTTTAAAAGATTTTTAATATTATTATTTGAAAAGAAATCCACGCCTTATGTAGGCCTTGAAAAATATTATTTAAAGAATCCACGCCTTATGTAGGCCTTGAAAAATATTATTTAAAGAATCCACGCCTTATGTAGGACTTGAAAAAATATTCTTTAGAAGATCCACGCCTTATGTAGGCCTTGAAAAAATATTCTTTAAAAGATCCACGCCTTATGTAGGCCTTGAAAAAATATTCTTTAAAAGATCCCCGCCTTATACAGGCCTCGAAAAATATTGTTTAAAAGATACACGCTTTATGTAGGCCTTGAAAAAATATTCTTTAAAAGATCCACGCCTTATATAGGCCTTGAAAAAATATTATTTAAAAGATCCACGCCTTATGTAGGCCTTGAATAATATTGTTTAAAAGATACACGCCTTATGTAGGCCTTGAAAAATATTCTTTAAAAATCCACGCCTTGTCTGGGCCTTGAAAAAATATTCTTTAAACATCCAAGCCTTGTCTGGGCCTTGAAAAAATATTCTTTAAAAGATCCACGCCTTGTCTGGGCCTTGAAAAAATATTCTTTAAACATCCAAGCCTTGTCTGGGCCTTGAAAAAATATTCTTTAAAAAATCCACTGACTGAAAAAATATTCTTTAAAGAAATCCACGCCTTATGAGAACTGGGCCTTGAAAAAATATTCTTTAAAAAAACCACGATCCACGAGAACCTTGTTCTTTAAAAAATGCCTTATGGCCTTGAAAAAATATTCTTTAAAAATCCACGACTATAGGTCAGTTGGTCGCTCAAAATATATTCTTTAAAAATCCACGCATTGTCTGGGCCTCGAAAAAGTATTCTTTAAAAAATCCACGCCTATATTGGGCCTCGAAAAAGTATTCTTCAAAAAATCCACGCCTTACGTAGGCCTCGAAAAAGTATTCTTTGAAAAATCCACGCTTATATTGGACTCGAAAAAGTATTCTTTAAAATATCCACGCCTATATTGGACTCGAAAAAGTATTGTTTAAAAAATCCACGCCTATATTGGGCTTTGAAAAAATATTCTTTGAAAATGCCACGCCTTGTTGTGGCCTCAAAAAATATTCCTTAACAAATCCACGCCTTGTGTTGGCCATAAAAAAATATTCTTTAAAAAATCCACTAATTGTGGATAAAAAATAATCTTAAAAAATCCACGCATTGTCTAGGCTTGAAAAATCTTATTTAAAAATTCCACCCTTGTCTAGGCCTTGAAAAACATTCTTTAGAAAATCTACCCCTATTATAGGCATTGAAAAATCCAGGCCTATATTGGGCACGGGTATAGTAGGCGTTTGAAAAAAATATTCTTTAAAAAATCTAGGCGTTGGAAAATATTATTTAAAAATTTCTCGTCTATGCTGAAGCATTTTTTGAAACCCACGCTTCACAAATATTTTTTTTAATTCCACGCCCTTAGGTATTCTTTAAAGATATTTTTTTGTTTTTTAAATCCGCGCCTTTAGGTATGCTTTAAACCAATTTTTTTAAAAAATCCAAGGATATATGTATGCATTCGTGAGCCACTAAAATTTTTGTATGTCCCACTGTTCGCCATGTCATGCACCACCATAAATGTCAAATAGTTAATAAGAGAAATATGCAATTAAGACAAAAAATAAAAATAACTACAAATTACGTTTGTTTTAAATTGTAAATGTTGTTGAGATAAAATGCAAGCATGTGGTTACATCTTAGTATAAATTTACTCAGGCGAACATACATGCACACTCGTTCATGCTCACTCTGACACACTTTGCACATAAAACATATTACCAACTCTCCTTTCGCTGTGAATGACATTGCCAGCATGAAGTCAGTTAAGTTTTAATAACAAACGAACAGAACAGAAAAATTTGAATAAAACTCCACCTCTGCCATTGCTGTTTTTTTCTCCTCCTCCCCATCATTGTCGTACTCCGCGTCAAACAATGAACAACTTAAGCTCGTGCTGTTTTTTGTATATTTAGTTGTTCATATTGTTGCTGTCACTCCTGTCACTCGTTTTCAAATGTGTGCATGCATACAATCCATGGGCGATGCATCCAGACTCTACGGTACACATGCACACACACATACTCACACCTACCCCCAAGCGATTTCCTACGAAGTGTCACTTTTGTGTGTGTGTGGAGTTTTCAATTTCACTTGGCTCATTTTTTTCACTTGGTTAACACTCTAAAAAGCCACTAATTCCGAACATTTTATACACATCACAAAACTTAAATGAGAGTATCATGTACCACCAACACCATTACCATAACTGAGCTGCATTTGTGTAATATAAAGATGTGTGTGTGTATGTTTGCAAATGTTTGGCATATTTAAATGTCGGGAGTTTTTAGTGGTTAAGGATGACTTAGGGTGGGCAGGACTTAAGGGAAAAATTTCCTGTTTTCTCAGGATTACTTTTTTCTGTAGAAACAAATTCATAGGCCACCAGGTCTAATTTGTTTCTATAGAAAAAAATCAAAGGCCACCAGGACCAATTATTTCTATCCAAAAAATTCATAGACAACCAGGACTTTCTATGAAAAAAATTTTTCTATGAAAAAAATCGTAGGCCACCAGGACTACTTTTCTTCTATAGAAACAATTTGTAGGCTCCCGGGAATACCTTTTTCTATAAGAAAGAAATTCATAGGCCACCAGGACTATGGACAACCATTCTTAGTCCCCTATTATTTTTTTATTTTTGTGTGTATTTGAAAGACCATGTGCCTCCTCCTCCCCCTCCATTCAAACTAACTTGGCTATATCATTCATGCACACTTGTGTTTTTGCTAAAACTTCCAACCAGGATGGCGTAAAATTTCAGTGTTTCATTCATTGTGACAATGTGAGAAATCCTAGCTGGCACACACATACACACTCATACATTTATAAATATGTTGTTCACTAGTTGTGTAAAAGTTTTCCACACACTCTATTTTCGTAGCATAGAAAATTTGCGTTAGTCTGTGTGTTTGTGTAACGCAAAAACTATTAACATGTGTAGTCGATGTGTAGAATATAATGTCATCATATACAACGGACGAAGTTCCTGTTCATACTTTATATACACAGACGTTCCAATTCTTTGTAGATGTATATGCAGTGAATGTGTGTGTTTGTGCGAACGCTATAACTTCCGTTGCACAGGTGTTGTGTTCATTTCTCCAAAGCGTAGTAATAACCCGAGCAAATTCACTGTAATTAAAACAAATGCACTTGTGAATATTTATGTGTGGACGCAATGTTCAATTTGTATCACGAAGGGGGGATGCCTCGGGTGGTAACAGCCTGGAAAGCTGGAGCCTTGTTTCCCTATCGGCATATTGAATGCATGTGTGTGTAAACATTATCAGTTATTGAAGCAGTCAGTATGAACAATGTCGCAAAGGAACACATGCACAAATTAACTTCAGTACGTTGTGCACAATTTTGTTTTAATCGACCTAACTTTGGGTCTTTGGTGCACCATTTTCTTAAAATCGGCCGAAATATATCTAAATCGGAACCGATGTTCACGAAACTTAACAAACATCATTCTAGACTTAATTCATTACGCTATGCCAAATTTTGTCCAATCGAAATATATATAGGGTCTTTGGTGCACCATTTACATTAAATCGGACGAAAATATACATGGGAGATATATCTAAATCTGAACCGATTTTTTACGAAATTTAGCACACATTATTCTAGACTTAATTCATTATACTATGCCAAATTTCGTGCAAATCGAAGGATATAAAGGGAGCTATATCTAAATCTGAACCAATTTTCACAAAACTTAGCACACATCATTCTAGGCTTAATTCAGTACGCTGTGCTCGAGCAAATCGAATGATATATAGAGACTTCCGTGTCCCATTTACCTTAAATCGGACGAAAATATATATGGGAGCTATATCTAAATCTGAACTGATTTTCACGAAACTTAGCGCACATCACTCTAGACTTAATTCAATACGCTATGATAAATTTCGTGCAAATGAGCTGTGCCAAATTTTATCCAATTCGGATTATAAATGCGACCTGTACTTTTTTTACAATTTAACATTGGCAGACAGACGAACGGACGGACGAAAATGGATAAATCGACTCAGAAAGTGATTCTATGCATATTCTCAAAAGGAACCATGGGTCTATCTCGATTATTTTTGCCTGTTACAAACATATGCACAAAGACATAATACCCTGTACCACAGTGTGGTGAAGAGTATAAAAATCGTATAGAAAAAAATTAGAGACCGTCAGGTCGAAATTTTTTCTATAGAAAAAATCAAAGATCCTGGCCGACTTTTTTCTTTAGAAAATAATTTGGAAACCCTCATGTCGGCTTTTTCTATAGGAACAAATTTAGAGACCCTCAGGTCGATTTTTTTCTATAGAAAAATTTTGGAGATCTTCAGGTCGACTTTTTTTCTATAAAAAAATTAGAGACCATCAGTTCGACTTTTTTTCTATAGAACAAATCTACAGAACCTCAGGTCGACTTTTTTCTAGAAAAAAAAATCCGAGACCATCAAGTCTACTTTTTCTTTATAGAAAAATGTGTAAACCCTCAGGTCTACCTTTTTCCCATAGAAAAAAATTATAGACCCTCAGGTCTACTTTTTATCCATAGAAAAAAATTGTAAACCCTCAGGTCTATTTTTTTTCCTATAGAAATAATTTTTAAATTTTATTAGTCTTATCCTAAAGCTTCTCACTGTACCTCCCACATCCCTCTCTAGTATTGTATACAGCCATAGGCGAAATTTTTTGGATTGAAAGCATGACATTAAGATTGCATAGGCTTTTCGATGCCACCATATGCAAATGAAAACATTAAAACATATACATGCACACACATATACATACACACACTAAATTACATATACACAACACATTTCGACTTTCCTATGAATTTTAATGATTTACAAAGAACGGAAACGGATTGAATGCGTAAAAATCCAGCTAATTTTGCAACTTGCACTTCCGCTTGATTTGAAATGGAAAATCCATTAACGCCAAAACATCGAATGCCAGCACTTATCCGAAGCGGGGGAATACAGTAGGAGAGCAGATAAATGTTACAGATAACTATGGATTTTAATGTGTTCAATATTGTTATTATGTGACATACTTTTAAACATACACACTTACATTTGTGTAACTTCATTCCCAGATGGCGTATAAGTAATTACAATTCATGACAATCATACGCTCCCCCCACCAGAACACCGTGAATATTATTATCGTAACCATGAAATTTAATTGACCACAAAATGCTGCTTTCGCAGATAATCTACATGCCACACCATTCGCTCTCAAAACATCCGACATCTGTAATTAAACATTTGGCAAATGAATGGCATTTGCCAAGGATTTGGTATTTAACACCTCAACACCTTCGTCTGCATCTGCTTCTTCTTTCACTTGGTTTAACCCTGGCAAATCACCAGAATTCACATTGTTGGCATTCCCGTAAACTCGGCAATTCCATTTCGTTTTTCTGTCTCTGAGTGTGTTTGTGTGTGTGTGTGTGCACTTTAAGTGCAGTGTTAATAACCTCCATTCATCCTCCATCGTTGAACGTGCATTACTAGTTCCCAGCATTTAGCATTTAAGCCGTCACCCTTCCAACATCACCGCCGTGTACTTAACTAAACCACATTCACGTACAGCTAAGTTGGCAGTCGGTGAATAAAGCCACCATCAACGCCATCATCACCACCACCACCAACAGCAACAACAAGTTGCAGACATTGGCTTTAAAAAATCTGAGTTGGTGTTTCCTCGTTCTTTCCCTTGTCTTTATGCCAATCGACAGCTTTAATTTTTTGGGAGATTTTTATACCCCACACAACTTTGTTGTCAGGTTAGTATAGCTTTGTGCAGCCCCAAAAAGTTTGTAACGCCGCGAAATATTGTTCCAAGGCCCACCTTTATGTATACCGATCGTCATATCTCGACTAGCTGAGTTGATTTAGACGTGTGTGTCCGTCTGTCGGACTGTCCATTTTAATTTGTAAACACAATACAGGTCACAGTTATGGACTAATCGTCACGAAAATTTGCATGTAGGATGGGTTCTATGATCTGTAAATATTTAGGGTATGAAATCGACCGAAAACTTTATTGTTCTCTGTTTTTTTGGTCGCTCTAGAGGCCACAATTATGACCCGAACATCACAAAATTTTACGCAGAGAAACTGGTCTGGTCATAGAATTAGCATGACTGTTTTAATAAAGATCGGTCAATATTTAGCAGTTCAAATGGACCCAGTCTTTTATGTGGAAGATTACAAAATTAGTATTCTACAGCGTATATATTTACTACTGAAGGACATAGACCCAAGAAGTTGATGGTATATTCAAGAGGAGTAGTTGATTTTTGATTTTGTTGATGTCGATAAAATCGGAGAAATGATCGAAATTAACCGGCATGTTAGCAGTCGTAACATCGCCCAGGAGCTAAAAATCGACCATAAAACAGTTTTAAATCATTTACACAAAGCTCGATGTTTGGATGCCACACCAATTAACAGAAAAAATAGGAAGGATCAAATTTCCATCTGCGAAACCTTGATCACATGGAATGAGATATACCCATTTCTTAAACGGATGGTGACTGGAGATGAGAAATGGACCACACATACGATAACCCTGTGCAAAAACGATTGTGGTCAAAGAGCGATGAAGCACCTCAAACGGTGGCCAAACCAGGTCCGGGAAGGTTTTGCTATGCATTCGGTGGGACTGGAAGGGTATTATTTATTATGAGTTGCTTCCATTTGGCCAAACGCTAAATTCTGATCTCTATTGTCAACATCTGAAACGTTCGCATGGCCAAGCGCTAAATTCTGATCTCTGCTGTGAACAACTGAACCCTTTGGAAATAGCAATTGACCAGTAACGGCCAGAATTGACCAACAGGAGTGGTGTCGTGTTCAACCAGGACAACGGTAGGCCCCACACATCCACAGTGACTCACCAGAAACTTTGGGAGCTTGGTTGGCAAGTTTTAATGCTTCCGCCATACAGTCCGGACTTGGTATTGGTATCTAGGGAGGATTACGAAAATCGACTACTAGAGTTTTTTGCAAATAGAGAATATGACAGGGGCATTATGAAGTTACTTTTAAAATGGCAACAAATTATACAACAAAACGATGTCCAAATCGGAAATTCCGTAGAATGTTAAATCAAGTCCTATAGTTTATATAAAAATAATGGATTTATTTTCCCCCGACCTAATATTTAGAGGGTGTAATTAACCAAAAACTTTATGTTTGTCAGATTTTGTAGTCGCTCTAAAGGCTAGTATTATATGTACACATGTGTGATGTACACATTTTACACAGTGAAAGGGATCTGAACAACTGTTTGGAACAGCTGTTTAGATTATGATCGGTCAATATTCCGAGGTCCAAAAAGTGGGGCTGTTGAACTATAATCGATCAAGATGGTGCAAATATCCCGAATCATGGCCCAGGCTCAGAATATAGAGCCAAAAAAGTTAGATTTTCATTGTAGTTGTGTAGCGTTTCATATGATCGGCCCGTACGACTATACTGCTTCGCTCACTGGTTTTGCTAATCTTTCCCAGCAATATTGTATTCCCTAATGAAGAATTGGTTTTGAGGGAGATTTTTTTTCGGTCGTGTAATTTTTTTAAACTTTATCTCAAATATTTTCCTAATTTAAGGGGACCCCCCCATTCTTCCTTATTTCTTAACTTGGTTTTTGGTAAATAAAATCGGCGATTTTCCCAAAAAAAATATTTTTTCAAAGATCCGCCATTTTGTTAATTTTAAAGCGAATCAATAATCCTTGTTCATACGAGAGCCAGACATGTACTCTTTCTAAAACCGTTGGAATTTTTTGATTTCGATGTTCCATTTCATGCCAATTTTCCGTTCAATTTCATGTCAATTTTATTTCGAAAAATCCACGTGTTTTAGGATACATATGTTGACTATACCCAAAGTGGTGAAGGGTATCTTATAGTCGGCCCAGTCCGACTTTACTACTTCCCTTACTGGTTTTATCATTAATTAGTGTCAAATCCGGACTGTATGGTGGATGCATTATAACTTCCCAACAAGCTCCCTAAGTTTCTGGCGAGTCACTGAAGATGTGTGTGGCCTAGCGTCTGACCTTTCTTGGACAATTACTATCTTCAAACGGCGCAGTTGTTGACAGTAGAGATCAGAATTGAGCGATTGGCCATATGAAAGCAATTCATAATAAATAACCCCTTCCAGTCCCTCCAAATGCAAAGCGGAACCTTCCTGACCGTTAGTCCTTGTTATTAGTAAAGAATGTTTTCAACAGATAATTAAAATTATAGTTACAAAGTATTTCTGAAAATGTCCATGTGTCTGTGCTCTATAAAATCCACTTGACTACTGACAAATTCCCTTAAAACAATTCTAATTTATTTTTTCCTGACCATCAAGCAAATAATCTCATAACAAAATACTTAACCATTAACTAGACTTTAATTAACGCAACTGGAAATATTTTGTGAAAATATTAATATTTTTTTATATATTAATGTATAGCTATGCGCCAGTTTTGCTGAAATCGCAAAAATGAAATGTATCTCTCTTTCTGTGCAATTCCGCAACCACTGCTTTTTCCACTGGCTTTTTCCAACATAAAATTTGTGTACCTTTTTCTGATGAATCTCATCTCATGCTCAGTGAATACAAAAGCAATTACAATCTCGTTTATTTGTTATTGTTGTCTTTTTTTTTTTTTGTAGTTCTACACCAAATGTTTTATGATGTTTTTTAGTTGTAGTTCCGGTGAAATGTGTTTTTCTGGCATCACCAACATCGCTATGTTTTAAGCAGCTCAACAACTTTAAATGCATTTAATTAGTTATTTATATATGTTTATTTTTATTTTTTCGTAAAATAATTTTTAACATAAATTTCCAGTTATATGTACCATTTATTTGTTCATTTATTTATTTGTAAAATAAATAACGAAAAAAACTACTTTGGTTCGTAGTTATCCATAATGAATGATCAAAGAGAAAAAAGCAGTAGCTCTAGTTTCGTTTCAATTTAGTTGTTGGAAAAAAATAATAAAAAAATTAAATTGTAAAATAAAAAAAAACTACTAACAAAAACGTATGCATTAACAGGTGCAATGATTTTTCTACGGATAACAACGTTTATGATTATGCTGGTATTTTAAGTATTACATTTATTTTTTATACCCTACAATATTGGGTCTTGAAAAAATATTCTTTAAAAATCCACGCCTTGTGGTGACCCTGCAAAAAATCCACGCCTTGTGGTGACCCTTGAAAAAATTTCTTTAAAAAAATCCACGCCTTGTTGAACGGTTGAAAAATTGTGAAAAATATTCTTTAAAAAATCCACGCCTTGTGGTGACCCTTGAAAAAATATTCTTTAAAAAAATCCACGCCTTGTGGTGACCCTTGAAAAAATATTCTTTAAAAAATCCACGCCTTGTGGTGACCCTTGAAAAAATATTCTTTAAAAAATCCACGCCTTGTGGTGACCCTTGAAAAAATATTCTTTAAAAAATCCACGCCTTGTGGTGACCCTTGAAAAAATATTCTTTAAAAAATCCACGCCTTGTGGTGAACTTTGAAAAAATATTCTTTAAAAAATCCACGCCTTGTGGTGACCCTTGAAAAAATATTCTTTAAAAAATCCACGCCTTGTGGTGACCCTTGAAAAAATATTCTTTAAAAAATCTGTAATACACATCCTATTAAGTTTTTTATACCCTCCAACAGTATGGAGGGTATATTAGTTTTGTTTTTCCGTTTGTAACGCATCGAAATAATCATTTTCGATCCTATAAGGTATATATATATATATTCTTGATCAGCGTAAAATTCTATGACGATCTAAGCATGTCCGTCTGAGCGTCTGTTGTAATCACTCTAGCGTCTAAACGAATTGAGATAGAACGCCAAAATTTAGCATAGAGTCGTCTTTTGTCTGCAGGCTGGTCAAGTTCGGTCCACGTTTAGGCATAGCTCCCATTTCCATTACTTTGGGGTTCTTGAGCCCGTTTTTCAACAGAATTCGCTGACATTTGGTACAATGGGTACTTATTGGAAAACAAATTTCTCAACTAAAAATTATAAATACAGGTCCACTTTTTCTGATAGTCCCGCTAAAACGGCACCTCTCAATTTGAGTTTTTGGGGGGTTTTGAACGGATTTTTTCACCACATTGGCTGTAATTTAGTACATTAAGTTGTTATTGTAAGAGTAATAAATCTCTTCACAAAAAATTATAGATATAGATCCATTTTTCCGTGTAGCCCCCTTATAAGGGTACCACCAATTTTCGGTATTTTTGTGGTTCTTGACAGCGTTTTTCAACCGAATTCGCTGAAATTTAGTATTTGGTAGACGTATATGGTAACAAATCTCCCCACCAAAAATTATTAATATTTGCCCCCTTTTTGGGGTAGTTCCCATATAACCCCCCTTTTTATATTAAAATAGTTATCTAATTTGTTCCGCATTTAGTTTTTAGTTCTAAGACTCTGTTGTAATCATTTCACCTGCGGAGGATATTGAGATACAAAAAAAACTGAAACATATAATCCGCATTTAGGCCTAGCCCCTGTGTGGGAGATACCATAAGCAGTGGACCGATATTCCCCATCTTCGAACTTGAACTAAGTTTGGAAGAAATAATAAGATGGGCAAAGTTGGGACGAAATTAAATTTTTCTGAAACAAATTTGGTCCAAAGAAATATGGGGTCTATAACCAATATTTCGATGAGGCATATTTTCACAGTATCAAAGTGTATACACCCTCATTAGCCATAAGGCTGTAAGTTTAATTATCCATTAAAATTTGTTGAAATTTGTATTATAATTTACATAATCGAATTGTAGGAATGTTGGTATAGATCCACTTTTTGGTATTTTCCCTATATATTTAGTTCAAGTACCTGTCAGTATATCTATGGTGGAGGGTATCCAAAGTTCGGTCCGGCCAAACTTAATGCTTTTTCACTTGTTTTGTTTTTTATTTTTAAATATTATTGTACATTTCAATAACAATTTTACACAAAATTAAAATTTCACATTTTGTTTGGAAATTGTTCTTTTCATTTTACTTTTTTTTTCATAAATAGAGGAAAATATGATTTCAATGGAAAAATATTGTGAACAAAAAAGTCCTGGTTACCAAAAATTCATTTCTATGTAACTGACCAGCACCACTACACATAAAAACAATTAAAAGGTATTGCGCACTCTGTGTGTGTCTCTAGGTGTGTTTTATCTATACATTAGCGCGGCATTTGTCTATGTGTGTGTGTAAATGAAACTCAATTAATTACAGACAAAGGTAAAATGAGTAGAAAAACTATGTAAATATAACAGATTTTTATTTATTTCCATAAAAACAGAAATTTATTAAATAACACACAAATACATGTGTGCATGTGTATGCGACTATTTATATTAATATTGGTTGAGCGGATTTTTGTTGAAAAAGGCCTGGGAAAAAATATTAAATTGTATACCAAGCAGAGTGAAGGGTTTTTATATAACCAAAATCTCTTTATTATTAAATTTACCATTCGTTATTAAAATGCAGATATCAAATGGCAGTCTGTAAATTTTATTTTTTTTTTTCAAATTTATTTTAAATGTATTTTTCATCGCCAAACTTTAATTGCTAGTTTATAGTGAAACTTTAAACAACACGTGTCTGCGGTTATTGGCCTTCTCTTACTTTCCCTCTCCCTCTCTCGATTACCCTGTTTTACATTACCATTAATTCTTGTTACGTTATTGAATTTTAATTGTAATTCGATTTTGGTTTCATTTCTTTACAAACAATTATTGTAAGCTCCGGTGTTCGTTACAGCTTCAGCTCCGCCTCACCCTGTTCGGTTCCGTTCGTTTCTGTGTTAAGGAGAATTTAATTGAATTCTTAATTAAGTTAACATTTGTTTTTGGTTCAGACGTTGAACAAACACCTACTTTTACACTCTGGCAAGCAGGTGAAAAAATCCGGTTGTTGACGCACAGTAAAGTTTTCACGCATACACACACACGCATACTTACACACATTCACACGTGCAACGCACATTGCTCCTCTGCAGGGCTTCTTCCTCTCTCTCTCTGTTTATTTTTCCACTTTAAATAAAAACAAACAATAAAGACGACAACAACAGGGATTATCGTATTAAAGCGAAACATTAAAGGTAAATTAAGTTATTAAATCAGCAATGGCTGCAACAACAGCAACAAGAGTAGGGACAACAATGTCTTGTCCTGTTTCAAACAGGACCATGACCATATTCAGAGCCACAGTTAACGCTGTTGTGGTCCTCCAGTTTTTTTATTTGTTTGTGGCATTTCTTTAATTGATTTTCCTCCTGTATTTTTTAATGGGTATGTGTGTGTTATGATTCTCACTTATTTTTTGCGGCAGGTGAGTTTTACTTTAATTACAATATCGACATAAGTAGATTAATATTTTTATTACAATTTGTGAACACATAACGTTGTACACATAATAATGAAAAAAATATTTTTAAGTGGTCATCTGACCACTATGAAAATAGTTTTAAGCTTCATAAAGAATATTTTTCCAAGGCCTAGACAAGGCGTGAATTTTGTAAAGAATATTTTTTCAAGGGGTCACCATAAGGCGTGGATTTTTTAAAGAATATTTTTTCCAGGGGTCACCATAAGGCGTGGATTTTTTAAAGAATATTTTTTCCAGGGGTCACCATAAGGCGTGGATTTTTTAAAGAATATTTTTTCCAGGGGTCACCATAAGGCGTGGATTTTTTAAAGAATATTTTTTCCAGGGGTCACCATAAGGCGTGGATTTTTTAAAGAATATTTTTTCCAGGGGTCACCATAAGGCGTGGATTTTTTAAAAAATATTTTTCTTTCCATAGAAAAAATGCACAGACCCCCAGGTTGACTTTTTTATGGGCGAAAAAATCATAGACCCTCAGGTCAGACTTTTTTCTATAAAAAAAACATTGACAGACCCTCAAATCTGACTTTTTTTATAAACAAAAAAATCATAGACCCTCAGATCTCACTTTTTCCTCTAGAAAAAAACATTGACAGACCCTCAAGTCTTTTTCTTTCTCAAAAAATTCACTGAACCTCTGGTCGGAATGTTTTTATGTAGAAAAAAATTATATAGAAAAAATGTTTAACAAATTCTATAGCCAAAAAAAATCATAGACCCACAGGTCTGACTTTTTTCTCTTGAAAAAATGCACAGACCCTCAGGTCTGACTTTTATCTATAGAAAAAAACATTCACAGACCCTCAGGTCTGACTTTTATCTATATAAAAAACAGGTCTTATTTTTTTCTCTAGAAAAAATTCACAGACCCTCAGGTCTTACTTTTTTTCTCTAGAAAGAAGTTCACAGATCCTCAGATTTTTTTCTCAGGTTTAATTTTTCAATGATATGTTGTATTGAAAAAAACGTCTACGTAAAAGCCTTACTCATTTTTCCTTAATCTCTTGTGCTCATATTAAACTTGTTTAGATAACTAGTCCTTTGTCAGTATATTTTTCAGTTTTTTCGACGAAATTAAATTTCAAACTTCACATCCAACATTCCGATCATCAGAATTTCCCCCTTAGAAACACTTTCTAGCGCACCTAAGCCAGTTTGTTTACTACATCCAACAACAACAACAAAAAACGGCAGTGAAACTTTACCAGGAACAAAACAAAAGGATATACCACCCTTCCTTCCTGTTCACTCTCAGAAATTTAAGCTGTCCACCTTGTCTTTTTTTAAACGAATTCGTGTCAATGAATACTTCTGTTGATAATCAGATTCAACTGTTCTCTTTACCGTTATCACCATTGTCTTCTCGGACTGAAGGACAGACTATCGGGTTTTTTGGTCAACACCATTTGCAGGAGATACGTGTGTTGACTGACGTTGTATTAACTGTGCCATTGGGTTATATGCAGCATTTATGTGACCTTTGTTTGACTGTATGCGTCCCCGTATCTCAACTGGCTATTGTGTGTCAGTGTGTATGTGCGTGTGGTTTCTCTACCACAAGCATGTTTCCGCTATGGCGGAAACTCAAATTGACACCATTCGATTGAATGAATTTATGATTGGTTTTTATCCGCTTCTCAAACCGTGAATGCATGCAGGGCAACAGCAGTAAAGACGGCAGCATCCGTCGCCAATAAGCAGATATGGAAGACAAGGATACAGAAAGATTTCCTTGTCAAATCGCCATAACATACGTATAGAATATATATATGTGTAAACTCTTTTGTATATCCCAGTAAAAAAATCACGGACCCTCAAATTCAATTTTTTGTTATTGGAATTTAGAAAACAATTAGACCTCATGGTCTGTGAATGGTTATTTATTTGAGGATATTTGATTTTTTTTATAATAAAAACTCCGACCTGGGGTCTACAATTTTTCTATAAAAAATAGATCGGTCTGTGTATTTGTTTCTAATGTAAAATGTCCGACCTGATGGTCTATGAATTTGTTTCTATATAAAAAAGCTGCGACCTGAGGTTCTGCGATTTTGTTTCTATGAAAAAATTGATCCTGAGGGTCTGTGGTTTGTTTATGGTTTTTTTTTCGTAAAAAAAATAGTGGACCTAATTCACAGAACACCAGTTCTATATTTTTATATAGAAAAATGTCACAGAATCCCAGTTCTCAAATTGTTTCCCTTTGAAAATGTTTGCTGGGTTATTGCATGTTGAAACCTACATTTACTCTCATCTCATTTTCCCAAACCATAATATTTGCATAAATGTTACACAGGACAACGAAATAGAATTGGAAGAGGTGTCGGAATGAAAGGCGTTCATCCTAAAGGAGGATACTAAAAAAGGAGATGACAAACTATCAACATTACAACGAGAAGGAAGATACTCAATGATGACATATCTTGCAGAAAGAATGCAGCCAACGTGAATGTATGTCATCGTCGATGTGCCAGCCTCTCTTCCCGAGTGTAGTAATTCCTGGCAATAAAACTGTTGGCCAAGATATGAAACAGAGAAAAAATGGAAGTCTATTTTTAAAATAGTTAAGTATGACAATGATTGACATTGAATGAGCCAGCCACCAAACGAAGGAAAAGGACCGCATCTGTGTGTGTATAGTTGGCAGGATACTACTTGTCGTTTATATATGTATTACGCAACACTTTTGCCCAGATAGCTAAATGGCTGTTAACGCTTTCATGAATAGCTGTGTATAGAGTTTTTTTTTTCGTCCTAGCTGCCCATTCTTGTGTTGTATGCGTGTGTCTGAGAATGTGTGTGTGTGCATAGTATAACTTAACTCAAGTGCACTTTTCATGTCATTTCCGGTTAGTTTGATATGTCCATAGCCCAAAGCCAATTACAATTGCGTTTATATATGTATACATTATGTGTGTGTTTGTATATGTGTTCTGTGTACACATAAATGTCCTTAACGTCTTCTCCGTATCTGAACAAATATATATATAAATATATATTTTTTTGTTATTGACTTAAGTCAATATTGAAGTTAAGTGATGCAGCCCGGAGATATAATGGAAATTTTTTGATAAGTTGACTTTATTATTGATTTGACAACTATTGAGATGAGGTTCTGAGAAATATTAAATGTTTTATTATGCTCTGGATGGGATGAAAAAGTAAATGACAACATATATATAGATATATTCTTAGGTTTAATTTGTATGCCCTTCACCACACTGTGGTACAGGGTAAAATATGTTTGTAACAGGCACAAGGGAACGAGATGGTTCCTTTTGAGAATATGCATAGAATCACTTTCTGAGTCGATTTACGCATGTCCGTCTGTCCGTCCATGTATTTTTGTGAACAAAGTACAGGTCCCATTTATGATCCAAATTGGATGAAATTTGGCACAGCTCATTTGTTTGGCCCAAGGAAAAATCGAATATGGCTCCCATATATATCCCTATATATCTTTCGAAATTGGGAAAAATAGCGGAATTAAGTAGATGATGTGTGCAAAGTCCCTATATATCTTTCGATTTGTACGAAATTTGGAATAGCGTACTGAATTAAGTCTAGACTGATGTGTGCAAAGTTTCGTAAAAATCGGTTCAGATTTAGAATCAGATACGAAATTTGGCATAGCGCACTGAATTGTTTATATAATAATGTGTGCTAAGTTTCATGAAAATCGGTTCAAATTTAGATATAGCTCTCATATATAGTTTCACCCGATTTTAGGTAAATGGTGCACCAAAGACCCTGGAAATCTTTTCATTTGTACGAATTTTGGCATAGCGTACTGAATTGCTTATATAATAATGTGTGCAAAGTTTCGTGAAAATCGATTTAGATTTAGATATAGCTACCATATATAATTGCATCCGATTTTTGGTAATTGGTGCACCAAAGTCTCTAAAAATCATTCGATTTGAACAAAATTTGCCATAGCGTACTGAATTAAGTCTGGAACGACGTGTGCAAAGTTTCGTGAAAATCGGTTCAGAATTAGATATAGCTCCCATATATATTTTCGTCCGATTTTATGTAATTGGTGCACAAAACACCCTATATATCTTTGGATTTGCACGAATTTTGGTATATGGTACTGAATTAAGTCTAGAATGATGTTGCTAACTTCGTGAAAAAATCCATAGCTAGGCCGATTGACACAATGTACTGAAGTAGTATAAATTTGTCTCTGGCAAGTTCACATATAGATATATAACAAAAACGCGACGTCTGTTAGGGTACATATGTAGAATATACCCAAAGTGATGAAGGTTATATTATAGTCGGCCCAGTCCGACTTTACTACTTTCCTTACTGGTTTTCTCTAGAAAATAAATTCACAGACCCTCATGTCTTACCTGTTTTCAATAGAAGAAATGCACCTTCAGGTCTGTGAATTGACAGACAGACCTAAGGTAGGTGTTGACAGACCCTCAGATAGGTGTTGTTTCTATAGAAAAAATTTGGAGTTTTTTTCTATAGAAAAACATTTACAGACTCTCAGGTCGTAGTTTTTTCTATAGAAATTTATTTTTTCAAGCCTCTTGTGTAGCGTGAATTTTTTAATTACAATAGAAATTTTTACTGCTAATAATGAGCTCATTTTCAATACACCCTTCTTCAGTTTACCTTCATTGACTTTCCAATTAACTATTTTCCTCTTTCAATTATTGAAAATATTTGCATTGCTTGCAGTAAATGTTTCTTTTTAATTAATGGTCTTTAGCATTCTCCTTGTTGTTGTTGCTGTTATTCTGGCATTTAGAGTTTTTTTTTTTTTTTTTTTTTGAATTCATCCTTTTTTCTCCATCACATGCAGTTTTACACCGTGGGCAATATTTCAATTGTGTTACAAATCTGCTATTATGGCTTTTGAACAAAATCTGCATCCCCATCCTAGTCCTCCTCCATCTCGACTAAGCTACGATACTAACGGTGCTGGGTCATTATGCTTTGCACCATTAAATATGTTTTACTCTCTCAAAACGATGAAAGGAGTTTGCCTTTAGCTAAGCTACCAAATACCTCCTGTTGCAACTGCACCAGCGAATGTTTAAGTGAGGGATTATTTAGTATGTGTAAGTATTGGGGTGCAACGATAGGACTTTGATAATTCGATAGAGATTGAAAAAAATCTTCAATGCAGACCTCTCATTTCTCATAAAGAACAAAATTCCGAGACCTTTGTTTAATGTTTTCTCTGCATCGATGAAAATTCCGAGACCTCTGTTGAGGATTTATTTATATATCAAAATATCTTTCAAGACCTCGTATGAGAATCATTTTTCTGCAGAAAAAAAAATCCGAGACATCGGCTGAGGATCTTTTAAAAAAATGTCGAGACCTCTGAACAGGATCTTTTATTTATAGAAAAAAATCCGAGACCTCGTATGAGAGCTTTTTAATATAGAAAATTTCCGAGACCACGTATGAAGATTCTTTCTATAGAAAAAAATTTCTGAGACCACTTATAAGGATTTTTTATAGGAAAAAATCGATATTTAAAAAAAATCCTCATAACGAGACCTTGTGTGAAATTTTTTTCTATAGAAAAATATCCGAAAAATATCCGTTTCAATGTTCCACAGGAGAACAATTCAATTTAGTTGTCTAGACTTCTGATCAGGATCTTTATAGAAAAAAATTCCGAGACCTCGGATGAGAGCTTTTTAACATAGAAAATTTCCGAGACCACGTATGAAGATTCTTTCTATAGAAAAAAAATTCTGAGACCACGTATATTGATTTTTTCCATAGGAAAAAATTGATATTTTTTACAAAAAATCCTCATAACGAGACCTCGTTTGAAATTTTTTTCTATAGAAAAATATCCGACAGTTCTGCTGAGAATTTTTTTCTAGAGGAAAAAAAATTTCTATAAAAGAATTGATCCCGTCTTACCCTCATACACACGTTCAACTAAATTGAATTGTACTCCTGTGGAACATTGAAACGATTTACCTTCCTGTCTTATCCCCCCTCCTGAACACTGTGTTAATGTGTTCAAAAAATGGGAAAATGAAAATATTTACATGATGTTGTTGTTGCTGCTGTTTTTGCCACAGACAATTTAACACTGAATGCAGTCGTTTACGAGTCGTTGTACTCGTCGTCGTAACATAATAATTTTCATGATGCCCCATCGTTATTTAGTCGGTGGTGTGGATCACCAGGACTAAAGTAATATATAGCTTTTAAATTAAGTAGGAGAGAGGCTTGTAATACTACTAACTGGGAACACCACATGTCTGGCCCACAAATGGGGAATGAAAAACACCAACAACAAACTCTTTTTGGTCATAACAAGTTATTTGTATATAATAACAACAAAACACTACAAGAACAACAAAATTGTATAAACATTATAATGCGCTCCTTAGGATGCAGACCCAGTAAGGTCTGGATTACATACTTCGAACAGACACACGCATACACACACACATACCATTGTTACTCTAAGAAAATCCCATTTTGGTTGCATAGGTATGCAGACCCCAAAACATGTTTAGACAAACCAAAAGGACAGCTGGAAGAGAGCTTAGGGTGGGGGACAGAGTTAGTGAGGGAGATATGGAGTGGCTGGGTGGGTGTTAGGCAATGAAGTGCGGTACTAAGTTATACAGGAAATTAAACATTTTCCAATGTTTATTTTATATTCACTACTCCCCCTATTCCATCTCCTCCTCCCATCCACCCATTTTATTTATCCTGAATTGTTTTCACTTTTCACATTATGCTGTCCTGCTATGCCATACCATGTTGAGAAAAAATATTCATATTGCAAACCAGAGACCATTGGCGCAAACAGAATTGTTACATCCATGGAGTAGCATCGCATCAGCAACAGTCCTCTAACTATTAGCACTGCAGGACACAAAACGGACCACGAAGAACCTGAACATAACAATTTCAATGTACTGGAAAGTGGAAAAAATAAAAAGAATAAAAAAAAACATGAGTTGGTCTCGTGGAAGAGAATACAATTTGAAAAAACAACCAACTACAAAGTCAACAAAAGCTTTGCATTGTAAAAAGTGGGAGGGGGAATAGAGGAAAATACATTACATCAATGTTGTTACTACTCAACTGTATAAATAGAAAAGGTAAATGGCAACACCGAGGTAATACTGTCAACATTCTAAGTATGGATAAACAGGATGCAAGTGTATTATGCCAGGATATGCTTTCAGCATATGCGGTTATAGCAATTAACCATCATGGTTGCCAAGGGGATGCTGGTGGGTCGTTATAATGCAACCAAAGAATATTTAAAGAATAGTTTTTCAAGGCCTAACCAAGTCGTGGATTTTTTAAAGAATATTTCTCAAGGAATATTTAAGGCGTGGATTTATTATTCAAGGCCTAACCAAGGCGTGGATTTATTATTCAAGGCCTAACCAAGGCGTGGATTTATTAAAGAATAGTTTTTTCAATGCCCAACCAAGATGTGGATTTATTGAAGAATAGTTTTTCAAGGATATTTTTTCAAGGCCTAACCAAGGCGTGGATTTATTAAAGAATAGTTTTTCAAGGATATTTTTTCAAGGCCTACCCAAGGCGTGGATTTATTGAAGAATAGTTTTTCAAGGATATTTTTTCAAGGCTTAACCAAGGCGTGGATTTATTAAAGAATAGTTTTTCAAGGATATTTTTTCAAGGCCTAACCAAGGCGTGGATTTATTAACGAATAGCTTTTCAAGGATATTTTTTCAAGCCCTAAACAAGGCGTGGATTTATTAAAGAATAGCTTTTCAAGGATATTTTTTCAAGCCCTAAACAAGGCGTGGATTTATTAAAGAATAGCTTTTCAAGGATATTTTTTCAAGCCCTAAACAAGGCGTGGATTTATTAAAGAATAGCTTTTCAAGGATATTTTTTCAAGCCCTAAACAAGGCGTGGATTTATTAAAGAATAGCTTTTCAAGGATATTTTTTCAAGCCCTAAACAAGGCGTGGATTTATTAAAGAATAGCTTTTCAAGGATATTTTTTCAAGCCCTAAACAAGGCGTGGATTTATTAAAGAATAGCTTTTCAAGGATATTTTTTCAAGCCCTAAACAAGGCGTGGATTTATTAAAGAATATTTTTCAGGGACCAAAACAAGGCGTGGATTTATTAAAGAATATTTTTCAGGGACCAAAACAAGGCATGGACTTTTTAAAGAATATTTTTCAGGAACCAAACCAGGGCATGGACTTTTTTAAGAATATTTTTCTGGGATCAAAACAAGGCTTGGACTTTTTAAATAATTTTTTCTGGGATCAAAACAAGGCTTGGAGTTTTTAAAGAATATTTTTTCAGGGACCAAAACAAGGCATGGACTTTTTAAAGAATATTTTTCAGGGACCAAAACAAGGCATTGATTTTTTATATTATACTTTTGAATTGCTCATTTGAGGGTTAAAGAAGCTCGTTGGCTGTTACTGAATATTTTTGTTAGCATAAAAACAAAAGCAATGGAAGTACGAGAAAACATAATGCCAGTCAACTAACAGCAATGACCATATAGACGATTATATTTGGATAAGCTCTAAGCTAGTTGGGAATTTTTAAAGCATGCCCCAAGCTATTGACGTTTTTTTAAACAAGGACACTTATAGTTTCTTCATTTAATAAGTGATTCGCTTAAATATTTGTAGTTTTCAGTGTATATTTTGGTACTGCTAAGACTAGCTGATACTGTATCATTTTTATAAATATAAGACTTTATATAAATATTCATCCCGCCCAAGGTTTTCTATAAATTATTTTAAATTTGACTTAAATACCATATGACGTTTTTTTTTTTTGGAATAGAATAATGTCTATTTATATTCCCTTTATTCTAAAAATGTCCCATAAGTCCTTCGTATTCCCTAAGCTGTAAATCCACATACTAAATATGCAACATTAAGTAAAGTAAATATTGAAAAAGTTACGATTTGATTTAAGTTCTATGCTAACATTTCGACAAAACTCACAAATAAACTCAAACACACACACATCCATGCACACCAACACACACACTGAGGCACACTTACAGAGACACAAAAAGCATTGAATGCACAAATCATTCATTCACTTTAGTAATAACTTGTGCAGATATGTTCCGCTCTCTTACACTTTCTTCATCATCCTGCAACACACACACACACATACAGATACGTATGAGTGTGTTTGTTTATATCCCGAGGCCATTGGCATTGCTCCCTGCCAGTGTTTAATAACAACAATTTATTATAACATCAACACTTGGTTCGTTTGCTGGCTGGATGGCTCGATGGATGGTTGGCTGGTTGCTGACTGCGTGAGAAAACGAATTTACGAAGTGAGGAAAAGGTCAGAACGTGTTGCTTGCTGATGTGGCTGCTGCTGCAGTGTCGAATGATGAATTGGTTTGAATTGAAACAAAAGTTTCTGTTGATTTTACACTATAGAGCTTCAGATTGCGTGTATGTGTGTGCGTGCGTATCACTCTGCTCTTGGTCTTATGTGGCAATAAAACCCAAAAGTAAACAAATATACATATATTCGAGAAAGTAAATTTGTTTGTTTATTTGTTTGCTTACTTGCTGTGGATCCTTACATGAGGCAAAAGTTCAGCTTCAGAGATGGTGTTATTACTTTTCCTGACAAATAACTTCAAAATTATATGATTTATAAAGAAATACTTTTGCATAAATTCAAATAATGAAATGTAAAGGGCACCCTTCCCCTCCCAAAGCATTTACACACACCCAGCTATATATTGTTGAAGTAACTGTGGCAACTGGGCGTTTAGTATTACCATTTGTATAACCGAAAATATTTTATCACATAAAATATGGAAATTATGCTTTAGCACAACACTAATGTGCTTAGGGTAATGAACAGTGGATTATCGAAAATAAAAGGACGAACGACTGCGACAAAATAAAAATTTTTCAAGGCCCAGGCCAGGTTAGGGTTAGTTAAAGAATATTTTTCCAAGATCCAGACTAGTGTGGATTTTATAATGAATATTTATTCAATGACCTAAACAAGGGTTGGATTTTTTTAAAGAATATTTTTTCAAGGGTCTCCACAAGGTGTGGATTTTTTTAAAGAATATTTTTTCAATGACCTAAACAAGGCGTGGATTTTTTTAACGAATATTTTTTCAATGACCTAAACAAGGCGTGGATTTTTTTAAAGAATATTTTTTCAATGACCTAAAAAAAGCGTGGAATTTTTTTAAAAATATTTTTTCAATGACCTAAACAAAGCGTGGATTTTTTAAAGAATATTTTTTACAAAGGTCACCACAAGGCGTGGATTTTTTAAAGGATATTTTTTACAAGGGTCACCACAAGGCGTGGATTTTTTAAAGAATATTTTTTACAAGGGTCACCACAAGGCGTGGATTTTTTTAAAGAATATTTTTTACAAGGGTCACTACAAGGCGTGGATTTTTTTTAAAGAATATTTTTTAAGGGTTTCCAGAAGGCGTGGATTTTTTAAAGAATATTTTTTAAGGGTTTCCAGAAGGCGTGGATTTTTTAAAGAATATTTTTTAAGGGTTTTTAGAAGGCGTGGATTTTTTAAAAAATATTTTTTACAAGGGTCACTACAAGGCGTGGATTTTTTTAAAGAATATTTTTTAAGGGTTTCCAGAAGGCGTGGATTTTTTAAAGAATATTTTTTAAGGGTTTCCAGAAGGCGTGGATTTTTTTTAAAGAATATTTTTTAAGGGTCTCTAGAAGGCGTGGATTTTTTAAGGGTCTCCAGAAGGCGTGGATTTTTTTAAAGAATATTTTTTAAGGGTTTCCAGAAGGCGTGGATTTTTTTAAAGAATATTTTTTAAGGGTTTCCAGAAGGCGTGGATTTTTTTAAAGAATATTTTTTTAAGGGTCTCTAGAAGGCGTGGATTTTTTAAGGGTCTCCAGAAGGCGTGGATTTTTTTAAAGAATATTTTTAAGGGTGTCCAGAAGGCGTGGATTTATTTAAAAGAATATTTTTTAAGGGTCTCCAGAAGGCGTGGATTTTTTTAAAGATATTTTTTAGGGTCTCCAGATGGCGTGGATTTTTTTAAAAGAATATTTTTTAAGTGTCTCCAGAAGGCGTGGATTTTTTTAAAAGAATATTTTTTAAGGGTCTCCAGAAGGCGTGGACTTTTAAAAGAATATTTTTTAAGGGTCTCCAGAAGGCGTGGATTTTTTAAGAATACTTTATACAAGGGTCACTACAAGGCGTGGATTTTTTAAAGAATACTTTTTACAAGGGTCACCACAAGGCGTGGATTTTTTAAAGAATACTTTTTACAAGGGTCACCACAAGGCGTGGATTTTCTAAAGAATACTTTTTACAAGGGTCACCACAAGGCGTGGATTTTTTAAAGAATATTTATTTTTTGTTATTCCGTTTGTAACGCATCGAAATAATCATTTCCGACCATATATAGTATATATATTCTTGATCAGCGTAAAATTCTATGACGATTTATGCATATCCGTCTGTTGTAATCACTCTAGCGTCTAAACGAATTGAGATCGATTGCCAAAATTTTGCATATAGTGGTATTATGTCTGCAGCCAGGTCAAGTTCGAATATGAGCTATATCTGTCCACGTTTAGTGTACCCCCAAAATTTCAGTATTTTGAGGTTCTTGAGTGCACTATACAACCGAATTCGCTGAAATTCAGTACTTTTAGTTCTTATTGGGTAGCAAATCTCCCCACTAAAAATTATAAATATAGTTCAATTTTTTGGATATCCCCCATATAGGGGTACCGCCCAATTTTCAATATATTGGGGATCTTGAATTCGCTGAAATTTAGTACATTGGGTTATATTTGGATACCAAATGTCTCCACCAACAATTATAAATATCGGTCCACTTTTTCTGGTAGCGCCCCTATATCGGTACCCCCAATTTACGGTGTTTTTTTTTTTTTGTTTTTTGTTTTTTTTTTTTTGTTTAATCGCTTTTTTAAACCGATTTCGCTGAAATTTGGTACAATGGGTTCTTATTGAGTACCAAATTTCTCCACTAAAAATTATAAATATAGGTCTCCCCATATAAAAGCCCCCCCCAATTTTTGGTATTTTGCAGTTCTTGAGCGCGTTTTTCAACCGAATTCGCTGAAATTTGGTACATTGGGTTATTTTTGGATACCAAATGTATCCCCTACAAAATTTAAATATCGGTCCACTTTTTCTGGTAGCCCCCATATAATCTAACTTTGTAATCTAACTTGCAGTAGTTTGAGGATTGTATATTGTACCATGCGTTATTACTACCAGTCCACGCTTTGGGATTTTCAATAAAAATTGCTGAAATTTGTATTTGATGTACATTACATAATGGTTTACATAAACCGGATTGTAGAATTATCGGTATAGGTTCACTTTTTGGTATGTTTCCTATATTTTCATATCACGTACCTATCAGTATACCTATGGTGGAGGGTATGAATAGTTCGGCCCGGAGGAACTTAACGCTTTTCCATTTGTTTAATTTATAATCTGTATTTTATAATTTTTAATCAATTATTTGTCTTATTTACTTAATTTTGACCACTGTACCCTGAAAGTGATATCCCACAGTGTTATATTTACACAATGGCCATGGCATCCATTTGTTTATTTTTTGTTAGTTATGCTAAGAGAAGGATATTTGCATGGAAAAATAATATGAGTATTCTAAATGTAGCAACAACAAGAAGAAGAACAACAACCTCACACACACACACACTCAAACAGAAAGAAAATATGCAAAAATAATACGTTTATAACGATTATGGTATTATTTGCCACACAGCCAGAGGCACTTTATCATATTTTTGTCAGTAGAAATTCTTCTTCTTCTCCATCTCATTGGAGTACTGACTGGCTGGTGGGCTGGCTGGCTCGCTTGCTGGTATGACAGTTCAAAAATGTTAAAATGTTTTCGTTACGATCTGAAACCCTTTAGCCTTGTGTGTCGAATATTTTTTTATTTTAAAAGCATCATAATTTCCTATTAGCATAACTATTCATGTGAGACACATTTTGGGTGAGAGAGGGAGAGGGGGCACAGAGAGTATTTCACTTTTGAATTCAATAATAACATTTGAAATCCAGCATAAATTTACTTTTCATAAACACTGCAAGAAGCCCTGAGCCATAGTGGAAAGTAGAGTTCTTCCCTTCGCCTCAAACCCCCCTGCAGTTCATAATGTCATCATGTCCGAACTCTTCTTCTTCCTATTAAATAGATTCATAAATATTTATAAATCCCAAGTGAGAAATTTGCATTAGATTGCTTTATATGTCTTTTGTTTTTCGATAGAGAGAATTGAACACAAACAATGCCTGGCCAAGATCTGGGTAGGTAGGCCAGTGTGAATATTTGTCTATTGTTTTATATTTACCCCCACTGTCTGGCTGTGTGCCTGTCCATATCCTGCTGTTATTCTCATTGAATAAATGGCTTTTGAAATGTTTAAATATTGTTTTTGTAGGCTTAAAACTGTTAAAACAAAATACTATGGAAATTAGGATTGTAGTATCCTGATTGTATCCCCTTTCCCCCTCTGATGCTAATTTTTGTTTGTTATGACCAAACATAAAATTATAGACTTTGGAAATTTTGCAATGACTTTATAAACTGAGACTAGGAGAGTTGATATAGTACACTTAGGAGACTTTAGTCAATGTTTATTATGATTTATGAGAGGATTACTTATGTTATTGATACACTTATGTATTTGTGGAAAAGGAAAGAAATTGGAAAGGGAAATTATTCGCCAGAATTATTAAAACGAAATTGAAATGAGAAGTACAGAATTTCTGAAACGATCCCCTCATCCTCATGTTATATACACTTTGATACGGCAAAAAATGTGGCCCTCATCGAAATATAGGTTTAGACCCCATATTTCTTTGGACCACATCCGTTTCAGACAATTTGGAGTCGATTTACAAATGTCTGTTCGTCCGTCTGACTGGCTGGTGCGAAAGATCATTAATAAAACGTTTTTTACATCGATTTGAATCAAACTGCAATTTTTATACCCTTCACCATCACACTGTGGCACAGGGTATTATGTCTTTGTGCATATGTTTGTAACAGACAAAAAGAAACGAGATAGACCCATAGTTCCTTTTTAGAGTATGCATACAATCACTTTCTGAGTCGATTTATGCATGTCCGTCCGTCCTTCTGTCTGTCCGTTGGTGTTAAATTGTAAACAAAGTACAGGTCGCATTTATAATCCGATTTGGATGAAATTTGGCACAGATCATTTGTTTGGCCCAAGGACGAACCCAATTGAAATTGGGAAAATCGGTTCAGATTTAGATATAGCTCCCATATATATTTTCGTCCGATTAAAGGTAAATGGTGCAAATCGATTTGCACGAAATTTGGCACAAGGTACTGAATTGAGCCTAGAATGATGTCTGCCAAGTTTCATGAAAATCGGTCCAGATTTAGATATAGCTCCCATATATAGTTTCGTCCGATTTCAGGTAAATGGTGCACCAAAGTCCCTATATATCCTTCGATTTCGACGAAATTTCGCATACAGTACTGAATTGAGCCTAAAGTTATGTCTGCCATGTTTCGTGAAAATCGGTCCAGATTTAGATATATCTCCCATACATATTTTCGTCCGATTTCATGTAAATGGTGCACCAAAATCCCTATATACCCTTCGATTTGCACGAAATTTTGCATAACGTACTGAATTGAGCCTAGAGTGATGTCGGTCAAGTTTCGTTAAAATCTGTCAAGATTTGTATATAACTCCCATATATATTTTCGTCCAATTTAATGTAAATGGTGCACCATAGTCCACATATATCTTTCGATTTGCACGAAATATGGCATAGCGTACTGAATTTAGTCCAGAATGATGTGTGCCAAGTTTCGCGAAAATCGGTTGAGATTAAGATATAGACTTCTTTTATTATATATTGTAAGTAATTGACGCACCAAGGAACCAAAACGTACTGATATTAGTATATCTTAACCTGTGGCAAGTTTCGTTGAAATCGCTTCATATTTAGATATAGCTTCCATATATATTTTCGCCCGATTTTAAGTATATTGGGCATCAAAATCCTCTTGTTAATCAGATTGACATAAAATTTTGCATAACGTACAAAATTGAGCATAGAATTAAGTAGTTGCGTTTTCTAGAAGTACAGACATAGCGCAACGGATGACCTATTTACGTTTTGTTTGAAGTCGATTTACATACATTTGTCCCATTGTAAAAAAACGAATGACATGTTTATGGGATAGATCTACCTTGATTCACATTAAGATAAATATCACACATTTTACTTTATCAAAGTTTATGTTAATAGTCTTGTTTAATATACCCATAATGGTGAAGGGTATCATACAGTCGGCCCCGTCCGACTTTACTATTTGCTTTACTGGTTTTGAATACGTTACACCTTTTATATTAAATCTTTGTATTTCATAATAATTTTGTTTTATAATTTTTTTTTTTTTTTGTTTTTTTTATAAAGTGTTTTTCTAATGCAATATTTTTCCTTTTTTATTTACAGATTTGGCGATCCTTCATGACTGATAATTGTCATGTCAATTATATTTTATTTACATATTTTATATAATTATTGTTATTTATTTATTTTATTTTTGGTTAATCAATAATATAAAAATAAATAGTAAAGTTACTTGATCAAGTTAAACGTTTGTTTCATTTATGCCTGAAAGTATGCTTTAAATTTAGAATTCCAACAATGGTTGGCAACACTGGCAAATACATGCAGATAGCGCCATCTATTGATACGCATGACTGGAAATCGCCAAACGACTTTTTCGTTGGCAACATTTTGGCCAAACATGACAGCCCGTTAAAAAATACGCCTGAAAGTATGCTTTGAATGAAGAATCTCTACAATGGTTGGCAACACTGGCAAAGATATGCAGATAGCGCCATCTATTGATACACATGACTGGAAATCACAAAACGACTTTTTCGTTGGCAACATTTTGGTCAAAAATGACAGGCCGTTAAAAAATAAAAAATGTGATTTTTCATCAAATTATTGATTAAAAATGTAAACAGACGTTATTATCACTTAATTCAGATTAACCTCACAGAAAAATTCTCATATTTGGCATTGTGGTTATTAAACAAACAAAAGAACGGTCTATGGATTGAAGAAGATAGATAATTCTTCTGAGATTTAATAAAAATAGCATTCTTTTAATTAATACGGTATTGATTTTTGATATTCCAGCTTCATTGGGTCTATATCAATAATCACAAACATTTGTAGTATGTTTAATGGGAAATGAGCCTTTCTTCTAGGGAAGAAAACATGTATAATAACCATATTTCTATATATTTTAATATTTAAATAGTAGACAATTCATTGGTCAGTGCGAACAAATCATTTTTCTCAATAAAATACGCCTAAAACTCGTTTTTTTCTTTAGAAATTGGCCTGCAAATTTTGCAATATATATGTATGTAAAAAAAGTGATTTTAGGAAGTGGGGTCATGTCGCCCAATAGATGGCGCAAAAAACGTATCATTGCCAGTGTTGCCAACCATTGGTGGAAATTTTATTTATTTGGCATATTAAAGCATACTTTTAGGCACAAACGGATCAATTACATAGGAATTCCATGAAAAAATAAACAATTATAGATTTTAAAAATATTAATTTTTATTTTATTATTTAAAACAAATAAATATAGTAATAAGTAAATAACAAATTTATTGTCATAGTTGAAAATTTAGTTAATGTGTGATTATTATTTCAGCACCGAAAATGTTTCCATGGGGTAAGTTGTTAGCCTGCCTTGTAGTCAGTTCCAAGAAAATCCAAATGAGATACACATTAACAATCTGAAAATAGAAAAAAAGCGGTTTAACAATTAATGTCCAGATTGATGAAAGATAATAGTATTATGGTGGTTATTGAAAACAAAGTCGTATAAAAACGATAAAAAATACATAATTAGTTTTTTTTTAATTACAACCAAAAATTTCAATTTTGACAGGATCCTTCTCAATAGTAATAACAAATAAATGTATATATAAAAAAATAGAAAAAAATTAGGTATAAAATTTCGTACATTTTTTTATTAGATCGGGAGTTTCGAAATAAACATATCGGGATCGGTTTTGTTTCGATGTCCACATCCTACACATTATTTAAGTTTATACAAATATTACGAGGTCTGATAAAAAATAACCATTTTTTAATGATTTAAAAATCGGGACTCAGAACTTTTTAAATTTTCAAAATTCAAAATTTGCACAATTTGTAAAGAAGATCCAGAGGGATAAGACTATATAGTCCATCTACCCACTAAATCTATCTGTAGATCAAATTTATTTATATGAGATATATTTTATATATTCAGCCATACGGCTGAAATATTGGATTTAGACCGCATGTTTCTTTGGACCAAATCCAACAAAGAGATGAATATGCAATTTGTATACACTCGTCGTCAGCGCAATCTATCGAGGGATATGATTCAAATCATACACATCAGTCCAAATTTCAAAACATATATCTTTTCGACAAAACGGACGTTATGAAAAAGCATAAATAATATATAGAACTATGACCGACAAATATTACCTACAGAAATTTAACAAAACTTTAATACAGCATTTCATATTAAATAAATTAAAATTATTGTTTGAAATTGTACCTTTCAGATGGCAGCAATTTTATTTTAATATCTACAGTAGAGTAGCTCAAATATTATAGGAAAAAAACAAATGGGGTTAAAATTTTGCATAATCCATTGTTGGACTTAGCCATTCAATAGATGGCGCTGACGACAAGTGTTTTCCAGTGCTGTCAAATTTGTAGAAAATCATATTCATTTTAGATTCGTTATGACTTTGGAATGCGTAACGATACAGAAATAATTCAAGTGTATATTAAAATAGCTTAGAACATACTCTTTCATGAACATTCAGATTTTCAGAGCTTAGAATGAAAAACTCATTGTAGAAATTTGTAGTTATAGATCTAAGGTTTTTTTATAATTTCAGTAGTGTTGGCGGTTTATTTGGGATACCATTTGTATTTTGTTTTTGCAAAATAGTCAGGCTGAATCCCAGTTTGTTGTTTTTATAAAAAAACAACTATTTATTAGTGGGGAATGTATGTTTTTTTATAATGATTTTCATATTAAGGGAACCCCACCCAATACCAATGCTTGTTAAGGTTTGTAACTTTGCACATATATATTTGAAGATTTAAAAGAGAAGAAAAATAATTTATAAAAAAATTTTGTTATTGCTTTGTTGTAGTTTTTTTTTTTTTTAATTAAAGAAAAGTCCTTGTTTTTGATGGCGGGAAGATAACTCCTCACTGGAACCGCGGAATCCGAAAATTTCTACGGTGTTAGAAAGAGTACATGTCCGGCTCTCGTATGAACTAGGATAATTGACTTCGCTCTTAAATTAACAAAATGGGTTATCGTGCCCGCCATTCGCAAAAGAGAAAAACGCGTTTAAAGTTTGAGAAGCCCTTTATGCCCGACTATGTCTTCAAGAGTTCTTGAGATTTTCACTTGAAATTTTGTAGAGACATTCTTGAATGAGTGTAGAATCGAATTAAATAAAAAAAAAATTGACCCCGAGAATGGGGGGTCCCCTTAATTAGTACTGCGTACATCCATGATAGGAATATATGGAACTATGTCATTTTAAAATAGTTCCAATTATTTTCATTTGAATCCATAACACTTCGCTTCTCAGTCATGTGTTCTCCCATGTGTGTCTTTTCCAGTAGCTGCGTATCTACGCAACATTTTTTAATTGTAATTACATACTGCAAAAATATAATGTTCCGCGTCAATTGCACTCAATAATTAAGAGTTTGTGTTTTAATGTTTAAATGTTGTGTTTAACCAGAAGCAGCCAACTGTGTTGATGTAAATATATGAGTATACGGATATATACACACGCTTATAAATATTAAAAATAAAAAATGAACATTTACATCATTAGGTTGGCATACAAACTTTTTTTCACATATAAAAAATACCTAAAATCGCTGACCTATAAGGCGGCTATGTCAAAAAAGGGTATTATATTGTAAAAGTCTAGCTGGAGTCTTTGAAGGCGAGTATGAGTTCTAGTCAAAAAGTGTACCGGACCTATTTTTAATACCAAACTTCCTAGTGGTAATAGCAATGTATGTGCAAAATTGCAAACCTTTATCTAAAATAGAGTGAGCTTTATCAACATGACTATAAATCGGCATAAAATATTATTCTAATAAAGAATGGTCTTCGGTGGGAATGGGTCTTCGGTGAATAGTTGGAGGTGTTGCAAACGGAATTCCATATTATTTTTCAAATCACACTGATAGAAAATTAATGATTTTTTTTTTTATATTCTGCATTGGAGCATCCTATTATATGTATGAGAGTTACCCGTTAAAATAAACAATTATCCTTGACTGCACTCTCCGAGGCAACCAAATGAACCCACTCACTATGTACCTGCCACTGCAGTTAGTAGATGTTTTGGTTCAAGTGTTAATGTAAATCGAATAAATTACAACATATCAGGTTTTGAATTTAGCAGCAGTAGCATTGCTCTGTCATAATAAGTTGGCTGTCAGTTGGATGTTGTTGCTGTTTTTTATTTCAAACCTTATTAAATGTTCAAAGAGCTGACACTCCACTGGACTGGTTTCATGAAAATGATGCAGACAAACAATTTTCAGTAAAAAACCAGTAAGGAAAGTAGCAAAGTCGGGCTGGGCCGACTATATGATAACCTTCACCATTTTGGCTATATTCTACATATGTATCCGAAAAGACGTCTCTGCACTGTTCAAAATTTAATCTCACTCAGACACCCATTGATTATTTGGTGTACAATTAACATAAATAAGCCAAAATTATATATGGAAACTACGTTATATCTATATCTGAACCGATTTCAAGCAAACCTGCCAGAGATTAATTTAAATTAACTTCAGAGTACGTTGTGTCAATCGGCCAAGCTATGGATCTTTAGTGCACAACTTACTTAATACCGGACGAAAATATATATAGGAGGTGTAAACATCATTCTAGACTTAATTTAGTACGCTATGCGAAAAATCGGGCGAAACTATATATGAGAGCTATATCTAAACCTGAACCGATTTCAACGAAACTTAGCACACATCATTCTAGACCCAATTCAGTAGGCTATACCAAATTTCGTGCAAATCGAAAGATATATAGGGACTTTGGTACACAATTTACCTAAAATCGGGCGATACTATATATGGGAGCTATATCTAAATCTGAACCGATTTTCACGAAACTTAGCACACGTCATTCTAGACTTAATTCAATACACTATGTAAAACTTCCAAACTTCGTGCAAATCGAAAGATATATAGGGACTTTGGTACACCATTTACCTTAAATCGGACGAAAATATATATGGGAGCTATATCTAAGTCTGGACTGATTTTCCCAATTTCAATAGGGCTCGTCCTTGGGCCAAATAAGTGAGCTGAGCCAAATTTCATCCAAATCTGATCATAAATGCGACCTGTACTTTGTTTACAATTTAACATCAACAGACGGACGGACGGACAGACGGACATGCATAAATCGACTCAGAAAGTGATTCTATGCATATTCTCAAAAGGAACCATGGGTCTATCTCGATTCTTTTGCCTGTTACAAACATATGCACAAAGTCAACACAGGGTATTAGTACCACAGTGTTATGAAGGGTATAAAAAATAAAAAAATAACAAATATTTTTATATTTACAGTGGAACCACTTTTAACCGGCTGTTGCCCAAAGATTGACTGATATTTATAATTTTCGCTAGATTTATCACCCAATATGAACACACAATATCAAATCTGTCTGTATTAAATCCGTTATTATTCAAGAGTTATAGAGCGAACCAGACAGACATTTCCGAATCGACTCCAAATTGTCTGAAAACGATTTGTTTCAAAGACAATCAGAGTTTAAAACCGATATTTCGACACTTCAGGTACATTTTTTAATGTATATATTCGTGTTACTTTGTCCTTCTCTCTTCGAATGTCTTGGAGTCTAGAATCGATATTTCAATGAGTCACATTTTTGGTCGTATCAAATGTGTCTATACCATATTTAGCTCCTGAGTGTATGTATTTCTTGGTCCTACTGTATTCGACCACATTGGCATTAAGGATGTTCGTATACAACAATTGATATGAATACCAGCAGTCAGGATAATTTTCATATTATTTGAATATAGGACTACAGAACACGTCAAATGTGATGTCACGTAGCATTCACATAATTTATTAGTCAGGTGTTTTGTTTGGACTTTTAACATATTTAATAGGATTTTGTTTACATTTTCAGTTTGGTTTTAAAGTGTAATCATTTGTTTAAGGTTTAAACGTGTCTAAGTTTATAGAACGTGTTGGTAATAATTATAAACACACAAAAGAAATAATTTAAAACATAAAACTGAATCACTCGGACATGTCGCCTAAACCCGAACCATATAATATTAACTCCCATAATAATTATTAATTAATAAATATTTTCATAGTCCTTTTTCATGATATTTCAATCCTGCATATTTCAATCCTTCACAGTGATATTGATTTATATTTTTTAATAATTTATATGTCACACATATGATTTCGAGTATGTCATCCTTGTACGCAGTTGCCCTTTGGCACTGACCAATTAATTAAATCAAAGACAATTTAATTAATGGAATTTATTAATTTAATATTCGTACTAAAGTATTTTAATAAAGCGGGCATTTGGTGCGTATACACAATAATATGCTTAATATTCATAAATTTTTTGTAATATAACTTATACGCTAGAGAGGATTTATTATTTTGTTTTTGTGGAATAGCATAATAACAACAGTGGTTAACAAAAAAATTGCCTAAGCATTGAAAATTTATTTTTAAAACTACGCCTAATAAGAAAGAGGATTGACGAATTAGTCTTTAAAATATGCATGCCTTATAAGAGCCTTCAAAAAATCCATAAACAAATATTTTTTTTAATCAATGCCTTATAAGAGCCTTGAAAAAATATTTGTTTAAATCAACGCCTTATTTTGGCCTTGAAAATGTGTTTAAAAGAAATTGTTTTAAAAAGAAAATTACACCTATAACAGGATAAAACATTTTTTTTTAATTCATAAACATAAACATATTTTTAATTCACGAATTGGTACTTGAAAAATATTTTTAAACCAGTAAGGAAAGTAGTAAAGTCGGGCGGGGCCGACTATATGATACCCTTCACCACTTGGGTATATTCAACAGAAGAATCCTAACAGACGTCACATTTTTAAAGGACCAGTAAAACGAAATTGGATCCATAAACATGTCATTCTGCAACCGATACTAAATTTTTCATTTGGTCAGATATATAAGCTATATCTAAACCTTAACCGATTTCAGAAAACTCTAGACTCTAGACCTATTTCATTAAGCTGTGCCAAATTTCGTGCAAACCGTAAGATATTAGGGGACTTTTGTACACCATTTACCTTAAGCCAACCCCACCCATTCTCGATTTTAATTTTTCAAGATTTTCAATGGGCTGGTAAATCAATACCAATGCTTGTTAAGGTTTGTAACTTTGCACATATATATTTGAAGATTTAAAAGAGAAGAAAAATAATTTACAAAAAAATTTTGTTATTGTTTTGTTGTTGTTTTTTGTAATTAAAGAAAAGTCCTTATTTTTGATGGCGGGCATGATAACTCCTCACTGGAATATCGGAATCCGAAAATTCCAACGGTGTTAGAAAGAGTACATGTCTGGCTCTCGTATGAACTAGGATTATTTACTTCGCTCTAAAATTAACAAAATGGCGGACCTTTGAAAAAATATTTTTGAAAAATTTTGACCAAAAACCAAGTTAAAAAATAAGAAAGATCTTTACCGATTGCCTTTATCCTAGTTCATACGATAGCTATACACTCACAGAGAAACGTGTAAAAATTTGGAATCGATTGGGTTATTAGTTTTTGAGTTATGGTTCGCAAAAGAGAAAAACGCGTTTAACGTTTGAGCAGTCCTTTAGCCGTCACTTGATGCTGACACAATAAATCGGCTACATTTTCAACAGTTCTTGAGATTTTCACTTCAAATTTTGTAGGGACAATCTTGAATTAGTGTAGATTCGAATTAAATCAAAAAAATTTTGACCCCGAGAATGGGGGGTCCCCTTAAATAGGACGAAAATATATATGGGAGCTATATATAAATCTGAACCGACTTTCACGAAACTTAGCACACATCATTCTTGACCTAATTCATTACGCTGTACCAAATTTCGTGCAAATCGATATATAGGGACTTTGGTAAATGGTCCAACATTAAGTCGGACGAAAATATATATGGGAGCTATATACAAATCTGAACTGATTTTTAGGAAACTTAACACACATCATTCTAGACTTTATTCAGTACGCTATGCCAAATTTTGTGCAAATCAAATGATATATAGGGACTTTGGTACACTATTTACCTTAAATCGGACGATAATATATATGGGAGATATATCTAAATCTGAACCGATTTCAACACAACTTCGCATACATCAATCTGGACCTAATTCAGTACTCAGTGCAAAATTTTTTCTAAATCGGACCAATATTAGCAGTATGTTGCTCCATTTACATAAAATCGGACGAAACTATATATGGGAGTTATATCTAAATCTGAACCGATTTTTCCCAATTTCAATAGGGTTCGTCCTTGGGCCAAATAAGTGACCTATGCCAAATTTCATGCAAATCGCATCATAAATGCGACCTGTACTTTGTTCACAAAAATACGTGGACGGACAGACGGATATGCGTAAATCGACTCAGAACGTGATTTTATGCATATTCTCAAAAGGAACCATATGCCTATATCGTTTCCTTCTGCCTGTTACAAACATATGCACAAAGACATAATACCCTGTACCACAGTGTGGTGAAGGGTATATAAAATCACGGCTTTTACGACTGCATAGGCCTTTTTTCAAGTCCTTGGATAGGACTTGAAAAAATATTCTTTTAAAAATCTACGCATCTAATAGACCTTGAAAAATGTTCATTTAAAAAATCCACGCCTTATAAAAGAGCCTTGAAAAAATATTCGTTAAAAAATCCGCGCTTTCTCTATCTATTATTTAATAGATTTTTAAACACATTGCAGAAATTCCACTGCTGGCTATAGCAATTTCACATATTAAAATATAGAAAAAACTAACTTGGAGAAGAAAAGTTTTTCCTGCTGCAGTAATTCATAAAAATAAATCCTTTTGTTTTATGCGTGCCTGCATGAGTGTTCGAGTATGTGTGCATGTGTGTGTGTTTGAGTGAGTAAATATTTGTTGTAATTATACATTCAAGTGGCTAAACGAAAACAATAAATTCACTTGCTGAAATTAATAATGTTATGAGTTCTTAAAAGAAGAGAAGTTTTTCCACTACTAGTCACTTACTTGCCAAACAGCAGCAGAGAGATAGAAAAACACTGAACCAACGAACAAACAAAAAAACCCAAGGATTAAATGGAAAATCTACTGTTTTTGCAATCTCGCAAACAGACGAGCAAAAGAACGATGTAATTTACACACAATTCACATATATAAACGAAATGAAATAAAGTATTTAGCAATTGTGGTAGAAAAAGGCAAGTCACACACAGACGCACTTACACACAAAAGTCTCCCTATCTCCCTTTTCTGGGCTAACACAAAAAATCCAAGTATTGCATGGCTCTTTTGCTGCTGCAATTCAATTAAAAGTTAAAAGAAATTTATGTCCAAAACGATAACACGAATGCATGACCAAGACTAAAACACGACGAGGACGACAGCGACGACGAGCGTTTTGTCTTTTGGTGTTAAGCCACAAACACTCCCTAGCCGAGCAGCAAAAACCTAAAACGTTAAGCAGGCTCTTTTAGCCAAGAATAAGTAACTAACCAAAAAACTAGCAGCTGCATTAAGTCTGTCCATCCTTTGACATTGTTGATACTTCGGGTGATTTTTTTTCCGGTATTTAAAAACAAGAATTATTATCGTTTTATTCCATCCTCTGTCATTTGGGTTTTTGTCCCCCTTTTTTCTATGAATTTTACATTCCATTTATAATTTCTGAATTTATGAGAATAATTTCATAGGCGAAAAGAAAACGCATAATAAAGTTTTAAATTGATAAAAACGCAGAGTTCTTTGGGTTTTTATTGCAGTATTAAGGCAATAAAAATATTCAAAAATGATTTGTGGTATTTTGTGTGAATATTTGAAAATTATTTGGGAATATATGACATTTATTTGAAAAAAAATAATAAAACACAAGTCACCAAGAACCACCACAAGGCGTGGATATTTTAAAGAATATACTTCAAGGGTCACCACAAGGCGTGCATTTTTTAAAGACTATTTTTTTCAAGGTTCACCACGAGGCGTGGATTTTTGAAAGACTATTTTTTTCAAAGGCCACCACAAGTCGTGGATTTTTTAAAGACAATTTTTTCAAGGGTCACCACAAGGCGTGGATTTTTTAAAGACAATTTTTTTCAAGGGTCACCACAAGGCGTGGATTTTTTAAAGACAATTTTTTCAAGGGTCACCACAAGGCGTGGATTTTTTAAAGACAATTTTTTTCAAGGGTCACCACAAGGCGTGGATTTTTTAAAGACAATTTTTTTCAAGGGTCACCACAAGGCGTGGATTTTTTAAAGACAATTTTTTTCAAGGGTCACCACAAGGCGTGGATTTTTTAAAGACAATTTTTTTCAAGGGTCACCACAAGGCGTATTTTTATTTTTTAAAGACAATTTTTTTCAAGGTTTTTTCACCACAAGGCGTGGATTTTTTAAAGACAATTTTTTTCAAGGGTCACCACAAGGCGTGGAGGGTCACCACAAGGCGTGGATTTTTTAAAGACAATTTTTTTCAAGGTTCACCACAAGGCGTGGATTTTTTAAAGACAATTTTTTTCAAGGGTCACCACAAGGCGTGGATTTTTTAAAGACAATTTTTTTCAAGGGTCACCACAAGGCGTGGATTTTTTAAAGACAATTTTTTTTTCAAGGCAATTTAAAGACAATTTTTTCAAGGCTCTTATAAGGCGTGGATTTTTTAAAGATTAAGTTTTCAAGGCTCTTATAAGGCGTGGATTTTTTAAAGATTAAGTTTTCAAGGCTCTTATAAGGCGTGGATTTTTTAAAGATTAAGTTTTCAAGGCTCTTATAAGGCGTGGATTTTTTAAACATTAATTTTTCAAGGCCCTTATAAGCCGTGGATTTTTTAAACATTAATTTTTCAAGGCTCTTATAAGCCGTGGATTTTTTAAACATTAATTTTTCAAGGCTATTATAAGCCATGGATTTTTTAAACATTAATTTTTCAAGGCTCTTATAAGGCTTGGATTTTTAAAAAACAATTTTTTTTCTACGATTTGTTTTTTCAAGAATTTTGTATATAGTAACATCTTTGTCTATTACTTTTATCCAATAGTCTCTTATTCTGTTGCATTGGCTGTCATGTCCTTTATCATATTTTATGACTATTCGTATTGTGTACATTGACTCCAGAATAGAGCAACAACAAAAGGGGGAAATAACGAATCCTTTTTATGTTCAAATGATAAAGTGTTCCCTCTTTTTTCGCCATTGAGAAGAAAATGAAAGAAGAAAGGAAATTCTTAGCTTTTATGATGCCGATGTTTTGCAATAGCTTATTTGTTCGAAGGTTCGGTCGATGGTCTATTTTGGCACTTGAAGCTTTTCTTCTTATCTAGGCAATATTTTACGGCAATTTCCTGTCATTTACGATATTTTTTAATAAATTGTCTTTTGGGTTTTTTTCAATGTTGTTGTTGCTCCTGCTGATAGATATTGTACTGGTGGTAGCTAGCTACTAGCTTCTACTACTGTTACTGATCTATGGCGGATGTGTTGCGTTTCACATTTTATTGCCAAGCGAAAGAAAAGCCGTGAAAACGGAAAAGCATTTGCTAGGTTCAAGTTGTGATGGTATTGTGCCAAAAACTATCAACAGCATTTTTTTTTTTTTTTTTTTTGAATGGGGTATATGAGCCATGAGGCAAAGCCAATTTCCTTTTGGCAAAGGAATTTTGAACAGTGGTAGGGTGAAAATATTTCAGAAAGAATTTTTGCTACGGAAAAAATTAGTAGGCCCTCAGGTCTAAATTTTTTGCTACATAAAAAAATGCGTAGAACCTCAGCTCTTCTGTGTTTGTTATAGCAAAATATTCGTAATTATTCTTGAAGACTAATTTGTAATGGAAAATTCGATTGGGTTCAGATATATCGAATTTTCCATTACAAATTAGTCTTCAAGAATAATTACGAATATTTTGCTATAACAAACACAGAAGAGCTGAGGTTCTACGCATTTTTTTATGTAGCAAAAAAATTTAGACCTGAGGGCCTACTAATTTTTCCGTAGCAAATACTGTATACATGAGGTTCAAAAATGTAGACCTGATTTTCAACGAACTTTTATCTATAGCAAAAATATAGACTAGGCTGTCTACAAAATTTTCCCTATAGAGAAAAGTATTGATCTGGGTGTACGATTTTTTTTTCTAAAGAAAAAACGTTGTCATTTGGGTCTACAAATTTTGGATAGCAAAAATGTCGACCTGTGGATATACTTTTCTTCATATAGAAAAAACCTAGTCCTGTGGATCTACGAATTTTTCTATAGCAAAAACATTCGACTTTAGTGCCTACGAATTTTCTAGAATCTCAAGTCGAATAGAAAAAAATACCCTCCTGGCGAATTCTTTTCTAAAGAAAAAATGCGTAAACCCTAATTTGAAGTTTTTTTCTCGAAAAAATTAAATCGTAGGCATTCCGGTGAGATTTTTTTCTATAAAAACAATTTTGTACAGAAACAAAATCATAGATCCGCAGGTATACCTCTTTGTAGACCAGCTTGAATTATTCCATAAAAAAAACGTAGATTCGTGGGTCTATGAATTTTTTCTATAGAAAAAAACCAAAGTATAGCCCCAGGTCTATACCATAAAATTTTTCCTATAGGAAAAAGTAAAGTCCTGATGCTCTGTGATTTTTTTCTATAGAAACAAGTTTAGAACTGAAGTTCTACGAATTTTTTCTATAAAAAGTTCTACGACTTTTTTTCAATAGAAAAAAGTATAGACTTAGGTGTTTACGATTTTTTTCTATAGAGAAAAATTATAGACCTGGGGGTCTACGAGTTTTTTTTATAGAAAAAATTAAAGACCTGGTGTTCTACGATTTTTTTTTCTATAGAAAAAACTTTAGACCTGAAGTTCTACGATCTTTTTTATCAATAGAAAAAATATAGGCCTGGGATTCTACGAATTTGTTTCAATAGAAAAAAGTATAGACATGGGTGCCTACGATTTTATTCCTATAAAAAAAAGATAGACCTGGTATAAGAATTTTTTTTATAGAAAAACTTCGACCTGAGAGTCTAGGATTTTTTATAGAAAAAACTTCGATCTGAGTTTCAACGAATTTTTTCTAAAGGAAAAACTTCGACCTGATGGCCACCTGATTTTTTCTATAGCAAATAATATACATCTACTGGTCTACGATTTTTTTTCTATAGGTTGTCCTGTGGATCTACGAATTTTTTGCTATGGAAAATGTAGAAAATATTCGATTTTTTCATTTTCAAATTGTATTCCACTGTTCTTGTCCAATATTCGTAACTCTGCCTCCTTTCCCCAGAAAAGTGCAATATCTGTTTCTGTTAATAAAGTCTAGTGAGGCGAAAAATTGCCAGAAAAATAGTAAAGTTAATGCTGAACAAACAACTACAACAGGATACGTACATTTTTATGGATTTCACACACAGTACATCATAGAGCGCAGTTTACCTTCCGGATAAATACAGACACACACACATACACGAAGTTGTTTCATTCATGCCATACCCGGAAGAATGGGTAAATGTCATTGGCAATGCATCTTTACGATTAGTGTTTCGGTATTTTAAGGCCAGCTTTTTAATTTTGATCAAATTTTGCCAATATGCGGAACAGAAAGGAAGCAGGAATAAAGAGAGGTCATTGGATGGATGCCAATGTTTAAGGTAGCTACTTGGAAACAATTGGCAATGTGTATGAGTAAATTCATTGGAAATAAATCGTATGTACCTGGTAGATAATTCATTTACTCATTCACTAATTTATGCATACGACGTTCAATTCGTATTCGGCTAATCCCCTACCAGTGTCCGGTAGAAATGGTAGTTAGAAAAATGTGCCTTTAACTTCTCATTACAAAATGAAATCCCTTTAATTTTAAGTGAATCATGCAATGTGCGGCTCGTTACACCAAAATGAAATGAATGCACCCGTTAAATAAGTATTCAATGGAAATTTTAAAATTGGTGGTCGCTGGATGTAACTTGGTTCACAATCCTCTCCATAGCCGCCATGGATGCTCAAAAACAAAAACATTTGTAATTGGATATGTACACGAGTTGGCTTCCAGGCTTGCATTACACTACACCGTTTCCATGACAGCGAAATGAAATACTCTCGCTTAGACATTAGTCTCCATCAAATTAGACCACCTCATCAAACATCTATAGAAGAGAGGTGGTTGGTTCGGTAGCTGGCTGATATAGCTGTAACAAATGTAATTGTTTTAAAATTGTCCAAATAAGCGAAATTGTTTGTCCTCTCGTAAATGCTGGACATTGTTGTTGTGCAACCATGCACAGAGCCCAGCATTATATTATCTACTCTGCAGTTGTCAGTCAGTATCCGTGACAACGGATACAAGGGGATATTAAATGTCCATCCAGTTCGTTGTTGTCTGTATTATGGCTCAAAATGGCAAATTACATGCATGGTCATATGATAGCCGAAATCTGTTTGAATTTGACATTTTCAGGGATTGCCACTGGTCGGCGGTAGATTTTTTGTAGCAAATGAACTAATTACAAAATTTTGGCATTTTGGGGCATCCAATGAATGCAATACACAGAGAGAAATACATATAGTCAAAGAATTTTATATAAAACTCCGACCTAGGAGTATACGATTTTTTTCAATAGAAAAAACTCCGACCTAAGGGTCTACGAATTTTTTTCTATAGAAAAAAACTCCGACCTGAGGGTCTACAAATTTTTTTCTATAGAAAAAAACTCCGACCTGAGGGTCTACGAATTTTTTTGTCTATAGAAAAAACTCCGGCCTGAGGGTCTACGATTTTTTTCTATAGAAAATTACTCCGACCTGAGGGTCTACGAATTTTTTTCTATAGAAAAAACTCTGACCTGAGGGTCTAAGAATTTTTTTTCTATAGAAAAAACTCCGACCTGAGGGTCTACGAATTTTTTTCTATAGAAAAAAACTACGACGTGAGAGTCTACGATTTTTTTTTATAGAAAAAAACTGCAACTTGAGGGTTTTTTTCCGACTTGAGGGTCTACGATTTTTTTTCTATAGAAAAAACTCCGACTTGAGGGCCTACGAATTTTTTTTTTATAGAAAAAAACTCCGACCTGATGGTCTACGATTTTTTTCTATAGAAAAAAGTCCGAACTGAGGGTCTACGGTTTTTTTCTATAGAAAAAACTCCGACTTGAGGGTCAACGATTTTTTTCTTTAGAAGCCTGAGGGTCTACGAATTTTTTTCTTTAGAAATAATCTCTGATCTGAGGGTCGACGAATTTTTCCATTATTAAAATTCCCTTTATTTTGTTCACCTTAAACTACTCGAAATTATACAAAACTTATCACCTAATTCTTGGAAAATTCAACTCAATAAGTTTTCAAGTTGATTAAAGTTTCGTTCGTTTCAAATCTATTCTTATTTTCGGGAGATCAACAAAAATACAACAACATTTGTTGAAATATAATCTCTTTTACGTGTTAGCAACTTTTTAATAACACCCTTCATTCGAAAAACGCCAGCATCAATGCTTGCAAATCTTTTGCAAGCTTGTCTGTCTAGTCGAACAAATTGCATGAATGGCAAGCAAACTAACTTTGTTCGAAGGAGACTGACGGCGATGACGAAGACGACCACACCAAGAAACCAACTATGAGGAGAAACTTTTAGCAACGTGATAAGAACGGACGTTTTGACGGAAGACACCACCATCCATTGTTGGATATGCTAATCATGCAACTATTGCCAAAATAACGACGACGACGAAGAAGAAGCATAGACGAAGCAAATTTCCTAGACAAAAGGTTATTGAATATTCAATATCCTTGAGAGTGGTAGAGGAGATGTATAACTTGAAAATTTATTGATTGTTGTTGATTAAATATTTACAAAAATCATTTAATGAAATAAAGGTAATACTAAAATTGATTGAAGGACTTCCGCAACAATATCAACTGAGGCAATTCAGGGAAATATAAGTAAAACATCCGGTCCTATTAAAGGCAATTAAAACATTCTTTAAATAATCCACGCCTTGTCTGGGCCTTGAAAAAATATTCTTTAAATAATCCACGCCTTGTCTGGGCCTTGAAAAAATATTCTTTAAATAATCCACGCCTTAGATGGGCCTTGAAAAAATATTCTTTAAATAATCCACGCCTTGTCTGGGCCTTGAAAAAATATTCTTTAAATAATCCACGCCTTAGATGGGCCTTGAAAAATATTCTTTAAATAATCCACGCCTTAGATGGGCCTTGAAAAAATATTCTTTAAATAATCCACGCCTTATATGGGCCTTGAAAAAATATTCTTTAAATAATCCACGCCTTGTCTGGGCCTTGAAAAAATATTCTTTCAAAAATCTACGCCTTAGATGGGCCTTGAAAAAATATTCTTTAAGTAATCCACGCCTTAGATGGGCCTTGAAAAAAATATTCTTTAAGTAATCCACACCTTGTCTGGGCCTTGAAAAAATATTCTTTAAATAATCCACGCCTTAGATGGGCCTTGAAAAAATATTCTTTAAATAATCCACGCCTTGTCTGGGTCTTGATAAAATATTCTTTAAATAATCCACGCCTTGTCTGGGTCTTGATAAAATAATCTTTAAATAATCCACGCCTTGTCTGGGCCTTGAAAAAATAATCTTTAAATAATCCACGCCTTGTCTGGGCCTTGAAAAAATATTCTTTAAATAATCCACGCCTTGTCTGGGCCTTGAAAAAATATTCTTTAAATAATCCACGCCTTGTCTGGGCCTTGAAAAAATATTCTTTAAATAATCCACGCCTTGTCTGGGCCTTGAAAAAATATTCTTTAAATAATCCACGCCTTAGATGGGCCTTGAAAAAATATTCTATAAGTAATCCACGCCTTAGATGGGCCTTGAAAAAATATTCTATAAGTAATCCACGCCTTGTCTGGGCCTTGAAAATATATTCTATAAGTAATCCACGCCTTGTCTGGGCCTTGAAAAACTATTCTTCAAATAATCCACGCCTTGTCTGGGCCTTGAAAAAATATTCTTTCAAAAATCTACGCCTTAGATGGGCCTTGAAAAAATATTCTTTAAGTAATCCACGCCTTAGATGGGCCTTGAAAAAAATATTCTTTAAGTAATCCACACCTTGTCTGGGCCTTGAAAAAATATTCTTTAAATAATCCACGCCTTAGATGGGCCTTGAAAAAATATTCTTTAAATAATCCACGCCTTGTCTGGGTCTTGATAAAATATTCTTTAAATAATCCACGCCTTGTCTGGGTCTTGATAAAATATTCTTTAAATAATCCACGCCTTGTCTGGGCCTTGAAAAAATAATCTTTAAATAATCCACGCCTTGTCTGGGCCTTGAAAAAATATTCTTTAAATAATCCACGCCTTGTCTGGGCCTTGAAAAAATATTCTATAAGTAATCCACGCCTTGTCTGGGCCTTGAAAAAATATTCTTTAAATAATCCACGCCTTAGATGGGCCTTGAAAAAATATTCTATAAGTAATCCACGCCTTGTCTGGGCCTTGAAAATATATTCTATAAGTAATCCACGCCTTGTCTGGGCCTTGAAAAACTATTCTTTAAATAATCCACGCCTTGTCTGGGCCTTGAAAAAATAATCTTTAAATAATCCACGCCTTGTCTGGGCCTTGAAAAAATATTCTTTAAATAATCCACGCCTTGCCTGGGCCTTGAAAAAATATTCTTTAAATAATCCACGCCTAGCCTGGGCCTTGAAAAAATATTCTTTAAATAATCCACGCCTTGTCTGGGCCTTGAAAAAATATTCTTTAAATAATCCACGCCTTGTCTGGGCCTTGAAAAAATATTCTTTAAATAATCCACGCCTTGTCTGGGCCTTGAAAAAATTATTCTTTAAATAATCCACGCCTTGTCTGGGCCTTGAAAAAATATTCTTTAAATAATCCACGCCTTAGATGGGCCTTGAAAAAATATTCTTAAAATAATCCACGCCTTGTCTGGACCTTGAAAAAATATTCTTTAAATAATCCACGCCTTGGATAAGCCTTGGAAAAAATATTCTTTAAAAAATGCACGCCTTGTCTGGGCCTTGAAAAAATATTCTTTAAAAAAATCCACGCCTTATTTGGGCCTTGAAAAAATATTTTAAAAAAAACACGACTTTAAGAAATTCTCTCTCCCTTCTGTTTCTGTTGACCCCAATTTCATCGAAGTTTAATCACATACAAATTAACATTACTGCGGGACAAACTATTTCCCAAACTACTCGGAGCACAAAACTTCTTCGAAGATAAACCAATCGTAAGAAACAGCTTCTTTTCAAAACTAAGTTCAAACATTAGTTTTCCTCTCTATTAGCTTAACTCATATAAATTCAAATGGCATTCTTTTGTATAAAAATCTAATAATCATCAAAAAACAAGGAAATGAAAATGAACCCCGAAATGGCAAAAGTTTCAGAGGAAAACTAACCTTCCAGTAAAATAGTCATTAGTATAGCAAAGAGTAAAATAAACATAAACTATACGACTGACTGGGATGTATAGTTTTTTTATTTCGAATTTTTATTACGATTTTCTGTTCGATGGCAGAAGACGGGTGGGGTGAATTGTTAAGGAAAACATTTTTGCAGAATCAGAAGACATCATTTGTTCCCAAAACGTAAAATTCCCAACAGCCAAAGTTATTCAGAAGTAACAGCATCGTCGTCATCATATGGTGTTCGGCCGTACTAGCTTAAAGTCGTAATAAAAATAGGAAATAACATTCCAATATGTCATAAAACCGAATGAACAAACGAGCGAATGTATGTCTGCCGCATTTTCCCAACTGGTCCTTGACAATGTTTGACGAAGTAGCCCATTATTGGGAATGTGTGTGTGTGTGTGTTCGGAGACATGTTTTGAAAATTAAATACTTTAATAATATTAACATTTCGACAGTCCCGCCATGCTAGGCTATGAATAACAATTATTACAAAAGAGACCGGAGGAGGGGAGGGCGACAATATCATAAATGGGAAAATCCCTTTTTAAAGGCTATTTAAAAGCCATATCAATGAAATGAAGTCTCGAGTCTTTATGAGTCTTTCGACACACACATACACCCACACATAAATATATATGCTTACAAAAAGTGTATGTCGCAATGTGTTGAAGAGATGTTAAGGCCCCTGGTATATTATATTTAAGTGCCAACAAATGAATTTTTAGAACCCAGCTGCTACCAAATTAGGCATTACATTATATTCGTTGATATCTTTTAGTCATTATCGAAAATCGACAGGATTCTGTTGCATTAATAAGGGTAGACGCTCACATGTGTGATACAGAGGAATTTGGAGGGCCTTGAAGAATATTTTTCAAGGCCTATCAAAATCTTGGATTTTTTAAAGAATATTTGATCAAGGCCTATTAAAGGCATGGATTTTTTAAAAAATATTTTATCAAGGCCTATCGAAGGCGGGGATTTTTTAAAGAATATTTTATCAAGGCCTATCGAAGGCTTGGATTTTTTAAAGAATATTTTATCACAGTCTTTCAAAGGCGTGAGTTTTTTAAAGAATATTTTATCACAGTCTTTCAAAAGCGTGAGTTTTTTAAAGAATATTTTTTCAATGTCTATCAAAGGCGTGGATTTTTTAAGGTTAATTTTTCTAAGGACCACAACAAGGTTTGGATTTTTTAAAGATTATTTTTCAAAGACCACAACAAGGTTTGGATTTTTTAAAGATTATTTTATTCAAGGCCTACGGAAGGCGTGGATTTTTTAAACAAAATTTTATCAAGGCCTACGGAAGGCGTAGATTTTTTAAAGAATATTTTATCAAGGCCTACGGAAGGCGTGGATTTTTTAAAGAATATTTTTTCAATGTCTATCAAAGGCGTGGATTTTTTTAAGAATATTTTATCAAGACCTAATGAAGGCGTGGATTTTTTAAAGAATAGTTTATCAAGGCCTATCGAAGGCGTGAATTTTTTAAATAATATTTTATTCAAGGCCTACGGAAGGCGCGGATTTTTTAAAGAATATTTTATCAATGCCTACGGAAGGCGTGGATTTTTTAAAGAATATTTTATCAAGGCCTATCGAAGGCGTGGATTTTTTAAAGAATATTTTATCAAGGCCTATCGATGGCGTGAATTTTTTAAAGAATATTTTATCATGGCCTATCGAAGGCGTGGATTTTTTAAAGAATATTTTATCAAGGCCTATCGAAGGCGTGGATTTTTTAAAGAATATTTTATCAAGGCCTATCGAAGGCGTGGATTTTTTAAAGAATATTTTATCATGGCCTATCGAAGGCGTGGATTTTTTAAAGAATATTTTATCATGGCCTATCGAAGGCGTGGATTTTTTAAACAAAATTTTATCAAGGCCTACGGAAGGCGTAGATTTTATAAAGAATATTTTATCAAGGCCTACGGAAGGCGTGGATTTTTTAAAGAATATTTTATCAAGACCTATCGAAGGCGTGGATTTTTTTAAGAATATTTTATCAAGACCTAATGAAGGCGTGGATTTTTTTAAGAATATTTTATCAAGACCTATCGAAGGCGTGGATTTTTTTAAGAATATTTTATCAAGACCTAATGAAGGCGTGGATTTTTTTAAGAATATTTTTTCAATGTCTATCAAAGGCGTGGATTTTTTAAGAATATTTTATCAAGACCTAATGAAGGCGTGGATTTTTTACAGAATAGTTTATCAAGACCTATCGAAGGCTTGGATTTTTTAAAGAATATTTTATCAAGGTCTTTCAAAGGCGTGGATTTTTTAAAGAATATTTTATCAAGACCTATCGAAGGCTTGGATTTTTTAAAGAATATTTTATCAAGACCTATCGAAGGCGTGGATTTTTTAAGGATATTTTATCAAGACCTAATGAAGGCGTGGATTTTTTTAAGAATATTTTATCAAGACCTAATGAAGGCGTGGATTTTTTTAAGAATATTTTTTCAATGTCTATCAAAGGCGTGGATTTTTTTAAGAATATTTTTTCAATGTCTATCAAAGGCGTGGATTTTTAAGGTTAATTTTTCTAAGGACCACAACAAGGTTTGAATTTTTTAAAGATTATTTTTTCAAGGACCACAAGAAGGCTTGGATTTTTTAAAGATTATTTTTTCAAGGACCACAAGAAGGCTTGGATTTTTTAAAGATTATTTTTTCAAGGACCACAAGTAGGCTTGGATTTTTTAAAGATTATTTTTTCAAGGACCACAAGAAGGCTTGGATTTTTTAAAGATTATTTTTTCAAGGACCACAAGAAGGCTTGGATTTTTTAAAGATTATTTTTCAAGGGCCACACCAATGCGTGGAAGATTCTATCAGAGAATCTTCGGATCTTTTACGAAATGTGCTTCTGTTATTCTATCGGAATATAATCTTAAAATACTTTCCTTTTACAATATTTCCTACGATTGAAGGCCCATTTTCACATTGCACCCTCCCTGTCCTGACAATTCAACATAAAAGCCTCATACATATTTATGTCCTCGCCATGGGCATTTCACCATTCAACAAAATGTGTGTGCGAATGTATGAAAGGTAAAAATCCTTAAGTGGAAATTGCCATTTCCTATGGGTGAGTATGCATGTGTGTGCGTATGTGTTTGAACCTCTGTTTATATAGGTGATGCTAACTAGATTGCCGATATCCTTAAGCAACGAATCGATATCAATATCAATTCAGGCGTCTATTTAATTCAATAAAATGCCCATCATTAACTTTGCGATGACTGCGACGACAACATTTTCGTATAACAGCTACACGTTGTTGTTGTTGCTCCTGTTGATGTTTGATAATGAGAAATTTGCCCCGAAATTTCTTTGTAGCATATATTTTGTATAATTTTGTCACAAACACACACGCATGCACACAAATGCAGGAACACACATCTAGCAACATGTGTGTACGACGACTTACGTTTGGAGCCTTCCTTTGGGCATCAACATTCTATTGATACCTTGATAAAATTTGCCTTATTTGTAATTCACTCTGGATGATGATGATGAGGAGGAGGAGGAAATGATTGTGTATTGATGTTATCCTATTAGTTGAGTATTATGACCCGGAAATGCATATGTATGCCGAGGTGTAAAGGTGTGTGCGTGTTGTTCCAAAATGTGTCTCCATCCAATCGATAATTTATGCTATTGATGTCTGATTATTTAAAACGGAATTCTCATAATAGTCACCAAAAATAGCTAACACTCTTCTGACCCATAAATAGTTCGACATAATTAATGTCCTGCTAAAGGAAGTGTAATTAATTTTATGTGGAACATGCACATAATGTGGAGTGTTGAGTAACCTTTTAGAATTTAATATTGTGGGGTGGGGAGAGGGGTGTGTGTGGGGAGGAGAAGAGTGCAATGGAGTGAAAGGAAGGAAATTATGCAATTTTCATTATTAGTTTAGAAATTTTAATAAAAGGAAATGTGAAGCTTTATGTGAATGAATGGACTTGTAAAATAACAGCAGAAGACATTCTTAAATAGGAAAATAAGGTATTACCATAAAGAAGACCTTAAGGATAATCAAAGGCGTAAATTTTTTAAAGAATATTTTTTTCAAATGCCATTATAGGTTTAGTTAAAAAAAATCCAGGATCATTTTAGGCATTTAATTTTTAAGGACCATTTGAAAGGTGGATTTTTTATAGAAGACGTGAACTTTATAAAGAATTGATTTTTTAAGGATCATTACAGGATCCCCGGTCTCTTTAAGGAGAATTTTTTGTCTTCAATGAGAAAATTTTTATAGAAGACCTTTTAGTGTTCTATGTGAATAACTTCTTGGGTTCTATGAGAAAACTATATAGTCTTCTGGTTTTCTTTAATATCTGCCGCCTTCAGGATTTCACTGATAAGCCCTGCAGTTCTTCTATGAAAAGATCTCCTGATAAGAACTTCGAGCATTCTATTAAAATATCTTTATATACGAGAAGATTGAGGTGAATTCTATGAGGTGAGGTGAATTCTATGAACTTCTTGGAGAAGACATCCTGTCTTCTATGGAAATATCCTTTTCACTTCGGCTAGAAAACCTTCTGATCTTCAAGCAGATGAGGAACACCTATTGGCCTTTTAAAATAAGTTTTTCTGATCTTCTTAAAGAAAGCGTTCTGATCTTCTAAAAGAACACCATCTTTTCTTCTAAAAAATACCTACAAATGTCTTAAAAGATTACCCTTTGGACTTCTGAATGAAGATCAAGGAAAGGAAGATCTTCCTGTCTTTTAAAGAATGACGTTCTAGTATTCCAAAAGAAGACATTCTGGGCTTCTAAGATAAGTATTTCTGTCTTTTAAAAAAGAACTACTGGCTTTTTATAAGATGACCTTCTGGTCTTCTAAAACAAAAACTTGTGGTCTAATAAAAAAAAGACCTTTTGGTCTTCCAAAGATATAATTTCTGATGTTCTATAAAAAGACTTTCTGCTCATCCATAAAATTAAGACTTCTCTTGTTCTAAGGGATGACTTTGTGGTCTTCTGTGGATGGCATTCCGGGCTACTTTGAGCAAACACTCTGGTCTTCTTTGAAAATATCTTCTTGTTCCCTATGATCTGTTTGGAGAAGAAAATCTTCAGGTTTTCTGAAGAGACTGTAGAAGTCCTGGTCTCTATAGTGGAGATAGTATGTCTAAAAAATGAAGGCATTTAGAAGCCCTGATGTCATTATATATAATAAACTTCAGATCTACAGCATGAAAATTATCCGGACTTTTATTAAAAATTATATTGACTGATGATTTCCACCTCAGTGACTATGTCAATCATAACTTTTTTTAGAAGCCTCTTAATAGTTAAGTTTAGCTGATTTATTCCGGTTCATGGATATTCGATTATTTTTTTTCCCAAAATGAAGGTAGATAAAGGGCTAAGGTGAACGAATTACATTATCCAGTGAAATTCGTGGAAAATGACCGGATCAAAATTGACCATATAGTTCTTGTTTTAACATGTTGCGACCTCTTCTTTTTGGAGTACGTGAAATATAAAGTCTCAAAGATAGAGAAAAATTCAACATTTTAATATTTATCGTGGGAAGTTTTTGTATTCATAATGGCTAAACTATGCCGATAATAATGAAAAAATAATATGCCAATAATATCCCTTCGTCATATTATTTTTCATTATTAACGGCATAGGATAGCCATTATGAATAAAAAAATTTCCCACGATATATCTGAAAATGTAGAATGTTTCTTTAAATTCAATTGCAAAATCCGATCCGGTGGAAATTTTACATTTTTTTCTGCAAAATTTTATGTTGTTGACTTATGTATTGTAGCTGTCGTGAAAGCTGTTAGCTAAGACACAATCCCCATAATTTGCACAGGGTGATTATGTGAATAGTTTAAGTACCAATAGTACTGTACAATCATATACTACAACTCAAAAAATTTCATATGATACAGTCCCCCGTCACACAAAAATATGAAAATAGATTCTTCAATTATTGAATTTCTTCACTAATTCAAAATTGAATTTTTTTAAAATAAACTATTTTCCAATTATCACAAATATTTTTCTTCATAAATTCCATTCTATACCACTCACACACACACTTCATAAATATTTCAAATCCGATTTGCAGGAAATGAAATTAAAAAAAAACAAATTGCACTTTTCGAAAATCAAATTTACAATGTCCAGGCGAAAATCGTCATGCTTCTGCACGTTATGGTCGTTAATAATAGTTTTTTTTGCAATTTTTGGTGATTTATTGAAAAGTTTTGAAAATTGATTCAATGTAAATTGAATGACAAAAACGCACACACACACATACAGATACATCGTCAACATCGCGTCACAGGAATAATTTATTCCTAAAATATTGACACACATAAATATTCGTCGTGTTATGTAAAATTTAATTTGTTCTCTTGTTAAAGGTCTGCATGCAAGGCAGTCATTCAGTGAGCCGCCAGCCAATTGACTGACTGACACCACCACCACCACTACCTTCGCCATCATGGCCCGGGGGCTCATTGGCCTGACAAAAATTGGAAAAAACCAAAAAGTCCAAAACAAATAAAAAGTGTCACAAATTGCTTCTGACAATGAAAAACTTAGCTCGAAAAAGTCCAATAATTTATTACAGGCAACAAATCGTAACTGGGTGGCTGGCCGGCCAACCGAACGGGATACGATGACAGCGGTCGATTGGTAAATTTTCATGCATGCAGACACACACACACACTCACATATGAAAGATGAATGACATTTTATCGCATTTCAGTGCAAATATTAGTTCAAATTTGTTATGTCATTTTGTTTGTCTGTCTGTCGGTCAGTCTGTTTGCCTGACAAATGAAAAATGATTGTACCAGGAATGATATTGTTAAAAATAGTTATTTGTGTAGGTACATTTGTATGTGTGTATATGTGTATTGAGTAGAAGTTAAATATGGGTGGCAAATTGATAAGCGGGTTTCAAGGGTCAATTCTAGGTATTGATTTAGAAACAATACCGCAATTTAGATGAGAATTAATTTTCTGGACATTCCATGTGTAAAATATACAATACGCTAGTCATACATTTATGACGATTTTAAGATATTATGTATATATAGAAGACTTGTACTAAGTCGGACATAACCCGTAGTATACTTCAATCTGTAGAAGAAGGAAGTCTGTAAAATGTTCGGCCGCCAAAATTTCTGCAGAAAATCATCTATATGTAGAAGCCTCGCAAGAGGTCTTCCATTTATAGAATACCTAAAGGTCTTTAATCTGTTAAAGAAAGAGAAAATATATGTAAAATGTCTTCTGCTTATAAACGACCTAAAGAAGGTGGTATACCTGTCGGAAACCTGTCGAATATTTTGTATAGAGGATCTGTAGAAGGCTTGTATAAATTATTTGTTATTCGTACACTAAATTTCCTTGTTTTTGTAGGGTTCTAAGGCCCATATCTTTTGATCCACAACAGATATAGCCACATATCGCACCATTTTGGAAAGAGGGGGTTTCAAAAAAATCGGGGTCCAAGACCCAGTTTTTGGACTGTATCTTCAAAAGGGTTTGAGATAAAACCATCATCACCTCTCAATGGAAAGGTATTTTTATAAGCTATAAAATGATACATTTATATTTTATATTAACCGGATCCTTAGAACCGGATATAACCGGGTACCCGTATCCGAACTTCCGGGTCAAATAACCGGGTAACCCGGAACGTCCCCAAGAAAAAAAGATATTCCCATAATTAGGGTAAAAATACCTACCAGAAAAATCTGATCGTTTTCACTAAACTAGAGTTGTTCCAAATTGTCGACCAGGAGGAATTTTTACCCTTTTAAGAAAATGGAATAACAGACTCTTTGAGTGAGTCTGAGTTTAGTCCCTTAAAATAATCCACCCTGGTGATTGATCTCTTATCAATAAAGATTTTTTTTTTAAGTCATGCTTTTGTGTGGTTATTGCAACATTTTTATAAACGAATGCAGCCAACATTTATTAGCGAAGATTTGGTAAAGAACGTTGTCGCAAGGTGACCCGAAAATATCAGTCACACATTCTTGAAGATTTTTTGCAGAAGAGGAATTATGTAATGCCACTGAATATGACAGACGTTTGGTAAAACCCAAAGAGCCGTTTGTTACTCTCTGTCATGGTTATTATTTAAAAAATAGTGTGGGCTATTAATACCAAGATAAAGATAATGGCAATCAATGTCCCCATGATATCATGATGTTTTTATACCCTACACAATATTATAGCTTGTTGCAGCCCAAAAGTTTGTAACGCCGCGAAATGTTGATCCTAGACCCACATTCAAGTATACCGATCGTCATATCTCGACTAGCTGAGTCGATCTAGACATTCGTCCGTCTGTCCATTATAATTTGTAAACACGATACAGGCCACAGGCCAATCTTCACGAAATTTTGCAACAAGATGGGTTTGGCCAATGAAGACCCCTATTGTTTTTGGTAAAGATTGGATAATATTTAGTATGAAATGGACCAAATACCAAATACATAATTTTTGTCCGTTTTTCTGGTCACTCCAGAGGCCGCTATTATGGCCCGAACATCCCGAAATTTTACATGGAGAACGGGATCAGGCTAAATAATAGGCATGCCTGTTTTGATAAAGATTGGTCACTATTTAGCGGGTCAAATGGACCCTGAATTTTGTGTGAAAAATTACAAAATTTGTATTCTATGGCGTATATATTTGGATCTTAATGATCCACCCTGGTGATTGATCTCTTATTAATACAGATTTTTTAAAAAGTCATTTTTTTGTGTGGTTATTGCAACATTTTTATAAACGAATGCAGCCAACCTTGATTAGCGAAGAATTTGGTAGTATGGCTGGAGAGTAACCAAGGATAGGGTCAACCTTGCACTGGACCACCGATATGCTTTGAGGGCCGTAAATAAAGCGAAGTTCTCAAAAAAGGTCTATCGGAATCACGTTAGACGTCTGACTTCGAACTTAATCCTTTCACATTGAAAGTGACAACTTGCAAAGAACGTTGCCTTAATGTGACCCGAAAATATCAGCCACACATTCCTGAAGAATTTTTGCAGAAGTATACAAAGGCATTAAGTAATGCCACTGAATATGGCAGACGTTTGGTAAAACCCAAAGAGCTATTTGTCACTCTCTGTCATGGTGATTATTTGAGAAATAGTGTGGCCTATAAATATTAAGATAAAGACGACGGCGTTTTTTAAACATATTCTCTTTATGACCCACTGTGATGTTTTGTCCCTTAAGTCCCTTAAATAAGCATTTCTATAAAAAAATGTACTCAGGAGTCTATTATCCTAAAATTATATTTTTGTTTTAAATCCACGCCAGCGCTCATACCCTCAAATATATTTTTAGAAAATATACGATGGAGCTAAGCCACTGAACTTATTTTTTAAAAAATGTTCGGTGCATGTTGCTTTTTTATTTAAACTTTTAACTGTTGTATAGTTCTATAAAAGTTATTTTTGTATATCGCAGCAAATGAAAATAACTTAAACCATTGGAAATATTCATCTTTAATTTGTACTCAAATATATTTCCTCGCTCATTTAGATTCCAGCTTTATTTAAACAATCAACAGCGACATTTGTTTGCTGTCGAACATTCCTATACAGGTTAAGTTAGTTCGGAGCGAGATTTATTAGTCAAACTTTTTAAAACAACAACAAATTTGAGTTTTCCAATTGGAACTGACTCAGCTTTTTGTTCTAACAAGTAGCCAGGCCATATTCGCCTATATTCATTGTTGTAGCCGAGAGTGACTGTTTGGGCTTTATTTGTTGGATCTTTATCTAATGCTCCCCCTCTCTATTTTTCTCTCCCTCTCTCTCTTTGTCTCACTCAATTAAGCTTATCATAATACTAAATATCTACCTAATCCAAAAAATGTATTTTAATCAAATCTCTCTTCAGCTTGCCGAAAAACAAATTCAGTAGTTTTATGTTCGGCCTCAGTCGTGTCGCACGCGTCGTATTCTTTGTCGTCCGTCGAGTATTTTGAATCGTCTGTTTGTGTTTTTGTTAATTATCGAAAATTTATTTATTATGGCATCAACAAATGATATTAATCTGGAAATTGAATGGTTAAAAAATGAAATAATACCGAAATTATTAAAAGAACGAAAACTTATTGAAAATATTCAAGATGATAGGGATGTGGAGAACTTTAACATTTTGGATATACAAATTGATTTCATCGGTACGCAAGAGGCTTTTATGTTAACCATATGTTATAGATCCAAAGTGCGGTATGAATTCAAGGGAGACGAGTGTGAGGTGAATTTATTTGTGAAGGTGAATAAAAACTAAAAACATGTCTGAAAATAGAAACAAGTTCAAGACGAAGACGATTTGGGGAAGTATTTAAAAAATCAGAAGATCTCATGAAGCATTTCTATGGATAGAAGACCTTCTGAAAATCTTCTATGTATAGAAGACCTTCTGAAGATCTTCTATGTAGAGAAGACCTTCTGAAGCTCTTCTATGGATAGAAGATCTTCTGAAGCTTTTCTATGGATAAAATATCTTCTGAAGCTTTTCTATGCATTGAAGACCTTCTGAAGATCTTCTATGGATAGAAAACATTCTGAAGATCTTCTAACCATAGAAGACCTTCTGAAGCTCTTCTATGGATAGAAGACCTTCTGAAGCTCTTCTATGGATAGAAGACCTTCTGAAGCTCTTCTATGGATAGAAGACCTTCTGAAGCTCTTCTATGGATAGAAGACCTTCTGAAGCTTTTCTATGGATAAAATACCTTCTGAAGCTTTTCTATGGATTGAAGACCTTCTGGAGATCTTCTATGGATAGAAAACATTCTGAAGCCTTTCTATGCATAGAAGACCTTCTTAAGATCTTCTATGGATAGAAGAACTTCAGAAGCTCTTCTATGGATAGAAGACCTTTCGAAGCTCTTCCACATAAAAAAGATCTTCTGAAGCTTTTCTATAGCTAGAAGACCTTCTCAAGCGTTTCTATAGCTGGAATACTTTCTGAAACTTTTCTATATGACAAAAAGACTTCCTGAAGCTCTGTTATAGCTAAATGACTTTCTGTAACTCTTCAATGCTACCTGTAAATTAAGAACCATATGGAGTTTTCGGAAATTATCTGCTTGATAAAATGACCACTCACGTTCTGTTATCAGCTTGCGAACAGATTAAACATTTTCAAGCACTATTTGACGTGAAAAATCTTATCTGTGTAGTTACAACAAACACAAACATAGACCAAATAATTATTTGACATATTTTCGATTGTTTTCTTTTTTTCTTAGAAAACCCCACCATTACCTCAAGACCTATTTGATGCAATCAATTTCAAGGCCTTGTTTAGCAATGAAATACTCGGTTATGAACAAATTCTACCAGCCATTGCCGATTTTACCCAAGTTAATCTGAATGTGGCCAAATTTTATTATGCCAATTTGGAAAAGAATTCAGCCACATTGATTACCGAAGATTTTGGTAGTAACGGTTGGAGGGTGACCAAAGAACGGGTCAACCTTTCACTGGACCACACCCTGATCGCTGTGAAATATTTAGCCAAATTTCATGCCGCTGGATTTGCTTTGAGGACCGTAAATAAAACAAAGTTCGAAGAACTCACAAAAGGTCTGTTGGAATCACGTTACGCGTCTGACATCGAACATCATCCTTTCGTAGTGAAAGTGACAACTGGTAAAGTACGTTCTCGCAAGGTGACTCGGAAATATCAGCCACACATTCCTGAAGAATTTCTACAGAAATATGAAGAGGTATTAAGTAATGCCCTTGAATATGGCAGACGTTTGGTAAAACCCGAGGAGCCGTTTGTTACTCTCTGTCATGGTGATTATTTGAGAAATAATGTGGCCTATAAATATCAAGGTGAAGATAACGGTAATCAATGTCCCCATGATATCATGATGTTTGATTTGCAAACATTACGAGTGGCATCGCCCATGATTGATTTAACCACATTCTTGGGATTATCAACATTTGCCGAGGTACGTCATAAACATTTCCGGGAAATCTTTGAAACCTATTCTCAGCAGCTAAAGGAGTATTTTGAGGAATTTGCAAAAATGCCAGCACCGGAATATTTGAGGTAGATACTTTTTTTAATCACAAAATTTTGAACTGAGATAAAAGATTCTGACTATTTTGTATTTTCCTCTTTTCAGTTTTGATTCCCTAATCAAGGAATACATCCGCTGTCTGCCCAATGTGGTCTATACATCCTCTTGGTTTTTACCCGATTTAGTTGAACCCATGGACATATCCGCCGGTGAAATGTTAACTCAAGAGATTTCGGATGAAGAGATCATTGAAGATGCTATGCGACGAGGTGGTGAGGTTATGGATCGTGAATTGGCCCATCAAATGAAGGAATTATACGAACTTGCCACACAATACAAAGTTGATATTTGCATTTAAATGTTATTTAAAAAGTATTTAATAAATAAGAAACACACTGTGTTTATTTATATCCAGAAAATTGTGTTTTATCTATAAAAAAAAATTATGCGGTCTGGCATACTTAAAGATATTTGTAAAAGGAGGCTTTATCTCCCTCCATTTGAAATTTATTCGAAATCCCCTAGCTTTTCTATTAACTAACATCGGCATCAACACATGAGGATAACACAAGATAGCGCCACCTGGAGGAAAATTGCAACTCCGGAAAAGCAAGGACCCAAACAACACAACAATTCACTTGTCACACAGCGGTAGCATAGTGCAAACCCCAGAGGAAGAGAAAAAAATCATAAAAAGTGGTTTCCAAATAATTTTAAACAGAGGCTTACATGCATCTGAAGTCCCCATGCCATTTCATATAACCAAATTCGGCATCGATGTCAACACATAAGAATAACACAAAATAGGAATGGCAAGAGATAACGCCACTTAGAGGAAAATGGCAACACTAAATTAGCTAAGACCCCAACTACTGCACAGGTCAAAAAGTGGTAGCGTAGTGCAGAGCCAAACTATGGCTCCCCGCGCCGAATTCAGGGGGAAGAGAAAACATAATTTCGAAGTATTTTTCCAATATTTATAAAAAGAAGCTTACACAATTTTCCTTATGAAATACACACGAAGCACCTCGACATTTCTAATAACCAACCTCTAATAATAACATCGACACAAAATATGTATGACAGAAGAGCGCCTCCCAGAGCAAAATTGCATAATTAAATAAATAAATCAGGACACCAACTGCAAAACGTGGTAGCGTAGTGCATCGGGTAATGTGCTATGGGTCCCGGGACATATTAGAGTAAAACAGAAACTTGTATCCTCCTCCAGATGAAATGCATGCAAAATCCCTTGACATTTCCACTGAACATGTCAAACCGTAGTAATGTAGTGCAGTGGAAAGGAGGGACATTTTGGCCTTCAATGTTGGTTTTCGGTTTTCAAATACAAAATCTCGGCATCAACATCAGCACATGATGGCAACTTATGATCGGAATGGCAAGAGATAGCGCCAGAGGATAGAGGAAAATGGCAACATTAAATAAGCAAGGACGGCAATCACGCCACGAAATTAATCTCCGAATTGTTCCTAGGCAACGATAGATGGCAGTGCTAATGTCAGGTTCCCCGACATTTCAAATACAAAATCTCGGCATCAACATCAGCACATGATGGCAACTTATGATCGGAATGGCAAGAGATAGCGCCATTTATATGGAAAATGGCCACATTAAATAAGCAAGGACGGCAATCACACCACGAAATTAATCTCCGAATTGTTCCTAGGCAACGATAGATGGCAGCGCCAATGTCAAAATTACAGTCACATAGTATAAAAAATCAGGTTAGGATATTTATATGGATACTATGTCAACAAATTTTCTGCAAGGAGGCCTTAAAGCCTTGTAAGAAACCGAAATGTCAAATTATAACCATCTGCATTAGAAAAGAAAAAACCGATGGAAACCAACCAAATGGTACGATATAAATATATGTACGGATCATTTACCGGGTTTTTATTAGACAAGCGGGTATGATGAGCGGGCATCGTCTCTGACATATATTTGGAGGAATTTTAGATTTATTAAACAGTCTCCTTCAGGTAAAGGGTTTATTAAGATTACTCTGCGTCTATGGCTTTCGCATTAAAATCCAACCATTTCATATATTGTTGTATAAGCAAACGATTGCTTGTTTCCGAATAAAAATAAGCGTTATTGTCGTAGCAGCTCATATTGGTTACACTGAATCTGATGAAAATTCCCAACTGGATAATTGACGAGCAACGTACAAAGTCTCTCCTTCTTATTCGATTAGACCTTGAATCAGTGTCGATAATAATTGTTGTTTATATTCCAGCAAAGGTATGGTGGCCCCTGCTTGTTAAACGTTTCGATCTATCTCTAGGTGGCGTCACCTTCTGTGTTTCCTATTTTATGTTATCGTAATATGTTGATGTCGAATCAGGGATCATCGAATGAATAGAGAATGTCAAAAGGATTTTATTTAGAGGACATGCCATTCTCGGTACCAAAAACAAATGAATCCTATTGAAGGCGTGGATTTTTATACCCCTGGGATTGTCCCCATACATTACTTATTATAATTTTCTGGGCAGCTAAATGCAAACATATTAAGTATAGAGAGCGAAAAAGTGCAAATATTTTGAGCTGTTATCTTAAATATGCAGGTACGTATTGTGCACTTAAACGAAATATTTGAGAAAGTATCTGAAAAAAAACGTACCAAAACAGGACAGCATAATTCAAAGTGCAGTTATATACAAGGCAGCTAAATCAAAACTACTGTGTTATTGATATCGGTCCACCTTTAATGATATCTTTAATATAATTGCATTCCCCACTATTCGGTATATTGGACAGTTTGTTCACGTTGTTTAACATAATGGACTGTAATTTGGTACTTTGCAAATTTCTCTACATAAAATTATTGATATCGATCTACTTTGTAGGATGATTTTCCTATTTTGATGATTTTGGGCACATTTTTAACCGAATTGGCTCTAATTTCGTTCTTCTGACCTATTATTTTACCATTTTTATCGACACTTAGGAATGTCCCGAAAGATGACGGGTATTTTAAATGCCCACCTCATGGAGAGTATAACAAACGAATCTACTTGTTAACTGTGTGTTCCTATATATTTTATATAATATGGCAACCCTGAGAAATGCAAACTACAAAGAGCTAAAAATACTCACGCTACTCTCTTATCTGTAGTGTTAGGGGAATTCAGGAAATAAATATACATTGATAACAATAATCATGTTAGGTGTAAGGGGTTGAGAGAATTCTTCGTCGATTTTTTTGTTTCTTAAAAAACCCCTAAGGTTTCGGAGCGTAGCCATTAATCATAGCAACATGATTTGTAGGCTTTGCGGGAGGCGTGCAATACATTGTTATCTATTTTAAAAAATAAAACAATTGTAGATATAATCGAATACGACTATTACAGAAAAAATACAAGTGATCTAGTTGTGAGTACCCCTATTTCATTTCCACCATTCCGTTTATCTCACAATCACTGAGTAGATGAGTTCTGTTCCGAATACACAAAGATAACAACACGAATCGCATGGTGCGGCATTCAGTTGCATTCAAATCGACGGCCAGATACATTCGACGAGACGATCATTAAGTCACAAAGCCAACAAATAGACGGGATTTTTTTTTTATTTTTCTAAATTATCTTTAATTATATAGAGAAAAAAAAAACAATATTTTAAAAAATAATTAAAAATGGCATCACCATCAACGACAAATTCTATTGATGCGGAAGTGAAATGGTTAAAAAACGAAATGATACCGCGATTATTGAAAGATGGTAAATTTCGGAATACCAATGACGACATAATGGAGGTGGATAAATTCAAAATCAAAGACGTAACCGTACAATTTATTGGCGCCCAAGAAGCTTTTATGTTGACACAATGTTATCGGGCACGAATCGTTTATGGGTATGAGGGTGCCGCAGGTGACGAGGAAATAAAATTGTTTGTAAAGGTAATTGTGGGAGGAAATGGTTTATTTTAATAAATTAAGTGCGATTTGTTGTATGGTTAATAGAACAACAACATATTAAATTATTATATTATATGTGTGAATTTGAAAAGTTCGGATACATGGGTTTCGTGTTGGCAAAACTTTTATTCTGAAATCCATCTCAAAGTATGAGAGGGGAGGTATAAACTCTGATTTAAGTCCTTCTGTTCGGGATTTTCCAAATCACATTAACAAATATTTTCCAAGGCCTCCTACAATGTTGAAATTTTTACAAGCGGTAGAATTTTTTTGTTGATAATATTATTTTTAATTTTTCCACACACACATACAAATTATAAACTTGTTTTGTTGTTTTTCATTCAAAACAGTAGAGTGTTTTATTTTTATCACAACTAATCAAATAATTGTTAGTCAAACAAGCAGTAAACTATTGTGAGAAGAGTGAGCCATTGTATTTACACAAAACGTGCCATGACTTTGCACTTCGTGTAAGCGATGCATCAGTTTTGATTACACTGGGCGACAATATGTGGTATTTTGAAAGGAAAAAAGGAAACAAATTATCAAGAGGTCGTCTGTAGTTTGAAAAGGTCCACTTAAGATAGATAACACTTAGAACATATTTTCTAAGTATTGAAACAATCCAGCCCTATGAAAACATTAAAAAAAACATGGATTAAAAAGCATGGACTGCCATCTATCGTATCCTAGAAATAACGTCTCCTTGTGGTCCCTGCTTGTTAAACGTTGCGTAGCAAATTGGGTAGTAAATCTCTCTACATAAAATTATTGATATCGGTCTACTTTGTAGGATGATTTTCCTATTTTGATGATTCTGATTATTATATGTAATATGGCAACCCTGAGAAATGCAAACTACAGAGAGCTAAAAATTGACTACACTGGGCGACAAATATGTGGTATTTTGAAAGGAAAAAAACTGTGTAGAGGTTTTCAAGAGTGACAAATTATCAAGAGGTCGTCTGTAGTTTGAAAAGGGTCCACTTAAGATAGATAACACTTAGAACATATTTTCGAAGTATTGAAACACTTTAAAAAAGCATAGATTATTTAGAATATTTTTTTCGAGATTTTAAAAGGGAAAAGGCATTTATTTTCAAAAATATGTTTTCAGGTCTCAAACGAGACTTTGATTTTTTAAAAATATTTTTTGAGAGCTCAAACAAGGCTTGGATTTCTTAAAAAGTATTTTATTTTCAGAGCTCAAACTTTTTAAAAATATTTTTTCAAAGCTTAATATAGGAGTGGATTTTTTCTAGGACCAGCACAAGGCGTGGATTTTGTATACTCTACACAACTATGTTGTCAGGGTATTATAGGTTTGTGCAGCCCCAAGAGTTTGTAACGCCGCGAAATATTGGTCCTAGACCCACCTTTAGGTATACCCATCGTCATATATCGACTAGCTGAGTCGATCTAGACATATGTGTGCGTCCGTCCGTCCTTCAGTCCATTATAATTTGTAAACACGATACAGGGCACAGTTTTGGACCAATCTTCACAAAATTTTGCATGTAAGATGGGTTCTGGCCAATAAAAACACCTATTGTTTTTGTTAACGATCGGTTAATATTTAGGGGATGAAATGGACCAAGTACTAAACTTTTGTCGGTTTTTCTGGTCGCTCCAGAGGCCGCTGTTACAGCTCAAACATGTCGAATTTTTACATGGAGGAGGGGAAGAAGAAGAAGATCGGTCAATATTTAGCGGTTCAAATGGACCCTGACTTTTGTGTAGCGAATTTATATACTCCTGATGGACATAGACCCGAGAAGTTGAGTGTATATCCAAGAGGAGTGGTTGGCCTTTAAATTGACAGCAATTATATTGTCGTATGTACTCGGATGAGGGAGTTACACGTAAATATTTACACGTAATATTTACAGGTGCTTATGAGTTCTCATATTATTTACTATCACATTACCACAGTAGAGGCCGGAAATATAGCGCTGATCGCTTTGAAGTGTTCCATGGTCATGGTCAAGAACATCGCCTATAATTTTCGGTGATGATCAGACACAATTTTGGGATGAAGTGGACCGAGGAATTTATTTTTGTGTGTGTATGTGTGTGTGTGCGTTTTTTTTTTTTTTTTTTTTGAGTTGATCTGTGCAAGTAATTAGGAGGACAGTACTGAATATATTCGGAAAATATGCCAGTGTAAGGAAGAGGTGCTATCACGAAATATTGCCCAGGCTCGGAATAAAAATCTGCAGAATGTTCGAGTTCCGTGGTAATTGTTTAGGGTATGATATAGTCAACCCTGTCCGACTATACTGCTCCGCTCACTGCTTAAAATATTTTTTCAAGGTTTAATATAGGCGTGGATTAAAATATAACAAAGCGTGAATTTTTTTCTAAAGCCACCACAAGTCGTGGACTTTTTAAAAATATTTTTTCAAGGCTTAATATTGGCTTGGATTTTTTCTAGGGCCATCACAAAGCGTAGATTTTTAAAAATATGTTTACATGGTTTAATATAGGAGTGGATTTTTTTAAAATATTTTCCCCCTCACTTTTAGAAAACCCCACCAATGTCACAGGAAATATTCGATGCGGTGAGTTTTAAGGCCCTGTTTAACAATGAAATTTTAGCCTATGAAAATATCATACCAACATTGGAGAAGTTTGGAGGCATTAAATTCAATACCGCCCGCTTCTATTATGGCAACTTGGAAAAAAGTTCTGCAACTGTAATAACAGAAGATTTTGGTAGCAATGGTTGGCAAGTGGCCAAAGATAATTATAATCTGTCATTGGATCACGCTCTAATGGCCATCAAATATTTGGCTAAATTTCATGCAGTCGGATTTGCCTTGCACCATAAAGATAAAAGCGCATTTCAAAAGTTAACATGCGAATTGGCCGAATCACGTTATGGTACCGATGACATACATCCCCGCTGGGCCTTGACATTAAAATGTGGTCTAGAGCGTACAGTGAAAAGTGCCAAGGCATATCAACGAGAAGTTCCGATTAATTTTTTGGAGAAGTTTAAAAATTTACTCATAAATCCGATGCCATATTGTAGAGAATTAGTTAAGCCTAAGGAGCCATTTGTCACTCTCTGTCATGGTGATTATCTGCGTAATAATGTGGCCTATAAATATGTTGAGGGTCGGCCCGTGGATATAATGATGTTCGATTTACAAACATTGAGGGTGTCATCGCCCATGTTGGATTTGACTATCTTTTTGGCCCTATCAACATTGGCTGAGGTACGTTATAAATATTTCAGCGAGATTTTCGGAACCTATTGTCATCACTTAAAAGAAAATTATGAAAAGATCACCGGACAGTCATTGCCGGAATATTTAAGGTTGGTTACGGATTTTTATTCACAATTTTCAATAATATATTATAATTTAATCCATTTTACTTTTTAGTTATGACTCCCTCCTAAAGGAATATGTTGCCTATTTGCCGCACAGTATCTTAACTACCTCAACATTTCTTTTGGAACTGGTCGAACCCCATGGTCTGTCAAGTGAACAATTGCTAAATTCTGAACCCAGTGATGAGGAAATCTATAAAGAAATTATGTTTAAGGGTGGCGAACTTGTCGATCGCGAATTGGCCCATCAAATTAAGGAGCTCTATGATCTGTCAACGAAATATAATGTTGATATTTTTCCTGTGTGATATATATTTGTGTTATAAGCTAATATCTATGTATATGTATGTGTAATTCTGTTCGTATATAATAAAATGTTTGGTGCTAATACTTTAATTATTTTTGTTTTATGAATATGACCTCGCTGAGATCCAGCTCGTCTAAAAGATTCATCTAAAAAGATTTTTTGGGATCCAGCACGTTTAAAGACTTTCTGAGCTTCAGCTCGTCTAAAAAGATTGCTTGTGCTTCAGCTCGTCTATAAATGATTCCTGAGAATCAAACTCAATGAGCTCCAGCTCGTCTATAAAGATTTCCTTAGCTCCAGCTCGTCTATAAAGATTTCCTGAGCTCCAGCTAGTCTCCTTGGACTCCCTGGGCTTCAGCTCGTCTATAAAAACTCCCTGAGCTCCAGCTCGTCTAAAAATTGCGTGAACTCCAGCTCATCTATAAAAACTTCCTGAGCTTCAGTTCGTCTATAAAGTCTACCTAATCCAGGTCGTCCACAAAGACTGCCTGAACTCCAGTTAGTTTATAAAGACTCGCTAAGCTTCAGCTCGTGTATAAATACTACCTTAGCTCCAGCTCGCCCATAAAGACTCCCAACGCTCCAGCTCGTCTAATCCCTGAAATGAAGCCCGTATATAATGACTACCTGAACTTCAGCTCGCCCATAAAGACTCCCTACCCTCCAGTTCTTCTATAAAGACTTCTTGAGCTCCAACTCATCTATGCTGGTCTACAAAGACTACACAAGATACAGCACCTCTATAAGGACTCCCTGAAGTTGAATTCGCCTACAAACACTCGCTGAACTTCAGCTCACCCATAAAAGTTCCCACAAATCCACTTCCTGAGGTCCAGCTCAACTGTCAAGACTCTCTGAGCTTCAGCTCGTATATAAAAACTACCTGATTATCAGCTCATCTACAAAGACTACCCAAGATCCAGCTCCTCTATAAGGACTCCCAGAAGTTGAAATCGCCTACAAACACTCCCTGAACTTCAGCTCACCTATAAAGGCTCCCAGAAATTCAGTTCGCCTTCAAAGGCTGCTACAGTTTTATCGTCCATATCTCCTGTTTTTAAAAATCTCTAAGTTTCAGCTCGTCTGCAAAAACTTCCTGAGATTCATCTCGTCTATAAAGACTATCTAAAAAGATTCCTGGAGCTTCAACTCGTCTATAAAGACTCCCTGAGCTTCAGCTCGTCTATAAGGAATTCCTGAGATTAATCTTGTCTACAAAGATTCCATGATCTACAGATTGTCTAAAAATACTTCCAGAATTTCAGTTGTTCCTCCCCAAACAATCAGAGCTTCATTTAATCTATAAAGTTTACCTCGTCTATAAAAATCCTAATTCTTTGGCTCATAGACTAACAGAGCTTCAGTCCGCTTCAGTCCGCCAGTACATCTACCGGAACTTCAGCTTGTCTTATTTTTCTTTTTTTAATTTCTATATTTTTGTTTTTTTTTTTTTTTTAGAAATCCGCAACAATGCCAGAAGAAATATTCGAAGCTGTCAGTTTCAAGGCTCTATTCAACAATGAAATATTGGCTTATGAAACCATAATACCATATTTGGAGAAATTCGGAAAAGTATCCTTAAATACAACCAAGTTTTATTATGGCGACTTACAACGGAATTCAGCCATTGTTATAACGGAAGATTTCACTTCGAATGGCTGGCAGCTTACCGAAAATAAATTTAATCTGTCATTATATCACACGATTATGGCTATGAAATATTTGGCACAATTTCATGCTTTGGGCTTTGCATTGAGACATGGGAATAAAGAAGAATTCGAGAAGCTGATCCAGGGACTAATGGAAGCACGTTATGCCAACGATGAGCTCCAACACAAATGGGCCCTCACCTTACAATGCGGCGTGGAGAGAACTATAAGAAGTACTAGAAAATATTTCAAAGAGATTCCCGTGAATTTCTTAGAAAGTATTCGAGAACTGTTGAGCAAGCCCATGGCCTATGGCCGACAATTAGTTAAGCCCAAGGAGCCCTATGTCACCTTGTGTCATGGTGATTATTTGCGTAATAATTTAGCCTATAAATATGACGAGGAGGGAATGCCCAGCGACATTATGATGTTTGATTTACAAACATTGAGGGTTTCATCGCCAATGTTGGATTTGTCGATTTTGCTCTCATTATCAACACTAGCTGAGTTGCGTTACACCTATTTCAGGGACATATTTGGTAGTTATTGTCAACATCTAAGATTGAGCTATGAGCGAATTGCTCAACGACCCTTGCCCCAATATTTGAGGTGAGTATTTTTTCAAAATCCAAAATTTTGCTATTCTTTATAAATATCAATGTTCTTTCGTTGTTGCTTAGGTTCAACGCCTTGCTCAAGGAATACATCCGCTTTTTACCCCATAGTCTTTTAATAGCATCTGGATTCCTATTGGAAATGGTAGAACCTCATGGTTTGTCAGCGGAACAAATGCTAAATGCAGAACCCAGTGATGAGGAAATTACCAATGATATTATGAACCGAGGTGGCGATATTGTCGACCGGGAATTGGCCCATCAAATGAAGGAATTATTTGAATTGTCAATGGAAAATAATGTTAATGTATTTTTTAATTAAAAAAGAAACAACATATTTTTAATAACTATTGTGATAAGTTCGGATTTGGCGAACTGTGTATAACCTCAAACATGTATTATATATGTATAAAATATGTCAAGATAATAAATAAATAAAATCTCGTCTAGAAAACTTTCTGACCTTCAGGTCTACCAGAGTTTCAGCTCCATTAGTATATACTGTCACTTGACTCGTCTATAGAGAGTCGCTCATCGGCTCGGCCATATAGGACCCTGAATTCTAAAAAGTCTACCCGATTAACATCGCCTTGTAGGTTCAGCACGTCTACAAAGACTCCCTGATCCATATGCCCGTCTATAAAGGCTCCCGGAGCTTCGCCTCGTATATAAAAACTCTATAAAAACTCTTAGGGCTTCAGCTCATCTATATAAACTCCCTGTGCTGTCATTCGTCTATGAAGACTCCAGCTCTTCTATAAAGACTTCCTGAGCTCCAGCTCGCCTATAAGGACTCCCTGAGTTCCAGCTGGTCTATAAAGACTTCATGAGGTTCATCTTGCCTTAAAGACTCGTCTATACAGACCCTCTGAGCTTCAGCTCATCTATAAAGACTCCCTGAGCTCTACCTCGTCTATAAAGATTCCCTGAGCCTCAGATCTTCTATATAGCCTCCCTGAGCTCTAGCTAGTCTATAGAAGAGCTCCAACTGGCCTATAAAGACTCCTTGAACTCCAAATAGCCTATAAAGACTCATTGAGCTCCAGTTCCAGTCCAGTTCTATAAAGATTCCCTAAGCTTCAGTTCGTGTACAAAGACTCCCTGCGCTCCAGTTTTTTTTTTCTTCCAGATCTCTCCAGCTCCCTGAGCTCCAGCTCATGTATAAAGACTCCCTAAGATCCAGCAATTCTATAAAGACTCACTGAGCTTCGCCTCGTTTATAAAGACTCCCTGGGCTTCGCCTCGTTTTTAAAGACTCCCTGAGCTCCAGCTCATCTATAAAGACTCCCTAAGCTCCAGCTTGTCTAAAAAGACTCCTAGAGAATCAGCTCGTCTATAAAGAATGCCTGCCTTCCTTTAGCTCATCTGTGAAGATTTCCTGTCTTTCAGCTAGCCTTTAAAGACCCCCTAAGATCCCTTAATTCCAGCTCATTTATAAAGACTCCCTGAGCTTCGGCTCATCTATAAATACTCCCTGAGTTGTTGAGCTTGTCTCTATAGACTCCCTCAGCTTCAGCTTATCTATAAAGACTCTCGAAGCTTCAGCTCATCTATAGAAACTCCCTGAACTTCTGCTCGTATATAAAGACTCCCTGAAATTCACCTCGTCTATAAAAACTCTCAGAACTTCATATCGTTTGTAAAATTCCTCTGCATTGATTCATTCAACTTCAGCTTGTCGAATTTGTGTACCTCTGCCAGTTATTTATCCTTTTATTAAAAAAAAACTATTGCAATATGCCCTGTTTCCCCATTGATAGATGGGATGCTCATAATTTCTCCTACTGAGACCTGAAATTTCATCAACAATCACATACGGCCAGGAAATGCCATTTAATGTCATGCCTTGATGGAAGGCGTTAAAAAGCAAATGATTGCATTTTAAAACGAATACCATGAATGACACTCAGGTACACACACCAACACAGTTGCTATACCATGCCAATTCCCATCCCATTTCCATAGATTTTCAACAATCAAAAAATTTTCCTATTAATTAAAATGCCAACACGCACACTCACAAGCAGCTAGTCGTCGTTATTCGTCAGGCTGGCAGATCATTGTTAGTATAACATTTGGCAAATCGCTTAGAATTGATACAAGCCACAGATTCTAATGTGGTGTGTGTGGTGGCGGCATGCCACAACCACGCCATTACCATTCGCCACCAAGTAATTTGCATGTTGCCCGATTGAACAGGCAACGGTTTAGATTTTCGAATTCGTTAAAAAAAAATAGCGGCAACAAAGAAGCAGGAAGGCAAAAGCCACCAACCACATAGAAGATAAACGCACTTTCATAGTTACATTGCGTGACAAATGTTGTTTTGTAGTTGTTTTTATTTTTGGCGATTGCAATATTTTTCGCAGTGCTGTTTTCCCCACAAGGAACCTCTAATTCACAATTGTCCCGGATGTCTTCAGTTTGGTTTGTGCTGTTAGGGCGTTAACGGTGTCCGATTTCGCAAAATGCATTGAACTGCATGTTACGACCGACAATGCTAGGATGGTGATTTTCGTGTAGTTGTTGTTACCTTCATTAATGGCACCTCTTACTAATGGTCGGTGTCACTATCCGAGTCAACAGGCCATAAGCTACAATTGGTTGAGATTGATTTACAAGTTGTAAAGAGAGAAATGTTGATGTTGCTCATACACATCGAACATGTAAGAACTCAGGAGGTGAGGATTCCTTATAGAGGGGCCAAGGATCACGGAATCTATATAAGCGAACTGAAGCTCAGGGATTTTTTAAAGATGAGCGAAAACTCTTCTAGTCTTTATAGACGAGATGAATCTCAGAAAGTCTCTGAAGGCGAGCTAAAGGCCTGGAAGACTTTATAGATAGGCTTAAGCGCAGGGATGCTTAAGAAGTCTTTATATACGATCTACTATATAGATAGATCTACTATATAGATAAACTGAAGAATCAGGTAATTTTTATAGACGAGTTGAAGCTCAGGCTACTAGACGTACTGAAGGGGCAGGAAGTCTTTATGGATAATCTGAAGCTTAGGTGGTCTTTATAGATGAGCTGAAAACCTGGGAGTCTTTATATACGAGGTTAAGGATAGAGAGTCTTTATAGACGAGCTGAAGGGCAGGGAGTCCTTATGGAAGAGATGAAAAGTAGGGTAGATAAGAGAAAGAGTAAGAATTCTTTATAGGGGGACTAAGGATCACGAAATATATATAAGCGAACTGAAGCTCAGGGATTTTTAAAGTCGAGTGAAAGCTCTGGGAGTCTTTAGGGACGAAATGAATGTCAGGGAGGCGAGCTGAAGGCCAGGAAGACTTTATAGACAGGCTTAAGCTCAGGGATGCTTAAGGAGTCTTTATAGACGATTTCAAGAGCAGATCTACTATATAGACAAGCTGAAGAATCAGGAAGCCTTTATAAACGAGTTGAAGTATCAGGAAGTCTTTATAGACGATCTGAAGCGCAGGGAGCCTATACGGACGAACTGAAGGGTAGGGTATATTTATTAACGAACTGAAGGGCCAGGAAGTTATTATAGACGATCTGAAGCTCAGATGATCTTTATATGTGAGCTGAATATTGGGAGTCTTTATAGGAAGTCCTTATAAAAGAGATAAGGGCAGGGAGTATTTATAGATGAGTTGGTGTTCAGGTGGTTTTTATAAAAGCTGAATACCTGGGCTTGGTGAAGCTCAGGTATTCTTCATAAACAAACTGTAGCTCAGGCAGAAAAAAATAAACGAGCTGAATGACAGGTAGCCTGTTTAGAAACTCGGGTGGTTTTTCATTGGCGAGCTGAATATCAGGGAGTCTATATAGGCGAATTGAAGCTCGGGGAATCTATATAGATAAGTTGAAGGACAATAACACTCTATGGACGACTAAGCTCTCGAAGCCATTCTAGGCGAGCAAAAAGGGAGTTTTTATGAACGAGCTTAAGCTCAGGGAGTCTTTACAAACGAGCTGACGCGTTGGGATAATCTTTATATCCCTTCTATGAATGGAAAATAAAAACTTTTGCCGATTTTCTATAAATCCGCAAACAAAAAAAAAAATAGAAAAAAATTACCTCCACCGTTGATATAAATAATTTGCATTTATCATTGTTTTTCCTGTTGCCTCCACCGGTGATGTTGAAAAGTGAGTAAAATAATGCTTTGCGTGACAATTGTTGTTTTGTAGTCACTTTTTTTCTTGATAGCGTGCCTATTTTTGCATTCATCGCCAAGAACTCCACCCAATATCGAATTGGTATCTCTTTTTGGTTTGGGTGATGGTGGCATGCATCAACCAAAACAGATTTTTGTTGCAGTTGTTTTTTTAGGGCATCTGAACCAGAACTATAGTTTGTTGCATATAGCAGTGACACTTACTAATAGTTGGTGTCAATAACTGGATTGCCACAGAAGATGCACATAGATACACTGTAAATGCAATAGAGTACAGATGCCTACATGGAAAAAACAAATGTTGGAGGAGAAATATGCATTTGGTTATTAGATTGTGGCTGAATGTGTTCGATTGTAGTGTTAGAAGAGTATTAGACATATTGTGTATAAGTTGCAAGTCGAATTGGCGGGGAAATGTGGATTTCAAACAAGCTATTCTGTTATAAGAGGGGAAGTTACTGATCGAATAGGAGAAGTTGTAGAATTAAACCATATTGATAAAATCACGTAATGAAAATTAACGTTGAAGTCACATGATTTGATTTAATTGAAAACAGAAAATATTTTAAATTTCAATAATTAGATACTCAAAATTTGTTGCAAAGACTAGTTACAAGCCGTACATTTTCCAAGGCCTAGACAAGGCGTAGGTATATTTAAGAATATTTTTTTTTCAAGGTCTAGCCAAGGCATGGATTTTTTAAAGAATATTTTTTTCAAGACCTAACCAATGCGTGGATTTTTTTAAAGAATAATTTTTCAAGGCCTAACCATGGCATGAATTTCTTAAATAATATTTTTTCAAGGGATAGACAAGGCGTACATTTCTTTAATATTAATTTTTCAAGACTTAGACAAGGCGTAGATTTCTTAAAGAATATTTTTTCAAGGCATAGACAAGGCGTACATTTCTTAAAGAATATTTTTTCAAGGCATAGACAAGGCGTACATTTCTTAAAGAATATTTTTTCAAGGCATAGACAAGGCGTACATTTCTTAAATAATATTTTTTCAAGGCCTAGGCAAGGCGTGGATTTATAATTTTGGAAGAATATTTTTTTCAAGGCATAGACAAGGCGTACATTTCTTAAAGAATATTTCTTTAAGGCCTAGGCAAGGCGTGGATTTATAATTTTGGAAGAATATTTTTTTCAAGGTATAGACAAGGGGTGGATGCTTTTAAACAATTTTTTTTCAAAGACTAGCCAAGGCGTGGATTTTTTAAGGAATACTTTTTTAAAGGCCTAGAGAAGGCACAGATTTTTTAAAGAATGTTTTTTCAAGGCGTAGATTTTTTTAAAGAATACCTTTTTAAAGACCTAGACAAGGCATATATTTTTTAAAGGTTACTTTTTTAAAGGCCTGGACAATCCGTATTTTTTTTAATTATATTTTTCAAGGCCTGGACAATCCGTACATTTTTTAAATTATATTTTTTTCAAAAAACCTTATATGGGGCTTATATAGACGTAATTATTTTTATAGGTCATAGGTTTTAGGTCAAAGATTTGCACAGTACATTTTATATCTACTCAAGGAAGATCATATCTGGGGCTTCTATTGACGGAATTCTATACGGTTTTTAATAAGCTGAAAACCTTCTTAAGGAATGCAATATCTGGATCTTATATAGACAGAGTTATTTCTATAGGTCTTAGTTTCTAGATCGAAGATTTTTCCTGGCTTCTTATACACAAAAAGCCTACTCATAGAAAACCACCACGGGTGATTTAAAATGGTATTTTGCATACAGGTCCTTAATAGGTTTTTTATATAGGTATGCCTTGCTCCAGAGCTTGTGTAGACAGAATGTATTCCTTCGACAGAAGAAAGATCTCTTGTATAGGTATAGGATAGACTTAAGACCCTATTCTATAGTTCGTATAACCTAACGTAGCTCATGTTCAGGTGGAAAACCTTCCATTGACCTTCCAATAACTGGAGGCACTTTCTACTTTCTCCACAGGGAAAATATACTCTATATGTCTTTCATAAATTCAAGCCACTACTTACACTACCGTGTGCTCTCTATAGAGAGAAAACCTTACCTAGAACTTCTACGCACATAATAGAATAGGCAATATATATTTATTTTCCATTTCACTACTACTACTATACCAGAATCTTCAATAGACATATGACCTTTCCTTTTCAACCGAATTGATATTTGGAGTTCTCATTGGTCTCTCAACTTTTTCACAGAACATTTTACAATAAAAACCCATGTTTCTATATAGACTCCATACAAAGGTAACGCTTAATTTTTGGTACGTTCAAGGTTCCAAACTGAGTGGCTATATTGGTATTTCGATTTCTGCGGGCTAGGACCTATGTAAATGGCCACATCGACTCATATTAGTTTGAATGTCCACCTCATGGTGCAGTTACTCCCTGCAGAACCTAATTACGTTTTTAGCTGTATTTATTTATTTTTGTTTATGATTCTAACTATCCCACCTCATCACAACATTGTCTGCATTATTACTTTTCAATTCAAATCGCAAATTCCACAGAAGTCAATTTGCCTATCTAAGAGATAGAAATTTTCCACATGTCCTCTTATATTTATTATCCAGAACGATAAGAATTTTACTTGTAGGCAGATGCCTTCTTTTCAATCCACATTTTCATAAATTACAGTGTAAACAAAAGTAAAAACACCATCATCATCGTTGGCACATGGATTCTAAATGTTCGCCATATCTGCCGATACGATTTGCATATCGACGAGGCGAGTTGTTGACGGTAGTCCTTCTACAAGACATCAATAGCGATTGTCAATGACTAGAAGTTTTTAATTTCCTCTCTCACACACACACATACACTCACAAAGAGAAGCAATTTAAGGACGAGATAAGTTTATCATGTCCCCACGAACCAAATGTGGAAGACAGCCAAATGACAAATGTGGTCTCCTAATCAGCGAAAAGGAAAACATTTCCTTATCATCCGCCGCATTGGTAGCCATGGAAGGTTGTTTTGCAATTCGATCACAGATCAACAACAGAACATCAACAACAGAATTATCAGCAAGTGGTTCGTGAACAAGTTGGTGGTAGATTCACCAGATTCATCAGGTAGTTTGTCACCTGGCCATAGAGATTGAATGATTTTTCCTTTAATTTCATTTGGTTTGTTTCCGTCTGACAAGATAAGAAGAGCATTGATGTTGGTATTGGAAAATTATTTGAACATTATCGACATCAGCAGTCACTAAGCATCCCTTAGTAGAGCCCACATGGTAAAATTTAATGGCCAATAATCCGTAACATTGTTATCAAATGGTCGCATCATTTTCGTCATTCTTGCCAGATTCACCTGCCGCGGCGGATACAACAACTTTAGTGATGTGTCATCATGACGAACACAATAATGGAAAAAGCTACCCAATAAACCTGCAATAAATAGTGGATGACAATGACGACGACAATAGATGAGAGGGAACGATAATGCCAATAAAACAAAAGGAGAAAAACTGACAGGCAAAGGAAAATAAATAGCAAAAATAGTCAGAGCCAAAATACCGAACATTAACAAATAGAACCATGGGGGCAAATAATTCATAATGTAATAGACCAGCTATAGTCATAGTAAATTCTTCTATACTCATATGTGCAGATCTTCTTCCCTCTGCTCCTTCAAGCATTTTGCCAAAACGATCGATCATAATGCCCAAAAAGAGCTCTTGGCCACTCTCCATACCACTACATTCAAAGATAAAACCACCTCTTAATTTTGGTTGCCTTCACCATTCATTGAAAATCTACATCGAAGGAAATACGAGAAGAAGATGAAAAGGACCAATTAAGAATAACTGCCTCCTTGGGCCACAGCATCGTTTATTCATTTCCATCGTCACAGATAGATAGCGATCATTTTTATGAGAAGCAAAACAGATTTACTTTATTTCAGCAAATCTAGTTTTGTGGATCGCATAAATGGCCAGTTAGAGATAGACATCCTGGCCGATAGGCATGGTACACATAGTTGCACACACTCACACACATATATGAAAAAAGTAATAGACAAAATCATTGTTTTTAATGAGAGCAATCATTTGCAAAACTATTTTATGTTCATTTACTAATTGCGGACAATTAATATCAGATGGTCGGTTACAACAGTCGGTAACATGGGGAATGGAAGATGTCTTATATACATAGATAGATGATATTTTATACAATTCCGATAGATAAAGGAACTTCCATAGGTCCTATATAGATAGGAATCATTATGAGGCGAATTTGTTAAAGAATATTTTTTTAGAGTCGAATAATAGGCGTGGATTTTTAAAGAATTTTTTTTAGGGACCATCAACAGGCGTGGATTTTTTGAAAGAATATTTTTTCAGGGACCATCAATAGGCGTGAATTTTTTTAAAGAATATTTTTTCAAGGGCCAAAGGAGGCGTGGATTTTTTCAAAGAATATTTTTTCAAGGGCCAAAGGAGGTGTGGATTTTTTCAAAGAATATTTTTTAAGGGCCAAAATTGGCGTGAATTTTTTCAAAGAATATTTTTTTAAGGGCCAAAATTGGCGAGGACTTTTTCAAAGAATATTTTTCAGGGACCAAAGAGGCGTGAATTTTTTAGAGAATATTTTTTAAGGACCAAAGGAGACAAAATTCATGTCTCCTTTGGATTTTTTTAAGGACCAAAGGAGGCATGAATTTTTAAGAACATTTTTTAAGGACCAAAGGAAGCGTGAATTTTTAAGAATATTTTTTTAAGGACCAAAGGAGGCGTGAATTTTTAAGAATATTTTTTAAGGACCCAAGGAGGCGTGAATTTTTAAGAATATTTTTTAAGAGCGTGAATTTTTAAGAATACTTGTTAAGGATCATCTTGGCAAAATACTTTCAATGACCTTCACAATATCTTTTAGAAGATCTCCTGTTAGTATATTATAAACACAAGACCATCTGTAATCGAAGAACCTAGCCTATCTTCTCTTCAGGTGAAAGGTCTTACATTTCATAAAGTGAATGTGTACTCAATCTCAATAGGGAATCTTTGGAAATATATTTTTAAATACCTTCTAAAAATTTTTATAAGATCTTCTGTATTTTATGGAAACAAGACCTTCCCTGGGTCCAATATAGACTTAAGAACCTAACCCAGCTCCTCTTCATGGGGAAGATCTTCCCTAGGCCTTCTATAAAAAATAGACTCACTGAATTGCATCTCACATTAACTCGAGACCCCTCTACAATCAGTACCTTCGGTTTTATACAGACAGAAAACTCTACCTAGAACTTCTATAGACAAAATACAGAACCAAATACAATAGAATTCTTCTATAGGTAGAATATATTTCCCAGTTCATCTATAGGCAAACGACCTTCTATAGGTATTCTCTAGAAATTTTTAGAGCTCATCCACAGTCATCTATCTATGGGAGACCTCTAGAACATTCATAAATAGAAGACTTCCTACTTATCTTCTAAAGTTAGCAGACCATCTATTGGCATTTTATAAACGAAAGACCTCATGGCGGTTTTTAATAGATAGAATACTTCCTACAGGTCTCATATACATAGAAATCAATCTAAAGATCTCCTAGAGCTCTCCCAAATTTGACTTACTTAGCTGGCTTGTGACAGAACTTTCGTTCCATAGGCCGAGCTTAGAAAATATTTCCACGCGCGTCTTTTGTGCAGTTTTTCCAATTTGAAAGGCCATTTTCGGCAATGTTGTCTTCGACTTGATCTTTCCATCGTATTCGTGACCCTCACCTTCTGCGTGAACCATCATCTGGTTCGCTTTTATATGCCTTCTGGGCTGGGGCATCTTCATCCATTCTCACAACATGACCTAGCCAACGTAGTCGCTGCTGCTCAATACATCTAACAATGTCGATGACCGAGAATAGCTGGTACAACTCATGGTTCATTCAACGGCGATATACACCGTCAACGCAGATCGGCCCATAGATCTTTCGGAGAATTTTTCTCTCCAAATTTAACATACCTTCTAAAGGTCTTCCATAGTCTGAAAACCTCCTATCGAACTTCTATATATAGAGAATATGTACCTATGTATTGAAGAACTCCCATTGGTCCTTCATATATTTTATGGGTAGATGATCCCCTGTCTGCAGTCTATAGATAATTAACTTCCAATAGGTCTTCTATAGATAGAAAACATCCTCCTATAAGGCATTTCCAGTCTGCTATGTATAGGTATTCTACAGGTATTTCATGTATCCTAGAAGACCTCATTTCGATGTTCTATAATTATAAGTCATAACAATATCGGTCTCCAATGGATAGAGGACATCATCTCCGAATTCTATTTATAAAATACCTCCTATATGTTTTCATCATGTGGGAAAGTAACTTAAGAATCGATAGGGGCATATGTTTGCTGTATTTGCCTGATGCGAGTTTTATCAGTTTTCAAAGCGATGACCCTCTTCGGCCAGGTACTAGATATAAGACCTCAATGAAAAGGAAATAGTACATCAAAGAACTTTTTAAAGAAATTAAAATATAACTGTAATTTTTTACACAGAAATAATAAGTGTATAAACATCGATATTATGACCCCCACTGTACACCTGTGCAATTGAAAATTAAATTGAATTGAATTGAAAATTAACTATTTGTTGAATTGGCAGAACAAAAATCTGCAAATATATAAATGATATAATCATATCTTGGACATGCATGTCGGTCTGTATTAATGACGTCCATTAAAAATGAACAATAATTAAAAATATTGTTCATTCATTTTTTACAATGAAAGAGAGGCAGGAAGCCTCTACAGAAAGCCTGATAAAAACTTATTAGAAGAAAAAAAAATAATTTCCATGTGAACTTTTTAAAATCTGCCTGCAATATAAGCAACAAACAAATTTCTAAGCCCAACATTGTAAGTCATCTGAACATTCATATTTTTTATTCTCTCCATGCTATCCTCTCTAGATCCACAAACACCACATGACCGACCACAAATCATTGTCGTTGCTTTCACAAATTGATAAATTATACATTAAACACTTCACCTTAGGAAAAATCCCGCCTACTGTTTTTCGTAACTTCGCCATAACGCGGAGCTTAATATTTCGGAATAAATGTATTGATACTGATATTGAAGTGGAAACAGAAAACACAACACACAAACGAAAAACAAAAAAAATCGAAAACTTAAATCAAAATATGTTGCGTGTATTAGTAACGCATATTGGTCCGCTCCTCCTCCTCCCTCGCTCTAAGTCTGTAGACTGCTTGAAAAACTAAATTACATTGCCGCTGCCAACACGTACTTGTTTTAGTAATCGAAGTTGTAGTTAGTGTTCGATTTTTTTTTTTGGTTCGATTCGTATAATAATGCCACTGATTGTAATATTACACACATACTAACATGTGGTCAATGTCTAAGCGTAGCTATGCGTAGATTTTTGTATACGAGGAAGTGGTGGGAAATTTATACAAAAAAAATAAACCACATATAATAAGTGGAAAACTCCAGTCTTTACAGTCGCTAATAAATAAAATACCTCCAATCCGTAGAAGATTTTCTTGGTCTTTTGTGGATAAAAGAACTATTCCTCTCCTATGGATAGAAATTTTTTTATCCAACTTTTATAGATAGAAGTCCTCTTAACGCTTCACTATGAATTAGAGTCATCCTAGAGGTCTATAAATAGAAGACTTCCTGTCGATGTTCAAAGAAAAAAACAACTTGGTATCGGTCTTCTATAGATATAAGACCTCAAATCGGTGTAAATATAAGAGCTTAAATCGATAGGATTCCTAAAGATAGAAGACTTCATATATATCTCCAATAGAAAAAAACGTTTTAAAAGTCTCTCACAGACAGATTGCCTTCTACAGGTCTCCCAGAGATAGAAAAATTATTTCAGGTACTCTTTAGATAGAAGACGTCCTACTGACTATCGGCCTTCTATAAAAAATACCCCCTGTCGTACTTCTATATATATAATACCACCTACTGCATAGAGGTATTCCATAGATAAAATGTGTCCCTCTAGGTCTGTTATATATTGGAGACCACATATATAAAAGACCTTAGACATAAGACCTCCTTCAGCTCTCTTATTGATATATTACCTCCAATAGATTTTATATTTTTATAGAACATATATTGGTCATCTACGGACGGACGTACCCCTAATAGATTTCCTATAGATAGAAAGAATGCTACCGATCTTCTATCGGGTAGAATATCTCCAATGGGTATTTTATGGATAGTAGTCCTCATATGGCTCCCATATAGATAGAATGCCTCATAGGATGTCCTATCGATCTCCTATGAATAGAGGACTTCATATTCGTAGGAATAAACGACATCCTATAGATTTTTAACAGTAAATCTACGCCCTTTGAAGGACTTTAATTTTTTTTAATAAATCTTCGCCTATCGAGGACCTTAAAAATATTTTTTTAATAAATATATGCCTATCAAGGACCTTAAAATATTGTCATAAACATGTGAAGCCCATCAAGACCTAAAAAACATTTCAAACAAATCTACGCCTATCAGAGACCTAAAAAACATTTAAAAAAATGTACATCTGTCAAGGACCTAAAAAACATTTTTAAAAAAGTCGACGCATATTAAGGACCTAAAGACATTTTTTTTAAGTCGACACCTATCAACCACCTTTCAAGGTCCTAAAAACATTTTTTTTTAAGTCAACGCTTATCAAGGGCCTTAAAATTTATTTAAAAAAATCTACCCCTATCAAGGACCTTAAACTATATTTGTACAAAAATCTATCAATTACGCATTAAAAATGTTTTCTTTTCAAAATCTACACCTATGTAGATAGCTCTTATATGTATATAGAAGACCTTCTCTTCACAGTATTCAATACATCGATGTCTTCCTTCTCGTCCGAGGTCCTAAAAACTTCCTTACGTCCACCTCGTGCATCCCAACACACAGTAACGGTGTTCACATTTCAATCTAGTGGCTCCCTGGTATGTGTGTAAAACAAACATATTGACTAGCATCGGACGAGATAGAAAAAAACAACAACAACAACAACAACACCAAACAGCAACAACTTAAATCGAAATCAGGCTTTAGCACTTGATAATTTCCATGATACATTAGAGTGGTAAATGAATTCAAAACGCGTGCTTAACGTGTTCGGTTGTTAGATCGGCTTTTTTCAGTTTGGCTATTTTTTGTTTGTTGTCGTTGTTGCTGCTGTTGTTGTTCATTTAATGCGTTCACCGCCAAATCGTAACAGCAAAAAAGTAGCTGAAATCGAATGAAAAAAACAACAGCAACAACGCACATTGTGAACGGTTTAAACCATGTCTAACGCTTGTTGCGTTGAGTGGCAACGAGTGGCCTATAGACCTGCAACACCTGTTTGGGGTCGTCGTATGCGTCCAGCAGCAGCACCAACACTACCACCACCAAATGAATCAAATGGAAATCGAAACAAATGTAATTTAAGGTGATTTTTTCAGTGATGCTGTTGTTGTATTTGGTGGTGTTGTTTGTTTTAGTATTTTCTAATGTTTTGTTGCTGTTGTTGTTGGTGGTGTTTTTGTTTTATTTTGTTGTCGTTGTCGTTAAGCTCTTCAAAGCGGATTGGCTAAAGCTGAAAAATCAACTTTTTAAAAAATTTGCAATGTTTTAGTTTCAGTATTACGCACTCACTCAAGCGGCATCAGTGCGGCACTTGTCATTAGTGTTGTTGTAGTTGTTGCTGTTGTTGTTTGGTCTAATATGCAATGCAATTTTTACAACATGGTGAATGTCGTTAGTTTTTGAATTTTGTTTGTTTTTTTTTTCGTTGATTTCTATAGATTTACAAGATTTTGTTGTTGGTGTTGTTGTGGGTTTTTGTTGGATTTTTCATCATGTCATTCATTGTAAGTATTCACATATTTAGTGTTTCGACTCCATTTTGGTTTTTCGCTTAGAGTATTATAGAGAATGGTGGTGCGGCAAACACCTCCAACCATCACCACCACCGCCAACCACCAAACCAAAGCGCACCTAATAAATTGGATGTCATTTTTCGCACAGATGGCGATTTAACCAAGTTTTTGTTATTTTTTCATTTGGCCATCATATATAGTTAGGCAAACTGACATTTGACTAGCTATTGGATTTCCATTTTTTCAATTCCTTTCACATAATATTTTTGGAAAATTTTCACATGGAAAATATAATTGAAATTTTGTAGGATGTTTATGAAATATGGAAATTATGTAAATGTGAGAATAATTTTGAGAAGCGTATTTTTTTAAAGCTGATGAGAATTACTAAAGGGTTTCAATATAAATATATATATACACATTTTTATGTGTGGCGAGCTTCTGAAAAAATACTGCAAAACTGCTTTTAGTTTAAAAAACGGAAAACATTCTATTGAATCATCTTCCTCTTTTGGTAGAAAATATTTCATTACTTCTGAGATAGGAAAACATTTTTCACCCATATACCTACTACAAAGAGTATAATCTCTGGACACCGAGGACACTTGTTTCTATAGAAAAATAATAGACATTCCTTTATAAAATCCCAGATCACCGGGGACACAATTTTTTTCTATAGAAAATATTTAGTGTTACACTTTTCAATTGTATTTGTGATGTTTATTAAGAAACAAGAAACTTTACGCTTATATTAGATGGATTTCAAAAATCAGTTTTGAAAGAATTCTATCTATCTATTCTATTCTATCTATTTTCTTAAATCTAATATATTTTTTAAAGTCCTTCTTGGGTCTTTTAAAATATTAAATTTTAAAATCTAAGCATATACAGACGCAAAAAATATATTTTATTCAAAATGTATCTCTCTAAAAATGTTTAAATCTAGGTCTATAAAGGTCCCTAAAAGTAAGTTCTTTAAATCTTCACCTATGAAGTTCCTTAAAAAAAATATTTTTTTTAATTTTATAGGAATGTAAGTACCCAAGCTTATAATGGTCCTAAAAATTTGTTTTAAAATTAATATGCCTGGGCCCTAAAAACGGATTATTTTTATTTAATTGTTTAACTCTCTTAAACCATTTTTATTCTACGTCTATGAAAGTACTTAAAAATCTAGTTTTTTGGAAAAAGAATCTATTTTAAAATATTTGTTTTAATAAAACATGTTGTTTTAAATAACAACTTGGCAAATTGTTTTTTTTACGCTTATGAATTCCTTTAAAAATGTACATATATAATTTCAATACACATGAAGATAACTAAAAAAACTTTCATTAAAATATACGTCTATGTAGGGGTTTACAAAATCTAACCTTAAAAAATGAAACACTCATTAAGGCAATATTTTTTTAATCGACACTAATAGATAATCTTAAAAACATTATTTAAACATTTTCGCCTGTTAGGGCTGTGACAATATTTTTTAAATGAAGGTTTTAATGTTCCATTGGGTTTGACTGTGTTGATAAAACTATTTAAAGAGGTAGTATCGACCTGAATCTAACAAAGGTATTTTATATAGATCTTAATACAGAAAATCTTCATTAAATAATTGTATCATAGTAATAAAATTAACAATATATAAGAAAAAGTTAAAGGTTATATATGTACATACCTGATTCAGATATCACCTATAAATATATAAAGAATAATTTATTAAAATAGACTGAAATCAATTCTGTAAAAACAAAAAAAAATCATTTTCTAGAAATATTTTAACCAATTTGATTTTTTTCCAATCCTCCTCATCTTTTACTCCTATGTTAAAACTCTTAAATGCTTTCAAAATTTTTTTTCTTAAAGCGCGAGGATCCTTTACTATTTTAACACACATACTTTCGTTGAAATGGAATATCATCAATCTTTTCAATTATTTAATTGTTCGATCGACTCTCATGAATACAGATTTCATGTGGCTTTGAAAACCCCGGCAATGACAAAACAGAATTAATTTTATTTATATATATATATATATATATATATACATAGTTAAAAACTGTATATACAATACTTGACAGGATTTGATACAATCACTTTAAAGGCTAAAAAGCTATTAAACATTGTTTAAGATTGTATGAAACAAATAAAATTTAATTTATTATATTAATCATAATTTAGAGCGGAAAAATAGAAAAAACCTGATTACTGTCTATTAATATATACATATACATACATATATCGCAAATATCTTTTTTTGTCGTTTTTTTAATATTTTTTTTATAATTTTTTAAATTGAAAAACAATAATCCCCAACGTTAACTAAACTCATTTACAGTTTGAAAAGCATTGCGTCATCCAAAAAACGACAACCCTGCTGTTAACAACATCTGTTCAAGCGGCAAATCATGTGTTTACACAAACGCACAATAGCACAACAACAAAAAACAGATGTTTTATTGAAAACAATGCGGCGACAGAATACGACGTAACCGCTCAACAATTGCACCCCACAGAAAACTATTGAAAAAATATATTCCCACAAAAAATATTGAATTAAAAATTTTGTGAAATGTTACCACCATCGCGACAACAAGTTTTGCGTTTGTACAAACATTTAATACGTTACGGCAATCAATTGCAATTAACCGACAAGTCGTATTTTTTGGGCCGGGTGAGACGTGAGTTTCGTGAGAATTGCAAAGAAACGGAGCAGCATAAAATAGAATTCAATTTTAAGGTAGGTCCAGCTCACACAAAAAAAAATAATAACCAATACCTAATATGTTTTCAAAACATCCACAGAGAGGAGAAACGTTGCTGCGTAAGGGACGCATACTATAAGGAGCACCATGTTACAAAATTATTGCAGATCTTTGGGGTTATTGGGGAAGCTGTTAGTCACCGAAGGAAACGTTGTAAATGCTTTAAGACAAACACCTGTTGCCTTGATGAAACCAACAACCCCACAATATGCTATTACTTCCCTGCGTTTCAAACATCACCAACAGCTGGACTACTCACGTTATCCCAAACTAATTGAGGAGGAGTTAGAGGAGACATTTACTCGTGGCAGTGGACCTGGTGGTCAAGCAGTTAACAAAACATCTAATTGTGTATTACTAAGACACATACCAACCAACATTGTGGTCAAGTGCCACATTCATCGTTCAGCCCATAAAAATCGCCAAGAGGCACGTAAAATCTTATTGGAGAAATTAGATGCCCATTTGAATGGGGAATTTTCCATACAAGCCCAGCTAAAGGCCATCGAGAGTAAAAAGTCAGCCGAGCGAAAACGTAGACAAAACAAATTACAAGAAATGAAACAAAAATGGAAGGAACGTGAGCAACAGGAAACGGCAAGGGATAAAACAACAGATAATTCTTAGATTTAAAAATAAAAACTACAAATAATTTTCTACAAAGAAATATGCATTTTTATTAAAAATTACCTTTACCAAGATGAGAAGTCTCCAAAGCCGGACTTTCCTGATGCTTTCTTTCTCACGACCGCACCACCAAACAAGATCGGTGTGGGGGTTTCTTCTTTCTGAGCCTGCTTGGTTGCTTGTATGTTCAAATATTTACCCACACCCTCACGATATACCTTCAAAGGTTCTTTCATACGTTTCTTTGTCTGTTCTTGCTGTTTCTCTTGTTGTTGTTTTTCAACTTCTTGGGCTCTTTCTTCGGCCAATTGTTCTTCAGCTTCTTTGTATGGGTCAACATAAACTTGTACGGACTCTATGATGATATCCTCAATGGGACGATCTTTGTTATCCACTTCGATTTGTTCCATTTTTTGTAATGTTTCCAAGCCACCGACCACTTTGCCAAACACCGTGTGTTTGCCATCCAAATGTTTGCAGGAGCGATAGGTTATAAAGCTATGAAAAAATTTAGTTTTTAGAAATTGAAATAGTTTTTCTTTTTCTGCTATAACTTACAATTGTGAACCATTTGTATTAGGTCCCGAATTTGCCATGGAAAGCATACCCCTTCCAGAATGCGTTAAGTTCGGCTTAAATTCATCATCAAATTTTTTGCCCCAAATCGAAGTACCCCCTGTACCCTTGCCCGTTGGATCTCCGCCCTGAACCATAAAATTTCTTATAGAACGATGAAACAATGTGCCATTATAATACCCATCCGCACAGTGGCGTATAAAATTGTGACATGTTTTTGGCACCTGATCACAATACAATTCCAAATTCAACGGGCCCATATTGGTACTTAAACGAACGTATCCCTTCTTTTTGACACGATCGTACAACACCATATCTTCATCAATTATGGCAGCTTCATGATTCACCTCCACTGACATGGCAGTGGAAGTAAAACTGGCCGCCACAGCACCCGTTGAATAATGGGCGGCATTAAATTTATCTGCTGTCTGTTTTGAGGTGGTGGCATGTACCTCTTTTTCCTTATAATCTCTTTCCAGCTGTTCCAAAGTTTCGCGAGTCTCCAAATTCATGGTCTTAATTTTCTTCGTCGGATCATTCCGCTCCAATTCTTCTTCCTCCGTTAGAACTCTTAAATTCTTTTTAATATAATAGAATCGTGAAATATCAAATTTCTCTAAATGCTGTGGATCCTGTATGGTTATAATATCTTTGCGTTGAAACGGGGTATCATCAATTAAATCTTTCCAACTTTTGGCTTTTATGTTTAACTGCTCGATGGCTTCCCACGAATAAACATTCCCTGTGGTTTTCAAGGCCACTATGTGGGAATTTTTCGTGAAAGGTTTAAACAAAGCGGGGCAGTGATATTCATCTTCAGAATTTTTATGGAAATTTAGTTTTACTAATGCCTTGGCATCTAGCGGTTTCCCTGTAACAGGATTCACTTTGAATTTCTTTATGAAATCGTGTATGGCTTGTAGCTCGAAAACATTGCCCTCTTCATCAGAATAGGGTATTTCAAAGGGTACCAGGGTAATGCAGCAGCAATCGTAAGGTAAACGTTTAAATTTCACATGTTCGTTTTCAGCTGACTCAAATTTCTTCCCACCATACAATTCCGACCATTCGGTGTAGGTGAGATACCTTTAAAAATATAAGAGTTTAATTTAGAAAATCTAAATAAAATACTGATGTCAATGAAGAATTTTCAATACAGCCAGGAATTTATACCGTACATGAAATCTGTGGAGCAGTCAAAGGCATCGGCGCTTTATATTTGGAAAATCCTTACTTGCAGGGATGTAGGGTCTAAAAGTTCTATAAATCGAAGTTGAAATTTTAGAAAACAATTCCTTGCCAGGAAGGCTATCTGTGGAATCTTTCAAATATGTTTGATTGATAATATATGGGATATTTAATATAAAACTTGGTTATTTCTTGAAATTTGGAACATCAAATCTCTGGAATCATTATCAAAACGTCTACCCAACTTAATCATGGGCTTTAATCAGATGCTTCCCGTCTATTGGTTTTCATGGCTTTGTTAAAAATTCTCTATTAATTTCTCTAATCTTGTTTACACTTACATTTTATCTTTCTGATGCTGTCTTTTACCCATTTTGCTTGAAAAATCGGCAGTATTATTAAATAAATTGTAAACACTTTAATAATTTTCACTAAACGTAGTTTTTTGTTTACATTCGTTCTTCTTCTTCCTCTTGTACTCGATGCATTCATGTACATATGATAGCACACCCAATAAAGACAGTGGCTTTAAAACTGTATAAGTAATTGTAACTGAAATAAAAAGGTTTTGATATTTTTAAGAAATAGAGTAGAATTTGGTGGATTCTAAACGGGGAAAGAATGCAGCTCGCTTACTAGATTTTCTCCTTATCTAGTAAACGAGCTGCATTCTTTCCCCGTCCACTCCTTAAGGTGGTGGTATATATAAAATAAATGGAATTTATATATAAGATGATTCAAAGGGATAACTGGATGACATTTTTCGACCGAAATTAAAAATGGATATAATGCAAATATATACCAGGAAATGTTTTTATTCTATGAGATGACGAAACAGAGCGTCACAGTTAGCGAGATATAACCATTACGTTAACTGGCAGTCCGTAATTTCACTTGGATTAGACATATCTATCAAAAGAACGCCTGTTGTCATCCGCACTCTCCTACGCCGTAGTAATGCAAACTAACAGGATTTAATAGTACGTTTACATTTAACCGGATTTCGTTAAGCCAGTGGGTTTCAATTGTCAATTCCTTTGCATATACGTCAAATAAATCTTCATAAAGTGGGTTAACCCGATAAAAAGTTTTAATGTACAAGGAGTTTAAGAGAGTTCATCAATCATAGAAAGAACTTCTCATTCCTTGTGAAGAACGGTAGCAGGAAAGGAAATCCGTAAAGATCATTGCAGCCGGCCTGATACCTAGTTCCCTAGCAGAGCTCTGTGGATCTAACGCGCAAATCCCAGGGTCAGGAAACTCATTAGAGGTCAGCCGATTAGTCGCGGAGCATACGCAGAATAAATGGTTGAAGCATCTGAAGTGGTGCAACATTGGAACCGATGTTTTTGATTAGAGAGTCCTGACATTATTTTCCCTGTCGTGTTTAGAGGTGGTTAACTAGAGCCACCTTTACACGCGACGTAGGAATTCGTTCAATCAATTAGACACTTACAGTGCTATCCAGGTAGTTTATTCGATATTTCCGATTCCTCTAAGAATCATTCTTAGAGATAATGTGTAGAATATTGGCCTGTTAGATGGTTATCTGTCACCTCTCACATCATGGCAAATTCACATCAAAGATTTCTTAAGGGGATAAACTGTTTCCTGAATATCAGTGCAAAATATTCAAAATAACTTAAATATTCAACCTGATTACCTTTTGAAAAATGTTTACCCAAAATTTTAATAACTTAATTACAGAAATATGGCGCCTAACCGGTAATGTGGGTAATAAAGTTAACAATTTCCAATTTCCTTAACAGACCATCACCATAATAACCAATTTCATCTTTCATTGCAGCAAATGATGCAATTTTCTCAGATGGAGATTGAGCGATCGTCTTGTTAGCATTACAAAAAAATACATGCACTTTTTTGGATAGCCATATGCAGTTTGCTGCTCCTGAAAATGTTGTTGATGGCTGTGGCCACTGGTGTGTTATATGGACATAATAATTTTTTTGGGGGGCTTTCAAATTGGACAAACAAAACATTTGTTAAAACAATTTCGTGATTCGAATCCATTAACCATTTGTTGGAGGTTTTTTTCTATGCTTTGCCATGTGAATACACCCAGAACATGTAACTCCCCCGAACAACAACGCAACACCATCAAAAAAAGTAACGACATGGCAATTTGTTGTCGGCGGTGTGTTTCAGTTACGGAGTGCCAGATATACCCACAAACCCGCGTTTACATGATTTTTTGAGAAAAATCCCAACAACAACACCAACCTGACGATGTAATAACAATAACATAACGTTAAGAAGTTTTGCAGAAAATTGATTCCAACAGCAGCAGCTGTTGTTCCTCAGTTACAGCAACTACAAAATTGCAACAGCAATTGTTGTTTGTCAAATGTAAACGTTCCTGACAGTAGCTGGAATTTTTGTCTTACTCGCATGGCTGGCAGGCTGGCTGCAGCTCTTACTGGAAGCGGAGATGTGGCGAGCTGCCTGCCTGCCGCACACACACACATTTTTGTTGTCTTAATGGACCCGGGCAATTTGTCAGTTTGTTAAAGGCAGTCACTCACAATCAAGCCAAAGCGGTGGGTACTCACACTCACCCGCCACCACCATATATTTTACATGCAACGGTATTCGACTGCTGCAAATAGGTTTCTGCTTAGACTGAATGGCTGCCTGTCTGGCTTTGTGGCGGTTCAAGATTCAGGTGATCTTTTTCCAAAAGACAAAAAGTGAATAATAGGACGAACATACGAACGAGTGGAGTTCTATATTGTTGTTGTAGTGGTATTTGACAAGCAAAAATTCAATTCAACTGAAATATGGTCATGCACCACACAATATTTCTAAGTGTTCCATATGATGAGAGCTATGGTTGTTGTTGTTTTGGTCATGGGTTGTGTTATTGGTAATATGTGTTCTTGGAGGACAGTGGTTGGAAAAGATGTGTGATTTAAAACAAGAAAAACATTAAGTCGGAAAATGTTTGTCCTTCTCAAAAAATATTAAAATTAATAATTTAAATGACTCAAAATGTGTCGTTGGTTGTCGTTAATTTAATTAGTTTCTCTATTAAAAATTCTAACATTTGGTTCATAGATTTTTTAATTATATACTCTTTATACTGCAAAATTTTCTTCGAAAAAAAATTTTTGTCATCCGCACTTTTCTACACCATAGCTATGTGAACTGACAGGATTTCAGAGAGTTAAACAACCACAGTCTCAGATAACTTCCCATTCCTTGTACAGAACGGGTAGCAGAAAGGAAATCCCTGAAGATCATTGCAGCTGCAGCCGGCCGGAAGTTCTCTGAGAACTTCCCATTCCTTGTGAAGAACGGGTATCATAAAGGAAATTCCTGAAGATCATTGGAGCCTCCCTAGCGGAGGTAATTTCGACATTTACCGACTACTGCATTATGAAAAAATTTCGACGTTCCGGTTTCGGTAATTTTTAAAGGCGAATTTCTCATATTTAAAATATCTTTCAAAATTGACAAGAATGTTTCAATCTTGTTTCAGTCTTGGCGACTACATAATGTTGGTAATTAACTTACCGAAGATTGTTGCTAATTAACGAAAATTACAAGCAAATGGAATTTTGGCAGTTATAGATAATTATCGTAAATTAGTTACAGAATAGCAGATCATTTATGATATTTCTAAGTCACAAAGCTGTTAAACTGCTATGCTTAGTGCCCCAACACTTGGAATATATGTTTTACATTTCAAATTCGAATATTAAGCTCAATTTAAAAATATAAATGAATAAAAACCATTATAGATGGGGCTAAGAGTTCTCTATAGAGAAATGTCGAAGAAGTTGAGAGTTGGGGTGATACAGAAAGAATTTTTAGTGAACTTTGAGATTTAAGAGAAGTTGTAACTTAGACAAATTATGTATACCACGTTCATAGAACCAGATTGTGTGTGAAATATTTTTAAGAAGATCCTAAAAAGATTTTTTTGTGATTTTTAACTTCAAGGTTGGATTGATATCGGCCTGTTATTTTTCACAAGAGAATGAAAACATATTTTCTATTAATATAACCTTAAAGCATTTCATTTATGTTGTATTAATTCTTTTCAAAATATTTTCAAAAATACAATAACTGAAATAATAAAATTTGTATAAAACTTGAGGCTCATAAATTGACTTCACTTCACTTTGGAATTACATCTTATTTTAATGTCGATTAAAGAATTCACGAACGCCGTCACACCATTCACAGTTTTTAGACCGGACATAATTCTAAGGGATTGAACTTATTATGTCAGGAATCAGCATGGAATGATCGACTATATCAAATGCCTTGAATAGATCTACGGCTGTTATAATGATTCGATCAATAGGTAGCCACATTTGCATTTTTTGCAAAGCTTTTGAGGTTGTAAAAATATTTTCAAATAATACAATAACCGAAATAATAACATTTTATTAAAGTTTAGATTCTTAGATTAACTTTTTGAACTGCATAAATCTCTCAGTCTCTCTCAGTGAAAGGTTGTCTCTGTGAAGTCTCTCATTTTATAAGTTTTTATTCACGAAATATAAAAATAGCATTTTGCACCACTGTGCCCCTTCCTCCTTTTTTATAACTGCATTCTGATTTATTTTCGTTAGGTTTTGCTTTACTCTTAATGGTTTTAACAAACAGAAGCCTAATGGCCAGATTTCCCTTTGACCACCACCCTACTCCTCCTCCCTTCTATTTTTTTAGCATTTCTCATAGAACTCTCAAAGTCATGGATATTGGACACGGCACTCCAACAAACGATGTAGCCAACGAACGAATGAACAGCGTGTGCATACCGTGATGGATAGGTTAATTGTTGGCATGTGGTGCACGATTTTCATAATGTGAGGTCCCGGGTATCAGCAATGGTAGAAATTCTTGTCAGGCTGAATGACTTGTCATGCGTGCCTGCCACAGTATGTCCCTGGTAGAGGAACGAACGCATGCTCCGGCGATTATTTATTAAATGTCCAAAGATAATAGAAAGGCATGTATAGGACCGCAAATATTTTATATATTTTTTTCCCGACAATTTTTATTTGTTTACTTTTTTTGTTGGTATTTTTCCTTATCCAGATACAAAATGATTTAGTGACCAAACTCCAAAGATTTCCTATTGAGTTCCTCCAAAAACAGTTTCATCCTGTTTAGTCTGAAGATAGCCAAGAACATGCAGCATCTTTGATTATATCCTGATATGGTATAAAATATGTTCCACTGCCACTGAGAAGGGAGGAGCCGTGACGGGCCGTTAACAAACAATGTGGTCAACAGAAAGATGATAAATGTTCGCTGGAGATGAGATAAAACAAACGGAACATATTTTACAAATAGACTGACCAAAGACACCGAGAGAAGAAATGAGGGCTCATGTCTCTGGATCATGATAAGATCCTAAGAACCATAACTGCCGCTTAACAAATGATATTCCATAAAGAGTTTATAGTTTGTGGTAAGCGAATACAATCCGCATCGAACGGAGTCTGGCAAAAAAACGTTGTTGTGTACGTTTTGTGTAGTCGTTACATTTACTGGGTCATAGATATTGAGCATCACAGCATGCCGGATAGTTTGACCACCGATACATGAAGAAATAATTGCCTTGGCCTTGCCACAATATCATTGCATCTTCTACAAGGCATGAGCAAATTAAATGGCACCTCAACAATATAATTTATGGCTGCAACAATATCTGCCCCCATCTTTGTGGTGAATTCTACGAAGATTTAGAATCTTGAGACAGAAAAAAATATAATAATTCATTACGGAATTGTTGTCTTTGTTTGTCTGGCCAATTGAATATTTATTTTTCTGTCCTCAACTATGTGCATGAATGGGTGGCAGGAAGGCATTTTCTTTACAACTGAACAAATTATCTTTACTTTTCAAAATAAAAAAAAATCAATACAAATTTGTTGGAATCTGCGCAATTTACAGGAAGTAATCCGCCAGTAATGCCTGGATTTATGGTAGAATCTATCTTGGACTTTGCACCATGAGAACTCTTACGTGAAATCTGAAGTGAATCGACGACATAACCTCTTAAGAAATACAAAATGTTATTATTACGATTATTGTATTATAGTAGATTTGTGGTTGGGCTAAAGTTATAGTATACCTGTAGGCAGTTTTCTAAGTGTCGAAGAATTGAGACGGCATACCTTAAAAAGTAATGCAAAATATTATTATTTCGATTATTGTATTATAATAGACCTGGAGTTGGTCTTAAATTTATCATAGACCTTTTGGTGGTTTTCGTTGTGTAGAAGTCACGAGAGCGGTGGTTTGATTTGTTCTATAGAAAATACTTGAGAGAACAGATGTTTGAAATTGTCTCCCTATGCTTGGTTGATATATGAAGTGGCCTGTCAAATAACGACCCTACTATGATACGCCAGAGGATTGGTCGTAAACGTCTGCACTGTTTCATGGAAATTCCGGGTACCTCTACCTACAAAATATTATTATTATTTCGATTATTGTATTATTTGGAAATATTTCTCATATAGCAAACTGTGATTGGTCTGATATTTATTTGTTCTTCAGAAAAGATCTGTGAGAATTGAGGTTTAACTTCATCGATACAAAAAAGTGACCAGTCGATTACAAATATTCTGGATTTATCAAATAATATTATCTCAAGGGTCATATCAGGTGTGCAATTATTAAAGACTATTTTTTCAAGGGTCATCTCAGGCGTGAATTTTTTAAAGAATACTTTTTCCAGAGTCATCAAAAGGCGTGAATTTATCAAAGAACATTATTTCAAGGGTCTAAAAGAGGCTTTGATTTATTAAAGAATATTTTTCAAGGGCCAACTGAGTCGTGGATTTATTAAAGAATATTTTTAAGAGTTCAAAAGGATCGTTGATTTATTAAAGAATATTTTTTCAAGGGCCACCAGAAGCGTTGATTTAAAAAAAATGTGTGTTTTAAGATTTTTTTTGAAAGAAGATTTTTAAAAAATACTTTTTCAATCTCATCAGTTGCGTAGATTTTTAAAGATTATTTCTCCATCTATAAGAGACCTGCAAACACCAGAATCGAACACACTTGTAACCTTAAACTCCCACTAACTACAAAGTGTCAGCTGCCACTTAATGTGAGAACTCCATTAAATTTTAGTTTTTTTTTTCATTTTTAAAATGATATCGAAAACCCAAGAACTAATCCTCTCTCTCAATTGGCCATGTGGTGACTTGCGGTTTTTGGAGTTTGTTTTCATTGTGGATTTTTCATTCAAATCTTTCTTCCCATGCATCAATTACCCGGCGTGTCGATTCGATATTTACGAAATGTAATGCAAAATCTTGATAAGAAAATATCGAAATATTTCGATTTAATTAAAACCGCCTATTCGGCTGCCACGTGAGTATTTCAGAGACATGTTGCAAATACGGCCCAGTCACGTTATTCCTTGTTTGCCAGGTCTGGCTAGGCCAGGCCATTGTGATTTATGCGAAATGATTGGAAATTGAGTTCCACATAAACAGCAATACCCACCAACAACAAAAGTCGGCTGGACAGACAGACGGATAAAAACACCGACCTAATGTTAACTATGATCGTGCATATTTTTTGTTTTCGCTCTCTAAGTTAGCCTTAACGGATTAACTGCAAAAAACACACATTTAGCAGTTCAACATTTTTTTCATCAATTCGCAACTTTTTTCCACAAATCGAACGATTGTCATAGACAGAGGTTGCATATGTTCAAATGACACACACACACTCATCCAAACACATACAAATGTATATATGCTGCAAAAAGCAGATCACAATGACTCGTGCGATTTCTTCGCAATGCCGCCACATAAATCTTAGTGGGACGACGAAAATTGCGATTAATATTTTTTTCCACAGCCTGAAAAATGTCAATTTGAATTTATCTCCTCCAAATGGGGCAAAACACACACTCGTACGCACATATGAACACATGTTTGTATGCACTCGTCGTTTGCTGCTCTATGAGAAATATAATAACCTATCTGGAGCTGTCTATCTATGGGTTTTCTAAACATTTGCTATGCCAAATCTAAGGACAATGTAACATTCGTTTTGAGTTCGAATTCATTTTGCAGATAGACACCACCGCCAACAACAACAAGAAAATAGGTATCGCAACAATTTAGCATTAATAAATGATAAACTTTTCTCAAAAATAAATGCCAAACGACAGCCAGGCAAAGAATTATGGCTTTTGTGGGTGATTTTGAATTATTGCGATTATTTTCAGTTTGGCCTGGGCGAACACACAATAAATTTTTGCAGAAAAAAATCTCAAATCTAAATATTGAATCATTTGTTTCTATTAGAAAAAATCTGAAGCCTGAAAAGGTGACAAGCCTTTGTTCTGAGGTACTTCTTTATTCTATTGAAAAAAAACGTTGCAAACCTTAGTTCTCCAAATATATAAATCCAAGCTCCTGAGGACACCTAAAACAGCCTTGAAAAATTATTCTTTAAAGTATCCACGCCTGAGATGTACGCCTCTGTTGGACCCTTGAAAAAATATTCTTTAAAATATCCACGCCTGAGATGTACGCCTCTGTTGGACCCTTGAAAAAATATTCTTTAAAATATCCACGCCTCTGTTGGACCCTTGAAAAAATATTCTTTAAAATATCCACGCCTGAGATGTACGCCTCTGTTGGACCCTTGAAAAAATATTCTTTAAAATATCCACGCCTGAGATGTACGCCTCTGTTGGACCCTTGAAAAAATATTCTTTAAAATATCCACGCCTGAGATGTACGGGCCGATCTGCGTCGACGGTGAATATCGGCGTCGAATGAACCACGAGCTCTATAATTTATACGCGGACATCGACCTAGTCAGTCGTATTGAGATGCAGCGACTACGGTGGCTAGGCCATGTTGTGCGGATGAATGAAGATGCCCCAGCTCAAAAGGCATATAAAAATGAGCCTACTGATGGTTCCCGTAGAAGGGGAAGGCCACGAATTAGATGGAAAGACCAAGTAGAAAACAAGATCTTGGAACGTGGTCTTCCAAATTTGTGGACTTGCGCACAAGACCGACGCGCTTGGAAATCTTTTTTAAGCTCGGCTTATGGAACAACCGTTCTGTAACAAGCCAGCTAAGTAAGTAAGTAAGAGATGTACGCTTCTGTTGGACCCTTGAAAAAATATTCTTTAAAAAATTCACGCCTCTTTTGGACTCTGGAAAAAATATTCTTTGAAAATTTTTATACAAATCCGCTATCTAACCTGTAATGTAATTGGTTTATGTTTATCTAATAGCTAAACAATTGCAATAAAAACGAAATTCGGATTCGCCAACTAATGAATGTTTATTACATTGCGAGAATACGTGTTGACCTGTTGGCTTCAATTAACCTGCTTGTAGCGCTCTTGCAAGTTCATTATCGGACAAAAGAAAGTTGCGCTCAATAACAAGCTCTTTAACGAACAAACCGAACATGGGGCCAATAAATCAAGCTCAAAGGAATTAACTTTTGCAGAGTGGTCATTATGCAAAACATATCATTAAGAACCACTTAGGAGACAGGACGCGATGCGACGATGCGGATAGATGGACAAAATGGAAATAAGAAGAAGACGAGACAAGGTAAGCTGGCTGGATGAGTGGCTATCTTGCCACAACAGATGAAACCAATTCACGCCAAATAAAAGAAAAGCAGAAACAGCTCACGCATTAAATGGACCAACCAGCCAGCCAACTAGCCAAAAAAAGAAGTCAAGAATGTGGTGCAATTTTGTAAGCGGAAATTGAATTTGCAAGGGTACCAACTTTATCATTCGCCAAAGACTTAACTTGAAATAAAAAAACTCAAAAAAACATGGCAATGAATATAAATTTGCCATTACGCATATTGACGGGCCCAGCCGCATGGCTGGACGAACGCTTAGAAACGCATGACGTGAGCGACTTCGACGACGTCGCAACTTGGTAACTGTGGCCAGTTATGCGATGGCCTCCGAATGGATTTATTGCCAACTAAACGACAACAATAACAACAACGGCAGGATGACCGACCACATTTGGTTATGCTCAGTTTAACATGGAGGATGACGACGTCGACCGGCGACCGAGGCAATTTACATTGCCTTACATCCTTGGTGCTACGCACCGAACATCATGTTCGACTTAAGACTTAATTAATAAATTTATAAACTAAAAACTTCAAAATCCCCCAAATAACAGACAACAGCAACAAAAAACACAAAAACAACTACAGTGAGAAACAATCTGTGTAAATTTCTCACGGGAAAATATAAATCAACAGCCAGGAATTTCCATTAGAGACGACTTCTGGTTAAACGATGAACAGCAACAACTACAACAAAACGGAGTAATCATTAAATGCCCATGGAAATCTTAAAGATTACATCGTCGTTTGTTGGTTTTTTTCTAATCCCATAGACAAATGGACCGACATCCTGTCTGCTGCTGCTTCATGCATGCAAATATCCTGGCATCATCAGAGCCTCTAGGGGGACGTAGAGGGAGTGCGAGCGAGAATGGACAGCGGAGAACGCTTGACCAATATGTTATTTTATCACTAATTGCAAATTGATTTTAATAAATTTCAATTAACTTTGACTGCCTGCCGCCAAACATTGACAGGCGACAACAATTTGTTGTACCGGTTTGGCCCTTGAAAAATATTCCTTAATAAATCCACGCCTCAGTTGGCCTCATTTGGCCCTTGAAAAATATTCTTTAATAAATCCACGCCTCATTTGGCCCTTGAAAAATATTCTTTAATAAATCCACGCCTCATTTGGCCCTTGAAAAATATTCTTTAATAAATCCACGCCTCAGTTGGCCCTTGAAAAATATTCTTTAATAAATCCACGCCTCAGTTGGCCCTTGAAAAATATTCTTTAATAAATCCACGCCTCAGTTGGCCCTTGAAAAATATTCTTTAATAAATCCACGCCTCAGTTGGCCCTTGAAAAATATTCTTTAATAAATCCACGCCTCATTTGGCCCTTGAAAAATATTCTTTAATAAATCCACGCCTCAGTTGGCCCTTGAAAAATATTCTTTAATAAATCCACGCCTCAGTTGGCCCTTGAAAAATATTCTTTAATAAATCCACGCCTCAGTTGGCCCTTGAAAAATATTCTTTAATAAATCCACGCCTCAGTTGGCCCTTGAAAAATATTCTTTAATAAATCCACGCCTCAGTTGGCCCTTGAAAAATATTCTTTAATAAATCCACGCCTCAGTTGGCCCTTGAAAAATATTCTTTAATAAATCCACGCCTCAGTTGGCCCTTGAAAAATATTCTTTAATAAATCCACGCCTCAGTTGGCCCTTGAAAAATATTCTTTAATAAATCCACGCCTCAGTTGGCCCTTGAAAAATATTCTTTAATAAATCCACGCCTCAGTTGGCCCTTGAAAAATATTCTTTAATAAATCCACGCCTCAGTTGGCCCTTGAAAAATATTCTTTAATAAATCCACGCCTCAGTTGGCCCTTGAAAAATATTCTTTAATAAATCCACGCCTCAGTTGGCCCTTGAAAAATATTCTTAATAAATACAGCATTTGATTTGTTTGGTGCAGTGACACCTTAACAATGGCATTAATAATGTTTTGGGGTCTTTTCAGACCAAAAACCAATCGAACATAAATTGGCCAAATGGATGGATGGAGGATGGCTGGTTAGATGGTTGACTCGTTCACTGAATGCTTGCCTAGCACCATGTACCCACTAACAATGCCCCAACGACGATAGACAAACAGACGGACATCAATCCGTAATGTACTCACATTTTAAGTGAAATACATTAAAAGCCTGGCAAGCCGACATAAAAATCACAAAACCATTGTCAAAGTGACCGTCGAACGACAGACAGACAGACATGGTCGCTCGCTCGATCGGTGATGGATTACATGAGTTTAGTGAGATCGGTAACAAGATCACGTCGTCCAAAAAAAAAGGAGCAGAAGAAGAATGAATGATTGTATTGAAGTCGATTTTAAATGGGGAGTATTAATGGTGCTTAGATGGAAGATGGGTGGGAGGAGGAGGTGTGTCGCAATGTAATGGGGTGTGGGTATGTCAACTATTGTTAGACTTTTCATCTGACATTTTCAATTCCAGAGTTTAGCTATTTGAAGAAATGATTCCATAACACGTTGACAACATTTTAATGCAATTATTATACAGAAAGCAGAAAAGGAATGGGTGTTTCTAAGCTTGATCTGCAGTTAAAGAGGGTTAAATAAAAAAGAGGATTCTTTTAAAAATCCACGCCTTAGATAGTCCTTGAAAAAATATTCTTTCCCTAAAAAAATATTTTTTTTAAACATCAAGGCCTTATATAGACTTTGAAAAAATATTCCTTCATTGAAAAAATATTCTTTTAAAAATTAACACCTTATATAGTCCTTGAAAAAATATTCATTTAAAAATTAACACCTTATATAGTCCTTGAAAAAATATTCTTTAAAAAATCCACGCCTTAGACAGTCCTTGAAAAAATATTCTTTAAAAAATCCACGCCTTAGACAGTCCTTGAAAAAATATTCTTTAAAAAATCCACGCCTTAGACAGTCCTTGAAAAAATAAAAAAATCCACGCCTATTGATAGTCCTTGAAAAATTCCTTAGACAGTCCTTGAAAAAATATTCTTTAAAAAATCCACGCCTTAGACAGTCCTTGAAAAAATATTCTTTAAAAAATCCACGCCTTAGACAGTCCTTGAAAAAATATTCTTTAAAAAATCCACGCCTTAGACAGTCCTTGAAAAAAAATTCTTTAAAAAATCCACGCCTTAGACAGTCCTTGAAAAAATATTCTTTAAAAAATCCACGCCTTAGACAGTCCTTGAAAAAATATTCTTTAAAAAATCCACGCCTTAGACAGTCCTTGAAAAAATATTCTTTAAAAAATCCACGCCTTAGACAGTCCTTGAAAAAATATTCTTTAAAAAATCCACGCCTTAGACAGTCCTTGAAAAAATATTCTTTAAAAAATCCACGCCTTAGACAGTCCTTGAAAAAATATTCTTTAAAAAATCCACGCCTTAGACAGTCCTTGAAAAAATATTCTTTAAAAAATCCACGCCTTAGACAGTCCTTGAAAAAATATTCTTTAAAAAATCCACGCCTTAGACAGTCCTTGAAAAAATATTCTTTAAAAAATCCACGCCTTAGACAGTCCTTGAAAAAATATTCTTTAAAAAATCCACGCCTTAGACAGTCCTTGAAAAAATATTCTTTAAAAAATCCACGCCTTAGACAGTCCTTGAAAAAATATTCTTTAAAAAATCCACGCCTTAGACAGTCCTTGAAAAAATATTCTTTAAAAAATCCACGCCTTGGACAGTCCTTGAAAAAATATTCTTTAAAAAACCCACGCCTTTGATAGTCCTTGAAAAAATGTTGCGTTTGAGAAGACGCTAATTTAATAACCCTTTAATTTCTCTCTCTCTTCGATAAATATTCCTATCGATATCTTTAGTTATGTTTGCACTGATCGTGTCGTATGTGTTTTCAAATACCAAACGTTCGTATCACTTCGATTAAAAAGTATAATTCTTTTGAGTTTTTATGAAGGAGTTCGAAGCCCCACTTGGAACCACCAACAAAAAAGAAACTGCACTGAATTATTGTGTACGTGTTTTGTTATTAATTGTTTATGCATTGCAGGTTCGTTATCAAGTTTCTTTGTCTAAGGAGTTTTTTTTTCATAAAAAAACAGATTGCGTATTGTCTCCTAGATGTAGAGGATGAAAGACAAAAAAACGCAACACATCAACAAAGAAAAATTAATTGTGGCATTTAAGTAAACAGTGCTAATTATGTTATTTGAGAAAAACAATTTTTATATTTATGATACAATAACGACAGCGACATTTATAAAAATATGTGTGTATCCGACAGACAGACAAACAGCAATGTAAAGCACTTGTATTGTTTTTTGTCTCTTGTATAAAATATTCAATCTTGTTATGGAATAAAAATCGATTGATCTCGTTGATTTTAATTTATTCGCATTTAGTAATGGAGAGGAAAATGACACGAGATTGAAACATTTTCCTTAATGAGCCAACAATGTGGCATGGCTAATAATGGAAATTACAGAAAAACTAGCAGCTAGAGTCTTGTTAATAAGGCGCCCAAAGTGATTTGTAATGTAAAAATATTTTCTTTTTTATGTGAAATTATTTTTTTCTTGGCTTTCGAGAAAAGTTATTTATTATCTTTGCCATTTGCTAATTGATATTTTGTTGTATAGCACGTTAGAGAGAACAAAGGAATTCAATATTTTTTTAGAAAAGCGAACAGAAGCTTGATTTGTTTTAAAGAATAATTTTTTTAACCAAGAAGTTAAGTTTTTTGAAGAAATTTTTTCCAAGGCCATAAAGACCACAAGGCGTGGATGTTTTAAAGAATATTTTTAAGGGTCGCCACAGAGGGTCACTACAAGGCGTGGATTTTTTAAAGAATATTCGTTCAAGGGTCACCACAAGGCGTGGATTTTTTAATGAATATTTTTAAGGGTCGCCACATAGGGTCACTACAAGGCGTGGATTTTTTAAAGAATATTCGTTCAAGGGTCACCACAAGGCGTGGATTTTTTAAAGAATATTCTTTCAAGGGTCACCACATGGCGTGGATTTTTTAAAGAATATTCTTTCAAGGGTCACCACAAGGCGTGGATTTTTTAAAGAATATTCTTTAAAGGGTCACCACATGTCGTGGATTTTTTAAAGAATTTTCTTTCAATGGTCACCACAAGGCGTGGTTTTTTTAAAGAATATTCCTTCAAGGGTCACCACATGGCGTGGATTTTTTAAAGAATATTCTTTCAAGGGTCACCACAAGGCGTGGATTTTTTAAAGAATATTCTTTCAAGGGTCACCACAAGGCGTGGATTTTTTAAAGAATATTCTTTCAAGGGTCACCACAAGGCGTGGATTTTTTAAAGAATATTTCTTCAAGGGTAATCTCAGGCGTGGATTTGTTAAAGAATATTTCTTCAAGGGTCACCACAAGGCGTGGATTTTTTAAAGAATATTCTTTCAAGGGTCACCACAAGGCGTGGATTTTTTAAAGAATATTTCTTCAAGGGTCACCACAAGGCGTGGATTTTTTAAAGAATATTCGTTCAAGGGTCACCACAAGGCGTGGATTTTTTAAAGAATATTCTTTCAATGGTCACCACAAGGCGTGGATTTTTTAAAGAATATTTCTTCAAGGGTCACAATAAGGCGTGGATTTTTTAAAGAATATTCTTTCAAGGGTCACCACAAGGCGTGGATTTTTTAAAGAATATTTCTTCAAGGGTAATCTCAGGCGTTGATTTGTTAAAGAATATTTCTTCAAGGGTCACCACAAGGCGTGGATTTTTTAAAGAATATTCTTTCAAGGGTCACCACATGGCGTGGATTTTTTAAAGAATATTCTCTCAAGGGTCACCACAAGGCGTGGATTTTTTAAAGAATATTCTTTAAAGGGTCACCACATGTCGTGGATTTTTTAAAGAATATTCTTTCAATGGTCACCACAAGGCGTGGATTTTTTAAAGAATATTCCTTCAAGGGTCACCACATGGCGTGGATTTTTTAAAGAATATTCTTTCAAGGGTCACCACAAGGCGTGGATTTTTTAAAGAATATTCTTTCAAGGAAAAAAAAACAAGGCTTGGATTTTTTAAAGAATATTCTTTCAAGGGTCACCACAAGGCGTGGATTTTTTAAAGAATATTTCTTCAAGGGTAATCTCAGGCGTGGATTTGTTAAAGAATATTTCTTCAAGGGTCACCACAAGGCGTGGATTTTTTAAAGAATATTTCTTCAAGGGTCACCACAAGGCGTGGATTTTTTTAAGAATATTTCTTCAAGGGTCACCACAAGGCGTGGATTTTTTAAAGAATCTTCTTTCAAGGGTCACCACAAGGCGTGGATTTTTTAAAGAATATTCTTTCAAGGGCCAAATCAGGCGTGGATTTATTACAGAATATTCTTTCAAGGGTAACCACAAGGCGTGGATTTTTTAAAGAATATTTCTTCAAGGGTCACAATAAGGCGTGGATTTTTTAAGGAATATTTTTTCAACGGTCACAATAAGTCGTGGATTTTTTAAAGAATATTCTTTCAACGGTAACCACAAGGCGTGGATTTTTTAAAGAATATTCTTTCAAGGTTCAAAATAAGGCGTGGATTTTTAAAGAATATTTCTTCAAGGTTCAAAATAAGGCGTGGATTTTTAAAGAATATTTTTGCAAAGGTCGACACTGTGCGTGTATTTTTAAAGAATATTTTTGCAAAGGTCGCCACTGTGCGTGTATTTTTAAAGAATATTCTTTCAAGGGTCACCACAAGGCATGGATTTCTTAATAAATATTTTTTAAAGGTTACCACAAGGCATTGATTTTAAGGAGTATTTTTTTAAGGGCATTTTTTTAATGCATTTCTGCTATTACCGATTTTATTGAAAATCCTGAGATTTGTTGTTTTGTTTCAATACATTGTAAAAAAATATTCCTTTTCTTCTCATTGATGTCTTCCGCAAATATCCAATTCCAATTATGCTCTAATTGAAATTGATACACCTGGAATTTGCACTACATGGAAAATCCGCGTCGATTTCTTCTTCTCTCAACCAACAGAAGATAACACATGTCCATGAGTGATGAGATGGAAGAACTGGCAAAAGAATGTGAAAAATGTTGCACAGACGTAATGTCATTCCCCAACAGAAGTTGCATTTGTAATAATCTGAAACCTATTCCATCCTTCCAGTAGACTTCGTCAATAAGCAGTCAACGTGAACTTCTCAGTCCCATCCACAGATGAAATAAAATTAAATTTCCAATTAAAAGATATTTCGCATATTCCGACAGATTATAGGAAAATGGCAAAACAAATCCATTGTGACATTTATAAATCCCATTAGTAATGCATTTTAAACACTGATTGCACTTTTCTGCTAATACTGATGCTGCTGCTTCTTCTTCGTCGTCGTCGTCGTCATCATCATCTTTTAATCGCTACAGTTCCCATAATTTATGGAGCAGAAAAAAGGAGAACATTTCAAATATTCCTTGGATTGCAGCAATGCGCTATCAGTTCGATGACGAAGACGACGACTACTCTTCATGTTTTTTCTTGCAGGTATTCTTCTTCTTAATTGGCCTTATTATGGACAGGTGTATGATGAGAGGCTTGGGGGAGGAAGAGTGCCAGAGGCATGGATATACATTACATGTGTGTAAGCTATTCCATGAATGATGGAACGCTGTTAGCCAGAAATCAAACAAATATCCATTTATCCCCCTTTTGAACATTTAGCTGCCTCACTTCGAACCAAGGAATGTTGCTTCTGGTCGGCGCGCCAACTATAAACTAAAACACTAAACTTTATTAGCTCCTCCTCGTGCAGACCCATAATGTATACAATTTCATATTCATAGAAATGTCTTGTTCTCTTCGAACGATGGAGGTGATGGAAGTAGGGTAGTGTTGTTCCAGCGAAATATGATTCGATCCATAAACCATAAAAAAACTCTACAACAAACGATGATTACCTGCCACGGTGATGGTAACTTTATATCATAGAAAAATAACTCATATCATAGATATGAGAAAGCGAGTAGTAGTGTCGGTTTGTGTTGATGGCATTCTAGGATGGGGGTACACAACAGTATCGGTGTCTGTAACATTTTCAATATACAACCTTAACATGTTGAAATTGTAGACCTACAGTCCACCAAGATGGTGGGTAAGTTGCAACCAAGACATACTTCACTTTTCTTGATGTTCTTCTGTTGCAAGTCTAACTGGCAGTGTTACGCGAGTTCTGAATCGGAACAACAAAAATGTAACACGTCCAAAACAAAATCATGTCCGTTTTCTGCTGCCACTACTAGGTACTACTACTACTGTACAACAGTAGTTGATGCTACTGCGTATTTAATAACAACAATTGGAAAGGTACAGTACAGTGTTTCAAAGTGGAAAAAAGTAATGTTTTTTTATATCCTTCACCATCCAGTGGTACAGGGTATTATGTCTCTGTAAATATGTTTGTAACAGGCAAAAGGAAACGAGATAGACACATGGTTCCTTTTGAGAATATGCATGGAATCACTTTCTGAGTCGATTAATGTATGTTCGTCCGTCTGTAGCTGTTAAATTGTAAACAAAGTACAGGTCGCATTTATGATCCGATTTGGATGAAATTTGGCACAAGTCACTTATTTGGCCCAAGGACGAACCCTATTGAAATTGGGAAAAATCGGTTCAGATTTATATATAGCTCCCATATATATTTTTGTCCGATTTAAGGTAAATGGGGCACCAAAGTCCCTATATATCATTCGATTTGCACGAAATTTGGCACAGAGTACTGAATTAGGTGCAGAATGATATGTGCTATGTTTCGAGAAAATCGGTTCAGGTTTAGATATAGCTCCCATATATAGTTTCGTCCGATTTAAGGTAAATGGTCCACCAAAGTCCCTATATATCATTCGATTTGCATGAAATTTGGCATAGAGTACTGAATTAAGTCTAGTATGATGTCTGCGAAGTTTCGTGAAAATCGGTTCAGATATAGATATAGCTCCTATATATAGTTTCGACCGATTTAGTGTAAATGGTGCACCAAAGTCCCTCCAAGTGTTTCGATTTGCACGAATTTTGGTAAAGCGTACTGATTTATGTCTAGAATGATGTCTGTTAAGTTTCGTGCAAATATATATAGTTTCGCCCGAAGTGGTGTACCCAAAGTGGTGAAGGGTATCATATAGTCGGCCCAGTCCCACTTTACTACTTTCCTTACTGGTTTTTTTTTCTCAAGGACCAGCAAGGATCAAGACGGGGTTTTTTAGAAAAATATTTTTTCATGGACCAACAGAGCTGTGGATTTTTGAAAAAAATATTTTTTCAAGGACCAACATAGGCGTAGATTTTTAAAAGAATATTAATTCAAGGACCAACAGAGCTTATATTTTATAAAGAATATTTCTCAAGGGTCACCACAAGGTATAGTGGCCAGAATATTTCTTTTTCAAGGTTCAGTAGAGCGCAGATTTTTTAATCATTTTTCAAGGACCAATAGAGCGTAGATTTATTAAAGAATAGCATTTCCATAAGTATTCCCATAAGTTCTCCTAGAAACTTTCATACTTCTAGCCACTGTTAATCGATCGATTCATTACATTCCCAAAGAGTTCAGTGTTCTGTCAATGAGCGTCAATAAGCGTGGAACGTGAAATCTAAAATGAAGTGAAGCACTCGTGTATTCTCTAGAGTTGCTTGTCAAAAAATAACAACAAACACACACACACATGTACACCAACAACAACAACAACACGACGACATTTTTAATCTGATCATATTTGGCTGAAATACAGATAGACGAATGTACGCGGTACCATGTTTGTAATTCTGAACACAATCAACTGAGATTTTGGGCAAATATTTCAATTGGCATCAAGTGCAATTGTTTGGAGAATAGAAGAATGTTTTTCGTTTCTTAATTATGATGCGAGTTTATTATCTTTTACGAAAAAATATTATTGGAGACATTCCCATGTCAATTTAATTGAGGACCGGACTGAATAATTGTGATCATCTAATGGTTTGGTGTTCTTCAAATTAGCCACGTGCAGAAATGTGTCTGCATTCGTTTTTGGAAGAGAGTCACACTCTTTACAATTTACATGAATAAATTACAATCAGCCAACAACAGCAACAACGAGCGATATCAAGAATGCCATTTACTGGCTTAAAAATCTTGGAATTCTAGAATAACTTTGACTATTTGCAAAAACAAACAAAAACAGTAACAAAAATGGCAAGACCTAAACATAAAGTCAAATCAACAATATTACCATAAGACGTCTGGCACATTGGGTTGAAATCCTCCATAAAATAATTATTTTTAAAAAATCTCCACAGAGGCGTGGATCAAGGGTCATCAAAGGCTTGGCCATTTTAATGAATTTTTTCAAGGACCAAATCACTCGTCGATTTGTTAAAAAAATATGTCTTCAAGGGTCATTTGAGAAGTGGAAGGCGTGCATTTTTTATGGACCAATAGAAAATTCAAAATGCCTATAGGAATCTCCTTGTGCGAATACGAAAACACAATGTGTGTGTGTGTGTGTGGCGTATGATTAACGTCAACATTCATTCGCCAAGGCCTCATGCATAAAAACGAGCAAAAGCGATGAGTTGAGTCAAGCTAGCAATTGCTCGTAAGTTGAGTTAGATCGAACAGGAACTGCTTTTGCTCAATTTCGTATGCATAAAAATGAGTTCAAACCAATTGCAAATACTTGAGCAAATTGAGATCAAACTTCTAATTGTTATAGTGGAAGTGAATTAGAAGTAGCAGTAAATACTAATAATAAAATAGAAACTGACGATATATCTGCATTTTTAGTACAACAAAAATTAAAGAAAATAAATATTCACTTTGAAAAAGTCAGTTACCAAGTGTCAAAGAAATGAAGCAACATTTGGAATAGAAATGACGGACTATATTATTATTATTAGGGTTTATGTTATTATAATCCACACCATAAGGCGGGCGAAGACCTCCTAAAGTATATGTATTTTCCTGATCAAAATCAATTATATCCATACCCGTCTGTTGAAACCCGAATATTTGCAAATACTTGGCTAATATTCCTCAATTTTTTATTCCGTTTATAACATCTCAAAATATTCACCTAAGACCCCATAAAATATATACACTGGTGGCCAAAACTAAAGCAACTGAAATTGCAAACTGAATTAATGACCCGTAACTTTTTTTTTGAAAATAAAGTTATAGAGAAAGTTTTTTTTAAGAATATAAACGTGACATTTATTTCGAAATAAAAATAAATTCTATGGAAAACTACATTGACCCAATTTTGATTTTATTCTTTTTTATAAATAAGCAAATTTAGCTAGTAATCGACAGCAAACCCGTTATTTTTGATTACACCCACGAGACATTGAACCTATACGATCCAAAATTTGATCCTTTGATGCACTATTCTTCACATCCTGAACCTTTGAGAAGAGGTTATGTTTGCTTGTTAGTGAATCCCTTTGAATTTTGCTATCGATGATGATACAACGATTTTTCTACAGGGTGAAGATCTGATGATTATGTTGGCCATCATAAAATCCGGATTTGAGACTCCCGCAACCAATCGCTGACAAGTTTTGGTTTATGTCTGGGGGTTATTGTCAAGCTTCAACACAAAATATTCATGAAATATTTTTCCAAAATCATTTTCTGTGATAAATTATGTTCACAATCACTGATAATTATTCATTTTAGTGTACGCGAGTCAACTAAGAGGCATGCTCAACAAAAGTTAAGCAAGAGCTCACAAAAGTAAGCAAAAGCTTGTTTTTATGCATATGAAAATGAGAACAATCTCATCCAACATCAATTTCTAAGTTCAAACTGAGCAAGAAGAGATCAAACGTGAGCAGTGAGTAAAAGCAAATACATCAAATTTTATTATGCATACGACAAGCACCTTTTACTCAAAAAATCGAGTCCGAGCTCAAGCTCACGTTTTATGCATGAGACCCAATGTTTTTCCCAGGACCCAAGGGTCTGAATTTGTTAAATAATATTTTTTTCAAGGGTCATCTCAGGCGTGGATTTGTTAAAGAATATTTTTTCAAGGGTCATCTCAGGCGTGGATTTGTTAAAGAATATTTTTTCAAGGGTCATCTCAGGCGTGGATTTGTTAAAGAATTTTTTTTTTCAAGGGTCATCTTAGGCGTGGATTTGTTAAAGAATTTTTTTTTCAAGGGTCATCTTAGGCGTGTATTTGTTAAAGAAAAAAATTTTAAAGGTTATCTCAGGCGTGGATTTGTTAAAGAATATTTTTTCATGGGTCATCTCAGGCGTGGATTTATTAAAGAATGTGTTTTCAAGGATCAAATCAGGCGTGGATTTATTAAAGAATGTTTTTTCAAGGATCAAATCAGGCGTGGATTTATTAAAGAATTTTTTTTCAAGGGTCATCTCAGGCGTGGATTTGTTAAAGAATATTTTTTCAAGAGTCATCTCAGGCGTGGATTTGTTAAAGAATATTTTTTCAAGAGTCATCTCAGGCGTGGATTTGTTAAAGAATATTTTTCTACGCTCATAGGAATCTTTTTCCGTAAATACGGAAAGACAATAAGTGTGGCATATGATTGACGTCAGCATTGATTCGCCACCGAATACAATTAAAGGTTATTGCAGGTCGTTGGCGAATGTTCGTTAAATAATTTTTAGGGACTCACATGAAAGCAAGCAAGCAAGAAATCTCCTTTCACATAGTAAATGCGGAAGCTTGCAAATAAAATCTTCTGCAGGTTGTGGGAAAACAATTATTAAAGATATTTTTGCGGTCATGGGGTTAATGAAGAATATTTTTTTTGAGGTCTTGTATAGCATAGATTTATTAAAGAATAGTTTCGAGGTCCTGACGAGCGTGAATTTATTAAAAAATAGTTTTTTTCGGGGATCTGAAGAGCGTAAATTTATTAAAGCATATTTTTGAGGTCTAGTAGAGCGTGGATTTATTAAAGAATAGTTTTTCGAGATCCTGAAGAGCGTGAATTTATTTAAAAATAATTTTTTGAGGTCCTGAAGAGCGTTTTTTTTTATTAAAGGTTAGTTTTTCGAGGTCTTTAGAACTTCGCGTAAATTATAAAATAATTTTTTTCGAAGTCGAGCAGAGCGTAAATTATAAAAGAAATTTTTTTCGAGGTCGAGTAGAGCGTGGATTTATTAAAGAATAGTTTTTCGATGTTCTGAAGAGCGTGTATTTATTAAAGAATAGTTTTTTCGATGTCCAGAAGAGCGTGGATTTATTAAAGAATAGCTTTTCGAGGTCCAGAAGAGAGGATTTGGTTAAAGCATAGTTTTACGAGGTCCCAAAGAGAGTATTTTGTTAGAATAGTTTTACGAGGTCCCGAAGAGAGTATTTTGTTAAAGAATAGTTTTTCAAGGTCCTGAATAGCGGGGATTAAGAATAGTTCTATGAAGAGAGTATTTATTAACGTTTATTTTTCGAGGAGCTATAAAGCGTGGATATATTAAACGTAGAACGTTGATATATAAACATATATTTTTCTTTCTTTTTGAACTCTGTTTTACATTTTAGGACCTTCCTCTCCATTGTGCCCAACTTTCCAATAGCTGATCCTTGTGCTAAGTCTAAGGCGGCAATTTTAAAAGCCTGCCTTAACAACTGGACTGCTGCATCGCATCACATCTATATGCAAATTGCTAACAGGTTTCCATTTTTTTGCTTTTTTACCATATTCCATCTTCTAATGGCTTCAAGTTCCACCAGCGACAACATGGCTTGCAGATAATGATGCCGCAGACAGGGTACATAGTCAGTCACATCAGATGCCATTAAGGCTTAAATGCAAACTTATTTTATGTTGTGAAGTCGGCTCATAACTGGGGCGATACGAACATTTTGTGTTGCCACATTTTTGTTGTTGTTGTTTTCGTTGGCGTTCTTACATTTACGACAAGGAAACAAAAGATGACTGCTTGCCTTGCCTGCCTGGTTGATCCAACAATGTTTGGAACCAGTATCATATTTATCATAGCCCGGCCGGGGAACTTCATATTTTGTAAGGCAGACGATGTCGTCGTTATGCCATTGTCGTTGATGTTTTTTTTTTGGGTACTTCGACTTCGTTCGGAGACATTGTACAAATGCATGTATATTGGTCGGCTGAGTGGCTTGGAACTTCATTTTGACGGTGTCCCCATGTCCCCCACATCACCTCCTGCACGTGATCCATATATTCGCCGGAACATTTGTTAAATAAACATGATCTCCTTGTCATGTTGAACAACATTTCGTTATGCTTGTAGGAATGACCAAAAACAGTTACACAAACATATACTAGTTGTACGGCACCAGGCAGACAGACATACAGCCGGTCGATCGGCTAGGCCTGTATTCACGTCCGCCACCAACAACTAACTATCAACTACCTTTTTGTAGAACACAACGAGGTCCTAGCCTAATGAATGTCACTGGTTGGTTGACTAGCTGACTGGCTGCTTGGCGCGAATCAGGCCCCTGCTCTTCTCCCTCCCTCCCATTCCATTCCACAATATCAATAGTCGTAACCAACAAAATGAAAACATCGTTTTATGAATTATGATCGTGTCGCGTGAGAATCTTGCCAAACAGTTTTCATAGCCTGTCTCTAGCACGGGCAACACTCAACACGGTTTAATGTGCTAAAATATTTTCCGCTACACATTGTGTGTTGCCAAGCAGCTTGGTAGTGGCTGCCAAACAGCCAGCCTGCCGGCCTCAAGGAGTGGATGGTAGAAAATATGGAGTGAACTATTTTTGGAAGTTGTCACTTTTTTGCTGTCCTAAACATGCGTTGGAGTTGGCCATTTCTATTATTTTAATAAAGAAATCTAGGCATGGCTTTCATTTTTAAATAAGGTATCCGTCAAGGTATGCTAAAGGTGACATGTTTAATTGACAATCAGTAGATGTAATACAGATACACAAAATACGATATGAAGAACAGATTGGACTTCTATTGGCTCTTCAAAAAATGTGCGTTAACAATTTTGCGCCCTACTCGACCTCGACGACCTGCAAGAGTTTTTACCGGTGGCGTATGAATGTTGACGTCAATCATACGCCACACATGTTTTATTCTGAATTCTCTATCGGTCCAAAAAATATATGCTTTAATAAATACACGCTTCTGATGACCTTTGATGACTCTTGAGAAATATTCTTTAATAAATCAACGCCTGATATGACCCTTGAAAAATTATTCTTTAATAAATCAACGCCTGATATGACCCTTGAAAAATTATTCTTTAATAAATCAACGCCTGATATGACCCTTGAAAAATTATTCTTTAATAAATCAACGCCTGATATGACCCTTGAAAAATTATTCTTTAATAAATCAACGCCTGATATGACCCTTGAAATTTTATTCTTTAATAAATCCACGCCTCTGATGACCTTTGGAAAATACTCTTTAATAAATCCACGCCTCTGATGACCGTTGGAAAATACTCTTTAATAAATCCACGCATCTGATGGCCTTTGGAAAATACTCTTTAATAAGTCTTTAATAAATCTTTAATAAATCCACGCCTCTGATGACCTTTGGAAAATACTCTTTAATAAATCCACGCCTCTGATAAAATTTGGAAAATACTCTTTAATAAATCCACGCCTCTGATGACCTTTGGAAAATATTCTTTAATAAATCCACGCCTCTGATGACCTTTGGAAAATAATCTTTAATAAATCCACGTCTCTGATGACCTTTGGAAAATACTATTTAATAAATCCACGCCTTATATTAACCTTGGAAAAATTATTCTTTAATGCATCCACACCTGATATGACCCTTGAAAAAATATTCTTTAATAAATTCACGCCTGATATAACCCTTTGAAAAATATTCTTTGCCTGCGACATCCTGAGTTGTATTTCTAATTTACATGCATTTGGAATGTTGACGTCAATAATACGCCACCCATATCGTGTTTCCGTATTCACGATATGAAGGCAAATTCTTATTAGAATTTGTAACATCTTTACTGGTCTTTGAAAAAAATGTTTTATAATAAATCCATATAGGGGCATAAGAGGCGAGTAACCATTCAAAATATTCTTTAATTAATACACGATCTACAGGTGCTTGATAAAACATTTTTTTTAAAAAATCCCTGAAATGGTGGACCTTGCGATAATCAATTATTGAAAAATCGTCGTGGTCCTGTCCCCTCTCAAGCTTTTATGCTATTCCTTAAATAATAAATACGAATTTCCACTTACCTTTTGTAGGGTATCGCGCAGGCTTTCGATCCTTACATTTCATAACTTACACACAGGTATTCATTTCCTTAAAATTGTCTCGCCAACTAATGATGACTTTGTCGCCTGGTTCCAACTTTTTTTTTTTTTTTGTGTTCACTCTCAACCTCCCATTCAGAATTAGGTGCGTGTTGAATGTTATTTGTTATGTTATTGGTTCGGATCGTCATAACAATTTTGTTGGTTGTTGTCGTTGTTTTCATGTTTAGGCTTTTTTGAACTCCATATAAGTCACAACACGCATTGATCTCTGCTCGTGTTCGTGGTGTTCCTTATTTTCAACAACAGCGACATACAAATTTTGTTGCACCTCCAATACTAAACTGTGTGGCACAAGGTGGCCGGTGTTGTTGTTCTCTTCCTTATTTTGCAACAGAGGGGGGCAACTGAAAAGATACACAAAAACACACATAACGAACATGAAAAAAGTTGTCATCCTGAGTCCATGATACATACATGCATACAAACATTTAACACAAATTTTCTCCATGGAATGTTGTTAATGATGGGGAACAAAATTCCATCACGAAGACGTGTTCGGAATAACAAATACGAAAATTATTATGGGATTGGTGAATGGGGATATTTGAAAGTAAAGAATATTTTTTGTCTAGAACCAGTAGAGGCGTGGATTTATTAAAGAATATTTTTTCAAGGGTCATATCAAGCGTGGATTCATTAAAGAATAATTTTTCAAGGGTCATATCAGGCGTGGATTCATTAAAGAATAATTTTTCAAGGGTCATATCAGGCGTGGATTCATTAAAGAATAATTTTTCAAGGGTCATATCAGGCGTGTATTCATTAAAGTATAATTTTTCAAGGGTCATATCAGGCGTGAATTCATTAAAGAATAATTTTTCAAGGGTCATATCAGGCGTGGAGTTATTAAAGAATGTTTTTAAAAGGGTCATATCAGGCGTGGATTCATTAAAGAATAATTTTAAAAGGGTCATATCAGGCGTGGATTCATTAAAGAATAATTTTAAAAGGGTCATATCAGGCGTGGATTCATTAAAGAATAATATTAAAAGTGTCATATCAGGCGTGGAGCAATACTCCACTCACATTTTTCCTCAATTAATTTTTCCCCCTTTCATTTTTCATTTCTCAAAAAAACAAATGTCAAACCGATTTATAATCTAAGAATAATATTTGCAGCAATTTTCCTATTAATTTAATTAAGCGGACACAACGAACAAACAAAAGTGAACAACAATCTCCCCAAAACATATGCACTCGCACTTACGCTTCAAGTCTAATCGAAGCATATCAACAACTCCATTAGTGGTCTTCAGAGGCCCGTGCGGCTCATGTACACTAGTGAATGTGCCGCCAACTAGATAAGAGTGCAACCAAGAGGCAAATATTGAAAAACGAATACAAAATGCAGCAAAACAATAAAGCCGATATTTTATGAACAATATTACATACACCACGCCATGGTGATCTTAAACAAATTTGAACAGCAACTAAAAAATGGAGAACAACAGCCATTGGAGGCACATACATATCCTCCGATTATAAAGCATGACTAAAACAATTTTTATTACCCCCACATCTTATTGTAGTGCAGTGAGTGGGGCTTAGGAAAATTATAAGAAAAAAATTGAGAAGTCATAAAATATTGGAATTTATTTTAAGACCTGAACAGAAGTGTAACAAAATCTCCCAAGCATTTCGTACGACCGAGATAAATCGATTGAAAATTAATACAAAAAAACTTAAACGCCTACATTCATTTCAGGGTACATAGAGCAAAGGATCAACAACAACAGCGATTGTGTACTTGTAACAGAAAACAAAAACACAAACACCGTTACCATAAAGTACCTGACCAGAATGGCTGGTCATACTAAACTCAGCTATCAAACACATCGCCTTACATTTCCAGCCTTTATATATCGTATATGGTTTGGTTATATTCGAACTCTTATTTTATAAAGACATAACATTTTTTCCATGGCACTTAGCTGTGACAATCTGAAGGCCTGATATTCTATTCTCTTTGCCGATGAAGATATGAAAACTTCTTCATCATAGATTTAAGGCTATGACAGATTTCGTTTTTTTATTCCACTTCTAAACTGGTGGCAGACTGGCTGTCTAATGTGTGTGCGTGTAATAAGGCAAAATATGTACGTAGGCTGAGGTTGTTAATGGTGGGCATCCGATTGGCATCTTATTTGCTTCATGATCTGCTCATATTCTTGTCCAGGTGAATGTTGAGTTTTAAATCTTCCCAAGCACAGCACTCATTAGGATGCGGTACAGTAAAAAAGGGATTACAATTAGTTCGATACCTTGAAAAATGTGTCTTTAATAAATCCACGCCTGATATGACCCTTGAAAAATTTGTCTTTAATAAATCCATGCCTGATATGACCCTTGAAAAATTTGTCTTTAATAAATCCACGCCTGATATGACCCTTGAAAAATTTGTCTTTAATAAATCCACGCCTGATATGACCCTTGAAAAATTTGTCTTTAATAAATCCACGCCTGATGACCCTTGAAAAATTTGTCTTTAATAAATCCACGCCTGATATGACCCTTGAAAAATTTGTCTTTAATAAATCCACGCCTCTGATGACCCTTGAAAAATTTGTCTTTAATAAATCCACGCCTCTGATGACCCTTGAAAAATTTGTCTTTAATAAATCCACGCCTGATATGACCCTTCAAAAATTTGTGTTTAATAAATCCACGCCTTATATGACCCTTGAAATATTTGTCTTTAATAAATCCACGCCTGATATGACCCTTGAAAAATTTGTCTTTAATAAATCCACGCCTGATATGACCCTTGAAAAATTTGTCTTTAATAAATCCACGCCTGATATGACCCTTGAAAAATTTGTCTTTAATAAATCCACGCCTGATATGACCCTTGAAAAAATTGTCTTTAATAAATCCACGCCTGACAATACCCTTGAAAAGGTTTTGCATCAGTGTTGTAGGGCATTGTAAGTTCGGAAAGTATCCTGCAATTTCCTGCATTTAAAGATTCTGCCATATTTTACATTGGCAGCGGCAAAAAGAGATCGGCAACATGATGCCAACGCTTGTAATGCATGTGGTAAACATATTTTTTCTGACACCACCAGATCAGAAGAATCTGAATGAAATACGAAGTCGTCGCCAAAAAAAAAAAAAACATCGACAACAACAACTCTATGTTAATTTTTGTTTTATGCCTGGACCTCTCAAATAGAAAGGTGTGATCATTATTCGCAGTTTTCTGTACTGCCAAACACCTTGGCTGATTAATGTCTGTGCGACCGAGTCGAGTGTAGCTGTCGGAATTGCTGTTCCGCGATGTGTTTCTGTTGTGTTTTTGGGACAAATGATAAGAAGATTAAAAATTTGTATTTACAACAAGTGAAGTGTCACATAAAACTTATTCGGGATGCCAGCTAGCTAGCCAGCCGTCCAGTCAGCCATGTCATGTTAATGTGGTTTACCGTAGATGTACGACATGGCTTAATAAACGCCTAAAAACCAACGTGAATTTGGCAACCGAGTAATTAATCATGAATTACAACCCAAATGAAGGCCTACGAAGAGCGCTCCTGGGAGCTTCTACTCCAGGCCCTGGGGTAAGGGGTGGTAATTTTACATGAAACATCCTCCATTTGGCAATTCATCTCCTAAAAGCCATGTGGTGGTGACAGTTACGACCACTGTGACAAGAATCCAAGAGGTGATGGTGGTGGCGGCCACCTTTTGCAAATGTTGACATTTCTGGAAACCCAATCCAACAGAAGAACGGGTTTTGTAATTGTCATCTGGAAAAAAAATCAAAACAAAGAAAAAACAAATCCCAATCGAACTTTAAGAAATCAATAGCCATCCATCGTTTTGTATGTCTGTCCATGCACCTTCACTCCCCAAAAAACAATGAATGACTGACTGACTCGATGACAAACTAGGAATGTCTAGGTGATAGAATAGCGTATGTGTGTTCACTTAAATGGCGATCAAGTGTCAATCAAATCCAACAATTAAGCTTCACACTTCACCAGTCTCAGGTGTTCGCCGGGAGGAATCTCCTCCTCACGATCTCCCATAGCAATGACAGATGGATAAATGCGGATGCAGCTGGCTAACTAACTAACTGGCGGCATAACATCATGAAGAAGCTGAAGAAGAAGAAATGACATGGCCATGGAAGTGATGTGAAGAATCGAAAACAAAATCTTATAGAAATCACGTCCCATGTGATCGGCAATGATGGGTTTGCCGAACGAACGAGAAAAAACATAACTATTCAATTCGAACTAATGAAAATAACAAGAACAAGATCCGAAGACAACAACTCCCATTGGAAGCTAAAACGAATACAACAACAAACAGATATTTATTTTGTATCCACAAAGCTTAACTGAAAAGGATTAAAATGTAGGAGCGACTCCATAGAAAAGTGTTCTTTAAAAAAACCACGCCTTATGGTGATCCTAGAAAAGTGTTCTTTAAAAAAACCACGCCTTATGGTGATCCTAGAAAAGTGTTCTTTAAAAAAACCACGCCTTATGGTGATCCTAGAAAAGTGTTCTTTAAAAAAACCACGCCTTATGGTGATCCTAGAAAAGTGTTCTTTAAAAAAACCACGCCTTATGTCCTAGAAAAGTGTTCTTTAAAAAAACCACGCCTTATGGTGATCCTAGAAAAGTGTTCTTTAAAAAAACCACGCCTTATGGTGATCCTAGAAAAGTGTTCTTTAAAAAAACCACGCCTTATGGTGCTCCTAGAAAAGTGTTCTTTAAAAAAACAACGCCTTATGGTGATCCTAGAAAAGTGTTCTTTAAAAAAACCACGCCTTATGGTGATCCTAGAAAAGTGTTCTTTAAAAAAACCACGCCTTATGGTGATCCTAAAAAAGTGTTCTTTAAAAAAACCACGCCTTATGGTGATCCTAGAAAAGTGTTCTTTAAAAAAAACCACGCCTTATGGTGACCCTAGAAAAGTGTTCTTTAAAAAAACCACGCCTTATGGTGACCCTAGAAAAGTGTTCTTTAAAAAAACCACGCGTTATGGTGACCCTAGAAAAGTGTTCTTTAAAAAAACCACGCCTTATGGTGACCCTAGAAAAGTGTTCTTTAAAAAAACCACGCCTTATGGTGACCCTGGAAAAGTGTTCTTTAAAAAAACCACGCCTTATGGTGACCCTAGAAAAGTGTTCTTTAAAAAAACCACGCCTTATGGTGACCCTAGAAAAGTGTTCTTTAAAAAAACCACGCCTTATGGCGACCCTTGAAAATTCTTCAAAAATTATTTTTACAAAATCCGCGCCTTCAGTAGGACCTTGAAAAAATATTTTTGCGTCCTTGAAAAACATTTTTTTAAAAAATCCACGCCTTGTGGTGACCCTTGACAAAATATTTTTGAAAATCCACGTCTTGTGGTGAACCTTGAGCATTTTGGAAAAAAAATCCTGGAATGCCCCATATAGCGTCACATTTACCCACACCCAATCTTTGAGATTTTTAGCGCGTATTGAACAACTCTAAAACCTGAGTCAAATTAAATTGATCATGATATCCGGCTGCAGGCTAAATATGCAATTGCTGGCCAAAGCAAATACTTTTAAAAGGAGTTGCAGGGTGATAGGGGGAACGTACCACAGGCGTTTTTTGTAAACATTTCCACATTTGCCACAAAAATGGAAATCTAATTCGAAATGTATTAGAAGAAGTCAGGTTAAAATTTCAGCTGAATCATGATGATGGCTGGTTGGCTGGTATTACGGTTTACAATGTGGAGTGGTGTGGCTAAGCCATCATCATCAGATTCTCATTGGATCAAATGGATACTGGCTTCTGTTGTTTGCTTCGTTTTGGATGTTTTTTTGTAACTGCTTTAAATTGTGGTCTCTTAGCATTTTCATTTAATTGACCATCTAAATATCGTTTTGACCACTGCTCACATATCCTCCTCTGATTTCGCATCATGCAAATCTGTTCTTCAGTGGTTTCTTCTTCGCGCTGTGGCACGTAAACGGGTTTCAACATTATTCGCATAATTGACAATACATTCCAGGTGGTCTGACATTCAACATTTAAATGCTGTTAGAACAGCCAGATGAAAAGCATCACCTCCACCACCAGGCCCGGCCAGGAACAGAACAGTCAGCACCAGGAATCCTGAGCATTTTAAATTACAAGCGAGTATGTGTTGAGAAATCGCACAAAATGTAAAGGAAGCCCAGTCAGCGGCCATCAAAGGAAACCAATCAGCGAAGCCAGTCAGCCAGCCAACAACTGTCATTTATTAATGTCGGGCGATATGGAGGGGAAAATTATTATATGACCACAATGCATAAAATGTTGCAAAAGAAGAAGGGCTGGCAAGCCGAATCCGTCCAGGAAATCATAAATTTACAATGACATTCCAGCCAGAGCAAACCATTAAATGCTGCTTTCAATTCGAAGATAAAATCAATTTGTTAAAATTCTTTAAGAAGTCGAGGATGGGAAAATTCAAAATTTATCACAGACCAATAGAAGCGAGGAGTTTTATAAACATTTGTTTAAGGACCAAAATATGGTTAAAGGATTACAAAAGGTGGGGATTTTTAAAAATATGTTTTCAAGGGCCTACATAAGGCGTGGATTTTTTAAAAATATTCTTTTCAAGGGCCTATATAAGGCGTGGATTTTTTTAAATATTTCTTTAAAGACCTACATAAAGCTTGGATTTTTTAAAAACATTTTTCCAAGAGCCAACATTAGGCGTGGGATTTGATTTATGCCTTTCGAAAATTATCCCATAACCTATTTCTCATTCTCGGTTGCAATAACCTTTCATAGACCTTTCAATAACCTAATAACCTTCGATTTATGATTTATGTTCGTTAGCCAAACAATCGAAATCGAATCGAAATAAGAATAGGCAATTATGATTGCCCGCAAAGCCAAAAACAGTTCACAAAAATATGTCCAGACCACATATGTGGCCACATATGCAAATTTCCTTAAAGACAGTCAGACAGACAGAAAAAGCGGACATTCGTACAACTTCGTTGAAGTGACAGAATTGCGCACATTCGCAAAATGTTCAAAATCCATATTTCATGTTGGGATTTTTGACTTAGTTTTCAATTTGCCAAGAAACGGGTAATTTTCCTATGAATGTTGAATTGTGGCTGTGTTGTGAATGGTTAACAGTTCCGCTGTTTTGTTGCTGTTGTCGTCGTTGTGTTTTTTCTTTAATTTTCCATAACAAATGGTGGCATTTATCGTTTTTATGCAAAATGTTATGCAGATATTTTGTCATATTTTCCATTAGCCCTAGGGCTAAGAAAAACTAAGCATCGACATTCACCAGATCACATCTGCGTGTCTCGTGCAACATGTGGATTTGCAGGGTGTTGGAGGAGAAGGGGAAAAGTGGTGGAGCTACACACCACAAATGCGTGCTAAAAATCAATTCCACTTTTGGTGAATGGCAGAGGAGGCCTGGTGTCGGAATGAAATGTGTTTAGTTTTGTGTAAAATTTAATTGCATTCGGAATCTATGCCCAACATACGGATAATAAATGAAAGATAATTTATTAATTTTTGACGATTCGAAGCCAGAGGTGAAATTTTGCGGTACATGATGGCACAGGCACAGTGGGAGAAAATAACATTTTTAATGAATAAGATTTTCAAGGATTTAAAAAAATAGTTAAAGGACCATCAGAGGCGTGGAGTTAATAAACAAAATTAAAAGTATTTTTTCAGGAGCCACCACAGGGCGTGGTTTTTTTCAAAGAATATTTTTTCAGGGGTCACCACAAGGCGTGGATTTTTTACAGAATTTTTTTTTTCAGGGGTCACCACAAGGTGTGAATTTTATAAAGAATTTTTTTCAGGGGTCACCACAAGGCGTGGATTTTTTAAAGAATTTTTTTCAGAGGTCACCACAAGGCGTGGATTTTTTAAAGAATTTTTTTTTTTCAGAGGTGGATTTTTAGGGGACATAACAAGGCGTGGATTTTTTAAAGAAATTTTTTCGGAGGTGGATTTTTAGGGGACATAACAAGGCGTGGATTTTTTAAAGAAATTTTTTCGGAGGTGGATTTTTAGGGGACATAACAAGGCGTGGATTTTTTAAAAAAAAATTTTAGAGGTCACCACAAGGCGTGGATTTTTTAAAGAATTTTTTTCAGAGGTCACCACAAGGCGTGGATTTTTTAAAGAATTTTTTTCAGAGGTCACCACAAGGCGTGGATTTTTTAAAGAATTTTTTTCAGAGGTCACCACAAGGCGTGGATTTTTTAAAGAATTTTTTTCAGAGGTCACCACAAGGCGTGGATTTTTTAAAGAATTTTTTTCAGAGGTCACCACAAGGCGTGGATTTTTTAAAGAATTTTTTTCAGAGGTCACCACAAGGCGTGGATTTTTTAAAGAATTTTTTTCAGAGGTCACCACAAGGCGTGGATTTTTTAAAGAATTTTTTTCAGAGGTCACCACAAGGCGTGGATTTTTTAAAGAATTTTTTTCAGAGGTCACCACAAGGCGTGGATTTTTTAAAGAATTTTTTTCAGAGGTCACCACAAGGCGTGGATTTTTTAAAGAATTTTTTTCAGAGGTCACCACAAGGCGTGGATTTTTTAAAGAATTTTTTTCAGAGGTCACCACAAGGCGTGGATTTTTTAAAGAATTTTTTTCAGAGGTCACCACAAGGCGTGGATTTTTTAAAGAATTTTTTTCAGAGGTCACCACAAGGCGTGGATTTTTTAAAGAATTTTTTTCAGAGGTCACCACAAGGCGTGGATTTTTTAAAGAATTTTTTTCAGAGGTCACCACAAGGCGTGGATTTTTTAAAGAATTTTTTTCAGAGGTCACCACAAGGCGTGGATTTTTTAAAGAATTTTTTTCAGAGGTCACCACAAGGCGTGGATTTTTTAAAGAATTTTTTTCAGAGGTCACCACAAGGCGTGGATTTTTTAAAGAATTTTTTTCAGAGGTCACCACAAGGCGTGGATTTTTTAAAGAATTTTTTTCAGAGGTCACCACATGGCGTGGATTTTTTAAAGAATTTTTTTCAGAGGTCACCACAAGGCGTGGATTTTTTAAAGAATTTTTTTCAGAGGTCACCACAAGGCGTGGATTTTTTAAAGAATTTTTTTCAGAGGTCACCACAAGGCGTGGATTTTTTAAAGAATTTTTTTCAGAGGTCACCACAAGGCGTGGATTTTTTAAAGAATTTTTTTCAGAGGTCACCACAAGGCGTGGATTTTTTAAAGAATTTTTTTCAGAGGTCACCACAAGGCGTGGATTTTTTAAAGAATTTTTTTCAGAGGTCACCACAAGGCGTGGATTTTTTAAAGAATTTTTTTCAGAGGTCACCACAAGGCGTGGATTTTTTAAAGAATTTTTTTCAGAGGTCACCACAAGGCGTAGATTTTTTAAAGAATTTTTTTCAGAGGTCACCACAAGGCGTAGATTTTTTAAAGAATTTTTTTAGAGGTCACCACAAGGCGTGGATTTTTTAAAGAATTTTTTTAGAGGTCACCACAAGGCGTGGATTTTTTAAGGAATTTTTTTAGAGGTCACCACAAGGCGTGGATTTTTTAAAGAATTTTTTTAGAGGTCACCACAAGGCGTGGATTTTTTAAAGAATTTTTTTAGAGGTCACCACAAGGCGTGGATTTTTTAAAGAATTTTTTTAGAGGTCACCACAAGGCGTGGATTTTTTAAAGAATTTTTTTAGAGGTCACCACAAGGCGTGGATTTTTTAAAGAATTTTTTTAGAGGTCACCACAAGGCGTGGATTTTTTAAAGAATTTTTTTAGAGGTCACCACAAGGCGTGGATTTTTTAAAGAATTTTTTTAGAGGTCACCACAAGGCGTGGATTTTTTAAAGAATTTTTTTAGAGGTCACCACAAGGCGTGGTTTTTGTAAAGAATTTTTTTAGAGGTCACCACAAGGCGTGGTTTTTTAAAGAATTTTTTTCAGAGGTCACCACAAGGCGTGGATTTTTTAAAGAATTTTTTTCAGAGGTCACCACAAGGCGTGGATTTTTTAAAGAATTTTTTTAGAGGTCACCACAAGGCGTGGATTTTTTAAAGAATTTTTTTAGAGGTCACCACAAGGCGTGGATTTTTTAAAGAATTTTTTAAAAAAATTTTTAGAGGTCACCACAAGGCGTGGATTTTTTAAAGAATTTTTTTAGAGGTCACCACAAGGCGTGGATTTTTTAAAGAATTTTTTTAGAGGTCACCACAAGGCGTGGATTTTTTAAAGAATTTTTTTAGAGGTCACCACAAGGCGTGGTGGATTTTAGGGGACAGAGGTGGATTTTTAGGGGACATAACAAGGCGTGGAGGTGGACTTTAGGGGACATAACAAGGCGTGGTTTTTTAAGGGACATAACAAGGCGTGGTTTTTTAAGGGACATAACAAGGCGTGGATTTTTAAGGGACATAACAAGGCGTGGATTTTTAAGGGACATAACAAGGCGTGGTTTTTTAAGGGACATAACAAGGCGTGGATTTTTAAGGGACATAACATGGCGTGGATTTTTAAGGGACATAACAAGGCGTCATCACAAGGAGTGGATTTTTAAGGTTATTTTTTCAGAGGCAATCAGACCATCACATGGATGGATTTTTTAAGGATGTTTTGTCAAGGATATTTTTAAAAGAGTCATCACAAGGAGTGGATCTTTAAGGTTATTTTTTTCAGAGGCCATAAAAAGGCATGGATTTTTAAACGTTATTTTTTCAGGGGTCATCAAAAGGCGTGGATTTTTAAGGTTATTTTTTCAGGGGCCATAAAAAGGCGTGTATTTGTTAAGGATAGCTTTTCAGGGATAAGGATAGTTTTTCAAGGAACATTAAAAGGCGTAGATTTGTTAAGGATAGTTTTTCAGGGATAAGGATAGTTTTTCAAGGGTCATCAAAAAGCGTTGATTTATTAAGGGATATTTTTCTAGGGTCACCCCAAGTTGTGGATTTGTAAAAGAATATTTTTTCATGGGGTCACTGCAAGGCGTCAATTTGAATACAACCCTTGCGGAAACATTAGACTCTTCCTTACGTATTTAAAATTATTTTTATTCACTACTAATTTTTCTAAATTATCATTTATTTGAAATCTTTACAACTACTGCCATCCAGTAGCATCAATAAAACGAACGACACCTTTGTTCAAAGCGCTCGTCACGTCACAACTTCTCGAAATGTCAATTTAACAGTACATTAAAAAGCTATTGAAATATTTCAAATCGATTTTGAAATGCTTGAATTGGAAGACGACTACGAAGAAGAAGAAAATGAACGAACAAACGACAAACAGCATTCGATTTGCATAATTATTTTAAAATCGTGAAAACAATGCGGATATTAGCTACTCTCATCCAGCCTGATAGCCCGAGCAAGCAGTGTGAGCGGAAAACATGCTTAACGTACGTAAATACACCGTGGTGAGTTGAGAAAAAATCTGAACAACACTGGCCCCAAATAAAGTAAATGTCCATCCAACACCACCATCTTCAATTCTCCTCCATCAGCAGTTTTTTTTTCTTCTCGGCCTTGTTTAAGCCGCCTTAAACGAAATGTTAAGCTTATTAAAATTACACCAAAGTGCAAAGCGTTTTTCGCTGACTGTCTGACTGACATCGATGCCCGCTAGTCGCACGTGAATGGTATTAAACGCTTATGATGTTATCACGGCTAAAGAAACACATCCAGCAAAGTGAATGAATTACAATTGAAATGGAAATGAAGATGAAGAAGATGTGGATGATGTTTTAGCTGGAGGCAGGGAACGAAGTTCGCCGGTTGGTTGGTTGGTCGGTCGGTCATCTTGGCTATCATCCTCTTGCTAGACGCTTAGAGTGACTTACAAGTGGCAAGTGTAGCAAATGCTGGACAAAACATTTTGTAATCAAAACACCTTGTAGTGTTGAAGCTCCCACTTGCCGGAGTATCACATGGCGGATTGTTTTGTTTTTAATTCAAGCAGCCGAACGAAACGAAGAGATCTACTCCATGCAAATTCATCTATAGATCAATGAAGTCGGAATGAATTGTTAGTGTTGCCGTTGCAGATTTTTTGAAAAAAAAGATAAATATCCTATAAAAAATACACGCCTAGAAAAAAATATTCTAAAAATCCAAGCCTTGGAGGTCCTTGAAAAAAATGTCCTTGAGAGATATGGAAATAAATACTCTTTAGAAATCCAGGTCATTAAAAACATATTTTTTACAAAATTGGGCCTTGTAAGTCGTTGTTTTTTCGTTTCAATTCCACGCCTTGTTGTGACCCATTAAGAAATATCCTTTAAAAATGCACTCCTTGGAAGTCCTTGAAAAACATGTTTTAAAATAATCTTTAAAATCCACGCCTATTTATTGTCCCTGAAAAAAACTATTCTTTAAAAAATCCAAAAAGGCAACCCTTTTCCGATCGTTAAATTTTAAGTCCGTCACAGATCCCCCATGGAACTAATTTAAAATCTACCCTGGTGATTTGCATTAAATCCGCTTTAGTGCAAAGGCAAAAATAAACAACATCGTTGAATACCAAAGCCTCCGATGGACATGAGCTGAACGTTGAAAGAAAAGAAATTTGCAATTCTAATTTATTAGCAAAAAGTCTGTTATTGTTGGTAACAACGAAAACTTGGACCAGTGGAGGAATTAGCCGTGTTAGTATTTTGTTGCACCAGCTGCTGTTACTGTTGCTGCTGCAGCTTCAAAATCAAATCAAAAGAGTCAACTTGTTTGCTGTTGATCTTTACACCTAAACATTGGACGATGATATCAGTTGTTCCCTTCTCTTTGGTTCATATCGGATTGTTTTTTGTTTTCAAATCTCATGTTTTTCAATTGTCCATCTTATGGACCGCATTCCCTCTTCCTCCTGCTTGTGCCAACTTTCCAATTGTTGATAATAATCTTGAACAATTTATTTAAATATTTTTTTTCGTTCGGTAACATTCGTTCAAAAGATTATCTCGAAACATGCAAAATAAAAGTTTACGCCTTGCCGTTACTGTCCGCTATGGCGGAATCTAGGCAGGAGAACGTGTTATAGAAAATATGTTTTGTGCCACCCCGCTTCCCCTTTACTCCGTTCGGTAGGTGACTGCAGGCTTAAGTTTAAGGAAGTCGCTTATTTTATTTAAGACAGCAAATGGTGTCGACCGACCGACCAATCGCCCAGCTACCTTCAGATGATGTCGTGTAAGTGCAAGTGTGCTGCTCTGGAAAATCATCTAGTTTATGTTACTTATAATAATCTAAGATTACAAAAACGACAACAACGACGATACAAGCGGCATAAAATATTCAATACAAAAAATAAAAAAGAACGGAACATGTGACAATTTTATTAACCCTTTGCGGGGTTTTTCAGGACAACCACTTCCACGCGGGGATTCTATAAAAAGAGTTTTGCAAGGACGTTTACATGAATGGATTTAAAAAATATATATTTAAAGTTTTTTATAGGTGTGGATTTTTAAACTTATTTTTTTCTAAAAGGCGTTGAATTTTTTAAAATATTTTTTAGGGACTACTAACAGGCGTTTTTGTTTTTAATATTTTTCAAGGACTAAAATAGGAGTGGGTTTCTTAAAGGACTCTCAAGGATTGGGGTTTTAAAGAACATTTTTTCCAGGACTCTCATAGCGTGGATTTTTCAAAGCATTTTTTTCCAGGACTTTTATGGCTTGGATTTTTTAAAAAGGAATTCTCAAGGCGTGGATTTTTATTCTTGCACCCATACAAGGCGTGGATTTTGAAGGAATATTTTTATGCACCCAAACATCATGTGGATTTTTAAAGAATATTTCATAAGTATTTTTAAAACCCCCACACCCTTTTGTGGTTAATTCACCCAAATAATAACCTGTACTGAATTACAAGAACTATTTTTCGAAAAAAATCTCTGATTCGGTGATAACATGTTTCCAATTTTTTTATTCTTTTTGTCTGATTTCGGCTAAAACAAAATAAAAACTACAACAACAACAACAAATTCGCAACATTATTGGCGATACCGTAAACATGAATTTAGAATATTTTTAGTGTTAAGCTAAAGCCAAACAAAAAAAAATTGATTCTGCCCTGGCAATTTGCTGCCGTACTTTAGCATCTACTCAAATTTCATGTTTTTTGCATTTTGAGGCTGTTCGGCTACTCCCGATATGTTGTTGTTAGTGCTTCTGTGGATATGTTGAAACACCCTAGTTTCTAAAACTGCTGGCAGTGCTGCTGTTGTTGTTGCGTGGACACAACGTACTAGACACCATGTCCACTGTAGATGTCAGATGATCGGTTCGAATCGGATCGTTTCGTTGGTTCTAGGACAAGTGCTGTGGTACAAGATATCTAGTTTGCAACATGATTCGATGCCATGGCGATAAATAATCGTAAATATGTTTTTTTTTTGTGTTTTGTTTTTCATTCTAGTAGTCATGTAGTCGTCGATTGTCGCCGCTGAATGCAGTTACTTCTGTAGCTGCTGTAAGTCCGTTGGGGGGTTAGGAAGAATAGTTATGTGTTCTGCCCCCAATTGTCAATAACATCGATGCTGGGGTAGGTAATGATGGCAACATGTTCTAAACACCGAAAAATGTTCCAATGAATAAATTATATCGTGCTGATTATGTGCGGATCGAATTTCAATGGAATTCCATGGACACTGTGGTGGAGAATTTTGGAGCTAGACAACTCATTTGGTTCCTAGAGTGGGACTAAAATCAATCAGTAGTACTTATCGACATTCGGGGGAATTTGTATTACCTCCTTTACAAGATTGTTAGTTTATAAATTAACCTATTCAGAACCTAGCCTTAGCCTTTTCAGGACATCTGTGAATATTTAATTTACTTATAATAATCGCAGAATATTTTCGATATCCCCCCACTGTGGCAACCAATCGTAAAGCAGGTGCTATAGAATCCCACAATGTGGCTTTTCACAAGATCACAGCTAGGATAAATGCTCACATTATAGATGTTCGCACTTGTTGCTATATCGAGCCTTTTCATAATACAACTTTGTTGTAATTTTATTACAATAAATTACTAATATTAACAGTCCCATATAATCATCACAAAATCATTTAAGCCAACAAAAAAGTTATTTAAAAAATAATTATTTTAAAAATCCACGTCTATGGAAGACCCGAAAAAAAATATATTTTAAAAATCCACGTCTATGGAAGACCCGAAAAAAAATATATTTTAAAAATCCACGTCTATGGAAGACCCGAAAAAAAATATATTTTAAAAATCCACGTCTATGGAAGACCAAAAAAAATATTTGAAAAATCCACGCTTAAAGAAGACCACGAAAAAAAAATTAAAAAATACAGAACTTTGAAAAGGTATAAGGCTTAAGTAGGGTAATTATGGGCGGGCATTCGATTAAAATAATATCAAATTACTTCGTTGATTGCCGCTTGATGGCTCGGTTCGTAGCGTAGACACTAACTACCAGTGGTAGGCACTAAGTACTCTGCGATCGCTAGCAAAGTTATATACCACAGTAGGTGCGTGCCTATGCTCAAGTCTGTGTTCAATAGCAAATACACTAACCGTACAATTCACCACTGATTGTTCGTATCAGCGCTACAAACGGGAACAGCGCAATATTTTTAAACACTATATGATGTAGATAAATTTAATTCATTCCCCATAAATCTCCTACTACGTAAAGACCGAATAATTTAATTAAATGACAGAACTAGGAAGTATTGAATATATATGATATATGGTATAAGGCTTAAATAGGGTATTTATGGGAGGGTATTCGACTAAAATCATATCAAATGACTTCGTTGATGACTCGGTTATGACTCGGTTAGTAGCGTAGACACTAACTACCATTGGTAGGCACTAAGTACTCTGCGATCGCTAGCAAAGTTATACACCACAGTTGGTGCGTGCAAATACACTATCCGTATAATACACCACTGGTTGTTCGTGTCAGCTCTACTAACGCGAACGGCGCTATCTAACAATACTTTTAACCACTATATAATGTAACATAAATTTAATTCATTTCCCATAAATCTCCTACTACGTAAGACCGAATTAGGACACAATGAACAACTATGAATTAAATTGGTTATAAAATAAATTGGAATTTCAATGAAATTAGGGACAATTTTGAATTTAATTTTTTAAGGGATACTTATCATTGAAATGTCACTGTACATTCTTATCATGATGAAATTAGGAGTCAGTGACCGCTACTTTAAGAGCGCTGACTCCAAGTTTTGGTTATACTTCTCGCTGCAGAGGAATATTATTGCAAATTTTGAGTCAAAATATTCGAAGTGATGTTTGGAAATTATAAATATTTCGAGTACTCTTAATCGCGTGTGGAAGAAAGATCCGTGGAAGATAGTAACACTTTTAACTTAACTTAAATCCATATTTATATATAAACATTGACAAATTTTATTACCTCCAACTTTTCACGCATTGCGTTTGCGTGCTAGATACCTTTTCAAAAAAGCACAACTTTAAATAACAGAAATATTGACCCGCAAATTCCATAGATTTGCATGACGACACATCCATCCACACTTTCTGTCTCCTTTGAAGCATTTCTAACTGTCACCGGGATTGACAAAGCCACGTTGCCCAACAAATGTCTAGATGGTACACGAAAGTGCATGCCAAGATGGTAATCGATGACATGGAGAATCGGTAAATGAATTTCAGAAAAAAATTCTCCACACAGAAGCCATCCACTGCAGGGAAGATGGCAGGATGTAGAAGAAGACTTATTGAAAAACATTTTGTTGACAATATAACTGCAAAAGATTCTGATTACAAAACGACCAAAGACTAAATGGATGAACAACAACACCTTGGATGGCACTTGCCATTCTGCACGTACCACGAACCAAAACATCCAACAAAAGCGACACTTTAGCTGCTGCCGTTGCGGTTATGGAGGGTATGGCACAAACCGTTTTTTTTTTCGTACACGCGTGATATTGTCAAATGTCATGTCGTCCATGTCCATGGAAAAAAGCGAAGAAAGCCAGGCTTCGTCGCCAGTCGTCCGTGCTTGGCAACCAACGTCAATGTAGCCGAGTAGTAATGTCAGTATAAGTGTCAGTGTCACTAAATGTATAGTCGGGCCGAAACTGGCAACAGTTGTGTCTGTCGCCTTTTTGTCACCAAAATGCCTGGAATTGAAACAAACGCCTAAAGTTTCGTGGTAGTAGCGGCGTCATGTATCGGCTACCGGCTGAAAAATTAACATGTTGCCCGTTAGTGTTCGTCGGATCGAGGCTGTTTGTCACTTCATTGCGAGAAAGAATGCTTGTTTTGTCCATGTTCTTTTGACTTTCAAGGATCAGCCAAAGCCATGGCAATTCAACAGAATGAAGTGCTACTGTTTTACACAGACACACAAACCCACACATATGGATACAGAATCCAGGAAGACTTTGCCACCACCAATTCAGATAATCAAAGGAATTACGGATTATCGATGTTCGGCATTGAACGGCTGCTGTAGTTGTTGCAGCCACAATGGAACATGATTGCCAACTTTACAATTGGCATTTTGTCTCTTTGGTCTAAGGAGACACCATTGGAATTATTGACCACAGCCTGTGTTGCTTCTTGTTGTCACAGCTGGACTTCCTATGTTGTTTTCCGCACTGATAGATATGTGGTTTGTGCCACCAGGCCATTGTCCACAGATTGTGCACCAGGCAGCCAGCTTAACATCGAACCAACTAACAAAAGTCATCAAGTGCCAGTGTTTTAAGAAGTTTTTGTCCGGTCGCCACCAACAAACAAACAACTCCTCTTTGTGGTGTGTCCAGCCAGGTTATACGATGTTATCCACATGTTTTTCTTTCCTTTTTTTCCCAATGGATTTATACACTTGTCTCATGCGGTTCCATTTAATTAAGTTCCCCGAAATTAATTGCTTCGTAAATGTTGCAATGTGACATGCACCTTGTCTTTGTTCTGTGTGTGTGTCTTTTTCTAGTGCCCCACCATTCCGACACAGCGACGGCGGCCGCAGTAAAGTAAAATAAAATATGTGAACACCTCACCTCAGGTAGCTTCCACATGCGGTGGCGCACTCAACTTCGTATACCCTCCCTCTGTGTTAAATGATCATCGTTTTGGATTAAATGCCTCCACAGCTTCAGATCCGATGGGGGAACGTCATTTGATCGCCATTTAATGTTAAAAGTTTCCTCTATTAAAGTAGAATTATGGAATCCACATAACAAGGCAATTAAAATCGGCGGTTTTAAATTCCTTTTTCGCTTTTGTTAATTAAAACCACAACTTTCTGGAATATTTATGTCATTTTTATGATATATGTATGTGAGTGGAATTGGTAAATATATAGCTTGGGCGAAACAGATCTTTTGGTACTACATTTCGAAGATGTGGAAAATATGGTTTGTCAAACCATATGTGACAAGAAAGGCAGGTAGGAAGGTGCTAATAATGATGATAGCAGAAGGATAATAAAAGGCAGTTAGCAAATAACAGGGAATATCATGGGCTTAGAAATTAAAGTTGGATTCATCAAAAGTTACGAATCTATGAAAAGTTATGAAATTTTAAAGAACTATAAACTTAAGTAGGAGATTTATGGGCATTCAATAACATCATATGAAATTAATTTGTTCAGAATACCGATAGATGGCTTAGTTCGTATATGTAGCGTAGACACGAACCACTAGCGGTGAATTGGTGTGAGAACACTGCTATCGATAGCAAAGGTCCAAACCATATAATTCACCACTGTAGGTGAGTGTCTACGTTACAAGTCAGTGCTCGACAGCAAAGATACTAACCGTACAATTCGCAATTGGTTGTTCGTGCCGACGCTGCAAATACGAACGGCGCCATCTAGAGATACTTTTAACATTTATATTATTTGACACAATTTTAAATCATAAATCAACTACTCCATAGAGACTAAGAGGAAGATATGTTTATGAAATCACAGAGAACTAATTGGTTTTTCCAATAGAGACATGACTAATTTGGATTTATTCAGTAAACTCAACATTTTCTACAAGATTATGACTGAAATTTAGAAAAAAAAAACTTTAGAAAAAACTTCTCAAGAATTTCATATGAAGAAAATCTGTCACCTGTGTAATAAATTTAAAATATTGTTTTTTTTTTTTAAATTTGAGCAGCAGAACGTTCAAGAGTTAATCGTAAGGTGGTATAATATAGCTAAAATATATCTGTTTTGCATTTTATGGATGAAATACCTTATATAAGTCTTCGGAAATACCATATAGAAATCATATCTACAAATCTTCTAAAACTTGAAGTACTTCTAAATGTCTACTATGACTGAATGAACTTCTAGAAGTTTTCCATGGTTGAAATACCTACTAGAGGTCTTTAAGATTCAAATTTGTAGTTTTCCGCACTGTTTAAACCAGAGAACGACCCAATGCTCTGGCTAACCTGATATGGATACTCTATAGTTAAAATATCTCATATAGTGTTCAGCTGGAAATCCTCCCGGAAGACTTCCGTGACTGAAAAACATTCTAGAAGTCTTCTATAGCTGAAATACCTTCAAGAGGTCTTCTGTAGACCTTCTAGAGGTCGTCTATATGTATACTTTTATATCCCTGGCGTACAGTGAACCTTTCATTCAATAGAATTAATGTTGATAAAAGAGTCCCATTTTATCTAAAAATAATCAATGGACCGAAGGATTTTTACGGCAAAATTCCTCAGAACCAAAGGTCTCCATTCCTATATGAGAAAATTCTTATGTGATTCCATGAAAAAAATTTAAAACGATCACAAATTAAAATCTGCTATCCTGACACAGTGCAGTGGATAGTGTGGCAAACTACAAACCGATTGATTTGAATGATTGGGATGAAATCCTTAAAAATTTGTTTTCGAACATTTGTAAATAGAAGCTTACACTACCATGCAGATAAAATGCAACCGATGACCCGACATTCTAATAAAAAGCAACGACATCAACACATGAGAATGGCAGTATAGATCGTCATCCAGAGGAAAATGACAACAGTAAATAAAATAAGCAAGGACCACTACACAAAATTCATAGCGGTGATGTTTCTAGGCAACGAGAGATGGCAGCACCAACACTTTGGACATGCTACAGTATATCAACGATCTAATTAGCAGGAATGAAACTGGTTAATAAAACGAACACAAGGCACTTTGAACTGAACAACAAGATTTTATGGCAATGGCCTTTGGCACAGGAAATAGGACGAGCGTAACACAATGGAATGTACGAACTCCAGGTGAATCATCGAGACGTACATAGGTAGAACAACAAATTACATCTTATAAGTACGAAAAAGTATTACATGAAAAACAAAATGAAATGCACGTGAGGATAACAAAAATAAGGAATGGCAGAAGAGGAAAACGGCAACACAAATTTTCAGTAGATTTTCTCAGGACAGGAGATATCGCCACCAAGAGGAAATGACAAAACTAAATAAACACAGACTTCAACCAATTAATGAATTTTGATTATAGGAAAAATCTGACCTTTGTTCGTGCGAATTTTTTGTATTAAAAAACTGAGTCTATATTAGTTTGCTTTTATACTTGGTTTGGAAACAGAGATTAGCCATCAATGGCCAATTTTAGCCAGATAACAATAATGTCCATAACGAACCAATGAAGCATGCTGCCTATAAATGAAGTAGAGTAACCCAACATACCAAAGCATTAATCATACATTTTAATGTTTGTCATACTGGTTGTATGCGACCAAACAAAATTGTAACAAATTACATTTGAAAATTGTCCAATGGTTTACCCCATGCATTCGGAACTCTTGGTTGGTTACCACAAAACAACATGCATTCTTCTTCGTTGACTCCGGTCCATTGCTGGTAGTGCCAAATGAATAACCATAAATTGTTAACAACATGAAGTGCGTTTTGTTCTTAACAAATGACTTAATTTCCCACGTCACCAAAATCAAGAAGAATTGCCTTAATAATGAATACAACAACAAAAAAACGGATCCGAACCCAACCATACAGACTAGGCTGTCCCGATGCAACGATAGAATATCGATCAAATCTATCATAAATGTTGCCAATTAAACGCATTTAGAAGAAGCGAATAAAAAAACCTCTAATCAACGGAAAAAATGCTTCTCAATTTCTTGTTTCGCGAAGTGAATAACTCATAAAGTAATCGATCATTTTTCACAACAACAAGATATAATTAATGAAAATCTACAAAAAACGAATAAAAATTGGATTGAACATGGCATGGTATTTTTTATGGACATTGTTAAGCCGGCCAGCTTGCCTGCCTGCTCGTTCGCCTGCCCAGCAACTTCGATGTGTTTACCATGGCTAATTGTCACACAATTAAATTAATTACGGCTCAAAAGGTATGCGTTTTATGTGAACGCTGGAAAATGCCATGGCATCGCTGCAGCTCAATCAGGTGTTTAACCAATTTGGTAATCCTCACTACTGAGAGACACACTCATGCGTAGAGTCATGCTTTGCGGCGGCTGGGCTTTCTTGATTTGACACAGTAATTATCGGCTCAAAACTTAGCAGCCACATCAAAAATGTAGTGCTGCTGCCGAAATGGTTTCAGATTTCATGCAATCTATAGCCAAAAATGCAAGAGAACTTATTAGAGGTTTTGATGGGGTAAGGAAAGGGTGGCATATTTTGTGTTGTAGTACACAGCTGGTTATTAGCTTCTTTGTAGATGGCGCTACAAATTACGGGGGGCATTGTAAGTTGAATACCGCATTTGTAACAAATAGAATTGAAAGATATGATCCGCAAGAGGTCTTTCATGATTTATATAATAAGAGAACGGGTAAAATAGTGTAATAGGCTTACATCCCCCTCCAGATGAAATGGATACGAAGCGCTACCTGAAATTCGCCATCAAAACATGAGCATAACACAGAATAGGAATGACAGGAGATAACGCCACCCTGAGAAAAATGGTAACACTAAATAAGCGAAGACTCCAACCTATAAACGGGTTTCTATCGAATGGGAACTGTTCAGATTTTTAATATCTTTGGAAGATTCGCCCTCTTATGTCAGAGATCTATGCGAGGTATCTAGAAAAAGGTATTCTAATACAGCGTCGTATCTAGAAGTCCGGAAAAAGTTTTAGCCTTTATTATTTGGCCGTCCTTATAAAGGTATATTAAATATCTATGTTTCAAATATTTGTCGCAAATGCCTCTAGATTAACAGGTAAATCCTGTGCCACACCCGGGTCCGAATACCTACGAGAGAGGAAAAATTCTTACAAAGTGTTTTCCTAATAGTTGTAAAATGAGGTTTACCAATAAAAAAAACTTTGAAACCAATAGGTGAGGATAACGCAAAACAGGAGTAGCAGAAGATAGCGCCACTCAGTGGAAAATGGCAACACTAAACAAAGAAGCAAATACTCGAACCATTTCACAAAATGTAGGGAGGCGTAATTTCTAAGATACGATAGACGGCAGCCACATGACATAGGACAGGCTAAAGCCACATGACATAGGACATCCTGGAGAAAATGGACTGTACTAACCTAATCGACTAAGATGGGAAGCTCTATGCACCCACGAGGACTAACATGAGAGAAAAAATCCCTAAAGAAAATTATTTGTCGACTTAACTATATATAAAAGAAAGATTTTTGAACGGACTTCTAAGGCAAATATGTTTTGGGGAGCAGCCTGTAGTTGTAAACCTTCTATAGGTCTCTTTGAATTTAAAGGCATTTACGGGTCATATGTAGCAATTATACAATGGCTGGAATACCTTTCGTCGGTCTTTAGAATACATTCCGGATCTATTTTACAGTTCCAAGATTTTTTAGAGGTTTACTAAAATTAGCAGATCTTTCGGAGGCCTTTTTTAGCAATAGATAAATGATTTTCCAAGGTTATTCTTCAACTAGAACTCATCTATATCCGAAATACCTTTCAGATATGTCTAGAGGATTTTCTATAGTTCTCCAACTACTGGAAGACCTTCTATTGGTAGTCTATAGCTTGGGAATCTCTCTAAGGACCGTTATAACTGAAGAAGACCTTCAAGAAGTCGATTGTCTATGGAAAAATTTCTAAATATATTTTATATCTTGGTGCGTACCTGGAAGTCTTAAGAGTTATTTCATTGTCGAACGTCATTGATCTGATTTGAAGGCCTAGTTAAGGTCTTACACAGTTAAGGTCTTACAACACTTCTTTAGATTTTCATTAGTGTTTGTAGATGTTTACTAACAGTACGAGATCTTCTGAAGGTCTTATTTGAACCACAGAAATTATTCTATAGATGGAAGATATTCTAAATTACTTTAGGGAGATTATTTACAGCTGTTCAGATGTCTACAATATCTGCAGAACATTTATGGGTTTTTCTACACATGGAAGACCTTCTATTGGTATTCTATAGCTGAAAAAACCCTAGGGTATACAAAAACGGAAATACCTTATTCCTTGCTACCAATGGGCCTCTCGGGAGCCTTATATCTATGAATTACACCTGATATCTACAAAATATTTTTATCTACTTCAAGAAAGCTTTTGTGTTATAGAAGACCTATAGGCATGTTTTTGAAAGGTGTATAAAAATCTAACCTTACCGAATCTAACACCAAATTACTTGTTTTGTTTCTTTTTCTATTTCTTCTTCTTCTGCTTTGTGATTTCAATTTCCAAAATCTACTAGAAAATTTGTGATACAATTTGTTTTTTCCAGCCCCAATATGGAAGTGAGAAATATTTCAGCCATTTTCAAATTAACCAAAATGTGTTCGTTATGCTCGGGCCATAAATGGTGTTGATTTCAAACCGGCCCAAAAAAAATCAAAATCAAACGAAAATTACAAGGTATTCCAATTTCATATGGAAGTAAATTTAATAGAGGCCGCCATCGTCGGCGAAGTCGCTAATGAACTCTTGTGAGTGATCATAAAAGTAACGAAATTAAATTGATCAGCCACTAACAAATCACAAAAAATAACCACGAGAAGACTAGCGGACAGGTTGCTACTTGGATTATGGTTTAAAATGTGCGAAAAATTCAACAGTTCAAGGTATTATTAGCACAGATACACACACAAACAGCAAAGTGCATCGAGATCTATTTCAGATGGAAAAACAACAATGGCAATCAATTGCCTTAAGTATCTGTCAAGAGTATCAACGATGTTGGCCTTTTACCTCAAAAATCAATTGCCATGGAAGAAGTAACCCTCATCCTCACCCTTCCAATATCCCATTATGTGAATAGATATCTCATTGTTTAAATAATTATTTTTATTATTATAAACGTTTTGCATTGTTAGCCATCTGTCTGTGAGCATATTAATTTGATCGAATATTTTTTGTCTTGTCAGCATCAAGCGCCAATGGCAAAAAAATGAATTTATTATTAAATGTTTATAATAATACCATTTAATACGCTCCACCATAGCTATCCAAATATTTCGTCCAAACATGTAGTAAGCTGTATTGTTCGACGTCAGTCGTATTGTTTGTTAAGCATCTTATATCCTATTGTTTTATCTTTTAATCTGAACCGAATCGAATTAAAAAAGGTGCACTTCAGTTCAATGACTTTCTTATGGGGGATTATTTGAATAATGCGAAATTTATTATGGAAGGTGTGGAAGATCTAACAAATGAGGAACTTACAGTCATTTGCTTATCGCTGAAGGGTCTGAGAAGACATCATCGGTACCACTGATCCTTAGATTTTTTTTTTAGAAAAAATTCACTGTAGAATTCGCTCGAAAAAGAGTTGAATTATAAGTGACTGACTATCATGTGGATCGGGTTCGGTGTGTGGTTAGACAGGGTTTTTGTAAATTCGTAATAGTAAATTTTTCCCATATTGTACATTTACCGGCTCTCCCCTTATTTGCTTTAGCAACCACTTATTTGACTACTGTTTCTGTTGCCAACAGCCGCTGACTAGTGACTAGTTTTGGATTCCACTGTTGCTGATTGCTGTTACAAAATTCTCATATGTATTTTCCAAATTATTTCGATATAAATGCTAAATACAATATATCAAGAAAGTGTCGATATGAACAACAAGTCTTTCTCTCTGACAATAAACTAGTATTTCAAATTTTATGGATGGCGTTCATAAATTGAAGAAATCCAGAAATTGTGATTAGACCTAAAGAGCAATCCTATCGTCATCTCCGATGAGGGAATGATGAGGAGAAGCTCTTATACGTCTGAAATGAAAAGAGCACTTCCGTTGAATTGGCAATATGTTTCTGTTGCTAATAGCCGCCGACTAGTGGCTAGTTTTGGACGACTGTTGATGCATTGCTGTTACAAAATTCGCATATGTATTTTCCAAATTATTTCGATATAAATGTTATATGCAATGTATCAATCAAATGTTGATACGAACAACAAGCCAAACCGAATGTTTAGACCAGACAAATTTGTTTTTTTTTTCTCACTCTCCCGCTTTCTCTCTCCCTCTCTGACAACAAACCAGTATTTAAAGTTTTATGCATGGCGTTCATAAATTACAGAAATCCCGACATTGGCAACGTTTTCTGAAATTGCGATTAGACGTGAAGAGTAAACCTATCGTCATCTCTAATGATGGGATGACAATAAACTAGCATTTAAAGTTTTATGGATGGCGTTCATAAATTGTAGAAATCCAGATATTGTAATTAGACTTAAAGAGCAATACTATCGTCATCTCTGATGATGGGATGATAAGGGGAAGCTCTTATGCATCTGAAATGAAAAGAGCTTTTCCATTGAATTGGCAATCTGTTTATGTTGCTAACAGCCGCCGACTAGTGGCTAGTTTTGGATTCCACTGTTGTTGCATTGCTGTTACAAAATTCGCATATGTATTCTCCAAATTATTTCGATATAAATGTTAAATACAATGTATCTGGCAAATGTTGATGCGAACAACAAGCCCAACCGAGTGTTTAGACCAGACAGACCACACTCCAAATTTGTTTTTTTTTCTCATTCTTCCGCTTTCTCTCTCTCTCTCTCTCCCTCTCTGACAACAAACCAGTATTTACAGTTTTATGCATGGCGTTCATAAATTACAGAAATCCCGACATTGGCAACGTTTTCTGAAATTGTGATTAGACGTCAAGAGTAAACCTATCGTCATCTCTAATGATGGGATGATGAGGAGAAGCTTCTATGCATTTGAAATGACTACCATTGAAATGACAACCTGCGCGGTATTTCCTCCTAGAAGACAATAAAGAAAATTTTCCTTCAGGAAGCAGTGATATCATCCAAAGAGGAAAATTTTCGTAACCATTTTACAGTGATTGTCAAGGTTTAAAGGCAGTTGCTTCGATGAAAATAAAACCAATCTTCCAAGAAGTGAATTGGCTATAGTCCTCTTAAGACACATTAAGCGACGAGCCATCCCGATTTGTCAATTTGTATGAGAGGATCGCTATTGCCTCGTACTCCATTGACCGTCCAGGATGAACTAGAGATGGTGCTGATTTATACAGCTGAACGCGATAAATGCATTATTTTAAGTTATTTGATGGTTAAGGCCTCCAGAAAGTCTATATAAAATAAATTTAAGTCTCTCGGTCTTTGGATCCCTGTATTCAATAGAAGAATTTTCTGTCTACAGAAACCTATAACAAGTTTCCTGTATATAGTGGAAGGACTTCTGTCTATAGAAGATGGTTTTCTGACGTCCGTTTAAGGTAAAAATTGAATACAAGTCTCTATATGATAGAAGGTGACTCTATTCTTAGTAGAGAGACTTCTATATACAAAATACCTTTGGAAAATGTGTATGTGGGTTTCAAAAGGCCTTCTATGGACAGAAGTCTTGGAAAATGTTTTTAGGAGGTTATCCAGCATATCTATAGACGACTCTATATGATTTGAAGGAGTTCTTCTATTTATAAAAGAGGCATAGATGGTCCTCTGAATATTGAAGGTAATCTATTTATAGAAGGCAATCCTCGTCCTATATCTGTATTATCCAGTAGATGATTTTACTACAGGATACTTTGTACACAAATTTATTTATGTTGTCTGCCATCTGCAGAGTTCCCATGAAGATCTATAGATGGTGTTATTTCTATAAAGGACCTGTAAACCACTTCATTCTTACGAACTTCTGTGAATAATTTGGTTATCTTGGTTATCTAGAATACCCATAAAGGACCCTATGCCATTTGAAGAAGATCTTTTGTTTATAGAAGATATATAGACATATTCAGTGGACCCGAATATTAAAGGTATTCTATTTAATGGAAGCCATCCTCGTTCCATATCTCTATTATCCAGTAGATGCTATTTCTACAGGATATTTTTACACAAAATTATTTACATTTTAGAATTTTTTCTGCCTATAGAAATTCTTGTTTCTATAGAGAACCTGTAAACAGTCTCATTCTATCGAAGTTCTGTGGAAAATTTGACCAATTCAGCCATTCGCAGTGGCCTTAAGTTCACCTCGTATCTTTTCTCACTATTCTTGTTCAATATAGCGAAATCCTCTATTCAAATAGAATATTTTTCAGTATCAAAGAAAACAAGTCCTATTAAAATCTCATTTGCATTCCAAAACATAGACATGTTCTATCGAATTATCATCTCATCAAGAGCCAATGTTTTCTACAACAAAATTTCCAGCACTTGACATTGTCTGTGTGCGCGGGTGATAAAAAGGCGGCACTTAAAACTAAAATAAAACTAAACGCCCCACCATTCGATTATGAAACGTGTCAATAGTATTTGCAGAACTCCAACAAATATAATTACCATAAGACAACGGTACAGATACCAGTACAGGTGAGATTGAAATCATTAATCAATCAAACCGAATACATGTTCTGATTTCTTGACTTGACTGATTAATTCCAATTAAAATGGATTCAAAGCTATAGCAATCAGAAGCTTTTTTTGGGACTAGCTCACAGTTTTTTATTGGCTTTTATAAAAAGGGTAAACAATGGATTCAAACCAAACCTTTTTTCGGCTAAAAAGTTCAAGTAACAGCGGTCAGTTCAATGACTTTCGAAAGTAACAGTGACCTTGTAAGGGTTTCGATTTTTCAGTTATTGTTGTTGTTTCTTTGGGGTATTACTGCACGTTGTTAACAAGAACATAAATTTATTGAACTTGTTCGGTTCAGACCCCTTTAAGTGTTTTTTTTTTTCGTTCGACATTTCGGGTTGGCTGTGTTCGGTTGCTGTTGTTAATGGTGTTGTTGATATGTTGTTATTTTCAATTAAAATCACGTTATTAGTCACCACGAATTTCAAAAACAACAAAAAACCTTAAACAGCATCATCATTACAATCTCTGATCCGCCAATGGTGGTACCTGACTGGCACTTCTTAACAGATTTCTTATGTTGATTGTTTTTCAGAATTTCATTTAAATATTTGTTGCTGCTGTTGTTATCTGCGGCGGAAGTTGATGTGATTTGAAGTGTTTCACGAATTGTTTTGCTGCCGAAACAAACAATTGAAGCAACAACAAAAATAATATCGATTAATTTTTATCTCAGCTGCCATTGTCAATTATAGATTTATTACAATTATTTTGAAATTGTTATTATTGCCGGATCGTATGGTATTCTGGCGAAGCTATGCGCCATTGTGTGTGTTGTACACCAAAATATTTCGAATGGAAATAAAAAGTTGTGGGTTGTAAAGTGTTGGAAATATGTTCTCACTTTTCATGTTAATTCAATCAATACGATTTTGAAGTAAATCTCTTGTTTTTGTCTGTTTTGGTAGTACGTAATTGTTTTATATTTCCTGTGACGGCATTATTGCTGACAACAACAGCAATAACAATTTAGCAATAATTACCACCTACACCAATTACTGCTGCCATTCTTCATTTTGAATCAGTAAATACAGGTCTATAGAAAATCTACAGATATTCCTTAAAATACATACCTCCCAAAAGGTCATCTGTGAAAAAATCTCCTCCTATGGATGGAAGGCTTTCTCCATGTCTTCTACAGATAGAAGTTCTTTCACAGGCCCTGTTGACACAATATCTATAAATAAAAAACCGCAAAATTTTTTTGTGGGTGAAAGACCGTTTACATTTATTTTATATATGTAGCCGATCTTCTATAGATGGAAGGCCTCTTATAGGTACTCTTTAGATAGCAAAAATCGCCTGTAAGTCTAATATAGAATATCTTAAACAGGGTTTCTATATACCGGATCTCCTACAAGTATTCTCTAGATAAAATACTTTCCAGAGACTTCCTTATATTTTTTCCTTTGTAGCCAGTAAACTCGTACAATTCTCCCGAAAATAGATTACCTCCTCAGATTTTATATGATTACAATACTTCTTGCAAGTCATCTACGGACAGATCTTCTACATACACAAGAACTCATACCGGCCGTAGCAAAAATCGTTCTCGTGTTCTGTAGATAGAATATCTCAAACAGGTTTTCTATAAACAGAAGAGTTACTACAGGTCTTCTATAGACAGAAGGCCTCCCAAACATGTTATAAAGATACTACTTTTTATAGGTTTTCTATAGATAGTGGGTATATTGCAGACCTCCACTGATGTCAGACCTCTCCTATAGACAGAATACCTCACTTTCCCTAACCGGTTGGACCATAGGAAAAATGTTTACAAAAATAACAGATCCATAAAATTTAGGAAACAAATTACTGAACCGCAGATCCAACATTTTGCCGAAAAAGACTTTTTATACTAGATCATAGGTACCAGAAAAAAAATCCTTCCGACCTCTGATCGCATATTTTCAATAGGTTTATATTTGTTTCTATTGCAAATATGTTTAGAAAAAAATTCGATGGGATCCAAGATCCCATTTTTCTATAGGAAAAATTCATTAGGACCCAAGGTCCCATTTTTTTCTATAGAAAAAAAATTCGATGGGACCTTCTAAGGTCCCATTTTTTTCTATAGAAAAAAAATCGGTGGGACCCAATGTCCCATTTTTTCTATAGAAAAAAATCGATGATAGAAACAAATTTGTTAAGCCCCTGGTACCATTTTTATCTATAGAAAAAATTTCTTTGGGTCCAATGTCCCATTATTTTTTATAGACAAACATTTTCTGTAAAAAATCGATCGGATCTTATTTTCTATTTTTTTCCTATAGAAAAAAAATCAATGTGAACAAAGGTCCCAATATTTGAAAACAAATCGATGTGAACAAACGTCCCAATATTTGAAAAAAATCGATGGGACCCAAGGTCCTATTTCGCAAATATTTTTCAACATCTATTTTCAGTCCTCATTGGGTTAAAAACCTCCTCCCAAAAGGTCCCGTCCCTTTCTAAATATTTTGGTGGACCTAGGCACATTTTCCAACAGAAGTGACTATATTGTACCTTTACGAAGTACCTGTGGCATTCCGGGATTTTGGTGGGTAAACAATTTATTCACAGAACATTATCATGCCTACCTCAGGGTGTAGTGTATAATAACCTCCTGATCAACTTCTAGGCGTTTTTAAAAACTCCTAATTCAATTCTGTTGCAAAAAAAATTGAATTGCAGTAACTGCGCCACAATTATTCTCAAATAAAGAAACTCTGCAATCTCAATCTTTGTTTTTATAAAAAACCCCTTCCACCTCGAAACTTCTTCAGTTTTAAATTTAATTTCACAAAGTTATTCAATATTTTGTAATTTTAAGGATAAAGAACTCAAAAGTCATAATTTATAAAATAAAAAAAAACATGGATGACGACAAAAATTATTGGAAACCTTTCAGTATTTTCGCAAAACTGGCTAAATTAGTCATTGTCAGGCTATTCATTTCAACAGAAAAACGAAGCCAATTTTTATACAAAATAAGGCTGAGGGTATAAAAAACTGAAAATTATAATAATTAAAAAACAATGCGTGTGAATATAAACGTACAATGTAAAGTGAATGTTTTTCGTCGCACATACACACAGTGGGACACGAAATACAAAATGGACAGGAAAAAAATCAAATTTATTTAAACTGGACCTCACTAACTAATACATATATTGTTATTAATTTTCATAATCATTATATCGATCACCATAATTTATTTGTTATTGTAGTTTCAAACCCAAACCAGATTTATTTTCCTCGATTTCAAAACATCTTAAAATGTCATACACAAAAAAAATAAAAATTCAAATTTTTAACAAAGCCTACGTGGTGTTATACACACCTCTACCCCGCCAAAAAATAAATATAAATTTAATACACATGTATTCGTTTAAATAATACGCCGTTTTACAGTGTTTTTGTTGTTGCTGTTGATGTTGTTGTTGTACATAAAGAGAACAACAACGGCATGAAACCTGCAATTAATAAAAATATACGCAGATAATTGCATTTTGATTTGTTGCGATTAAAATGCAGCAGCAGCCGACGAAGTCGTAGCAAGCAGGCAATCAGATGCTAAGTTGCTGCGTAGTGCGTTCGCTTTTTTTCTTTTTCATATGTGAGTGAGTGTGTATGTGTGTGTTTGCTATTTGGTATGAATAATGCATTTTTGCACGACTATTGGGCCATTTTTGTTTCATTTTCAATTTTACGTCGTCATTTTTATAAAATTTGTTTTTTTTTTTTTTTTTTTTTTTTTTGCTTGCTTTTGCTATTCGATTCCCCAGAGAGTTTTTGGCATTTGCCTGAATAAAGTCACGCACACACAAGCACAAATTGTTAGTTATTGAGTATCTCCATATTGAGTTGAACGACGGTGTATCGTATGATACAAATACATCTAATTACCGATTGGTTGGCTATAGAGATACGGCTTCAGGTGTTTGAATAAGGTCCAATATTGAAAAAAACAATCATAGGACACCTGGTCAATTTACTTCCCGAAAACGAAAATTGCGGGACCCGTAATCCCTTTTTTCTAGAAAAACTTCCACAGTATGACCGCAGGATACTTTTTCTATAAAAAACAAATTCGTAGGATACGAGGTCATATTCTCCTATTCTATAGGAAAAAATTCCCGAAACATAAGTTCCAATTTTTTTCTATAGGAAAAAACAAACGTACTTCACTTATTCAGTTCCTATTTTTTCTATAAAAACAAAATTTCAGGAGCACATGTCCTTTTTTCAGAAATTCACAGGAACCATGATCCATTATTTTTCCATAAAAATCCTATTTTTGATGTCCCCATTTTTTTATAGAAAAAAATCGTCGGGAAATCTGTCCCCATTTTTTTCTATAGAAAAAATTCGTAGAGACCTCTGTCCCCATTTTTTTCTATAACAAAATTCGTCGGGACGTCTGCATACATTTTTTTCTATAGACCACATGTCCCATTTTTTTCTATAGAAAAAGATCAATCGGACCCTTGGACCCATTTTTTCTAAGCACCACAGGTCCGATTTTGTTAAAAAAAAATTCGTCGGGACTCTTAGACCCATTTTTTTCTATAAAAAAATTGGCCGGGACCCTTGAACCCATTTTTTTCTATAGAAATATTTTTATAGAAAAAAATTTACTGAGGTCTCATTTTTTTATAGAAAATTTTTTAGGACCTCAGTTCCTATATTTTTATAATAAATTCAATACGGAAAAAAATCACAGAACAAGTGGTCCTATTTTTCAATAGAAAAAAATCAAAGGACATCAGATCCTATTTTTCATATAAAAAAAATTCAGATCCTATAGATACACATTCATAAGACCTCAGAACCTGCCATTTCTATAGAAAAAAAAATCACAGTAAATTTTTTTCTATTAAATATGGTCAGGACCATATTTTTTCTATCTCAGGAGTTTTTCTATTTCTATTTGGATAGCCGTCATAATTCATTGACCTTAGCCTACCCCTAACACATCTGTTTTCTTCAAAGTCGTTCTCAATATGACTCCAATACCCAAATTATGCAAGTTTGTATTGAAGAGAAGGTTCCGTTTGCACGCATTTCCATTCAATTTAATCGTGGATTAATAAAAGTATTCGATCACTTCGTAATTATATTGAGTAGAATATATTTATCAAGGCTACTGATAATAATGAAAATTATTAAAATACAATAACAATTGGGCCAAATAAATTGATATGACGTCAAGGATAGCGAATTTGATCACGTTCTTATAAAAACACACACACGACCATATATCGGAGGTATGCATATTTGAAAATCATGGGTAACGTTATGGTAACACTTCATTGTCTGGTTACCCAAGGCTACCACCTGGCTAGGCTAATATTAATTTCGTTAACCTATAATCCATATTTTTAATTACTAATTTACCCCAAGGGGCTAATAGGTCATCCTAATGCAATTAAAAAAAAAATAATAATAATTCCTTCCTATTTTTAGTTCATTAGCTAACTAGACCTCCACCTACAAAGAAGGACAACATGAAACGCCACAGCAACAACAATTTATTTTTCGAAATAAAAATTGAGGAAAATTTGGAAAAACTGCATCGTCAGAAAATGTATCCTCCACGTCCGGGCCAAATATCGGCCCTCAGTAGGAAACCCAGTAAAAAGAAATTATTTCAGCAGCACAAATGGAATATTATAAAGCGTCACTTGCGCATCCATCAGGACAATTGTGAGAGTAGGCAAAACAACGAAATTGTCGTTAAGAGGAAGCAACCTTCCACGGAGGAACTTTTACAGATTACGACTCATATTCAAATGGTGGGAAGTTGGAAATATTTTTCTCAAAAATAATTTTAAATTTTTATTGTAGTTACAACACATGATCATACAATTGGCCACATTTTTGGCCAATTGCCGTCGCATACCCTTGATCTGGATATTTTTTCGCAATGGCCTGTCGATTGTTTTTAATGCCTATAATTTGGTGGTATTCCTCTTGGCCATGGCATTTGATGGCCCTGCAAAGAGTCCTTTAAATTTGTGGATGCTTTTACTTTTCTATGGCTATCATATTTTGATCTCATTTTTGGAGACCTTTTTAACAATTATTGTCTATCAGAGTTTGAATGAAGAGGTAGGGGGAAGAAGAGATTCCCAGAGTCATGTAGTAGGAGGTTAGACAGTTTCTCCCTTAAATAAAAAACGGCTTTTAATTTTTTTCTAGATTCGCAAAGCCGGACCCATTGCTGACGAATGGAATATTTATGTGTCGGATTACCAAATAAAATCAAGGGTATTTTTATAAAAATTATGTTAATTTATTAAAAAAGTACTGATATGAATTTTTTCAGCTCACACAATTATCCTGTCTAGTAAATAACAACGTCAAGACATTTACCCTTTACGGGTTGGTTAATATAAATGGGTCACTGATAAGTTCGGTAAGAAAGTTATTTCTATAGAAACAAAATTATGGGAACCTCAGAAACCACGTCCAAACATTTCGTTGGTCAGTTTTTTCTGTTCCATGAGACCCGTGATCCTGAGATTTTTTTTCTATAGAAAAATTGGGACCTGTGGTCCTGCGAATTTTCTTTATAAAAAAATAGATCGTGTGGTCCAGCGAAGTCTTTTTTATACAAAAAATAGGAGCTACGGTCCCGACGAATTTTGTTCTATAGATAAAATAGAAACAGCGATCCTGAGATTTGTTTCAATAGAAAAAATGTTACCAGAGGTCCCGACCAATTTTTTTAATAGAAAAAATATATATCATAATATTTTTTGTTATAGAAAAAATGGGTCCATGGTCCTGAGAATTTTTTTCTATAGAAAAAAAGGGGTCCTGGGTCACGACGAATTGTTTCTATAGAAAAAATGTGCCCAATGGTCCTGATAATTTTTTCTATAGAAAAAATGGGCCCTATGGTCCTGATAATTTTTTCTATAGAAAAAATGGGCCCTATTATCCTGAGATTTTTTTTTTTTTTTTAATGGGCCCCATGGTCCTTAGAATTTTTTTGGGTCTTAAGGTCCCAATGAATTTTTTATAGGGTCCGAAGAATGGGACCTGTGGTTCTGAGAAATTTTTTCTAGATAAAAAATGGGGCCTGTGGTCCTGAGAATCTTTTTCTAGAGAAAAAATTGGACCTGTGGTCCGGAGAATTTTTTTCTAGAAAAAAATGGGACCTGTGGTCCTGAGATTTTTTTCTAGAAAAATAAAATGGGACCTGTGGTCCTGAGATTTTTTTCTAGAAAAAAAAATGGGACCTGTGGTCCTGAGATTTTATTTCTAGAAAAAAAAATGGGACCTGTGGTCCTGAGATTTTTTTCTAGAAAAAGAATGGGACCTGTGGTCCTGAGATTTTTTTCTAGAAAAAAATGGGACCTGTGGTCCTGAGATTTTTTTCTAGAAAAAAATGGGACCTGTGGTCCGGAGATTTTTTTTTTTCTAGAAAAAAATGGGACCTTTTGTCCTAAGATTTTTTTTTTTCTAAAGGAAAAAATGGGACATGTGGTTCTGAGAATTTTTATCTAGAGAAAAAAAATGGGACCTGCGGTCCTAAGAATTTTTTCCAAAAAAAAATTGGACCTGTGGTCCTGAAAATTCTTTTCTATAGAAAATTTTTTTCCTTTGGAAAAAAATGGGACCTAGGGTTCCGACGATTTTTTTTAAATGGCACCACATGTGGTCTTTAAATTTTTTTCTAGATTTTTGTTATAAAAAATCGGAAATGTTTCTGGATAATTGTTTATATTAAATTCTTTTTCTAGCTCATTTCCGGAACGGCAACCTATATTATAATTCTTATCCAGTACAGTGAAGATGGTCAAATTAATCCGCCTCAACAAAATCACACCAAAACATAAATAATTTTCAACAAAATATATTTCCCAGCAAGTTCGGCAGCATGGTCGGTAGACCTGCGCACACATGTTTGCTGAAAATCAGTATTGAACTATGAAATCAATAAATCTTTAAATTTTATAACTTAAACTACTTCTGAAAAATTCGTTACATAGATTGAATGAATGTCTGGGTGACTCGTTGGCTGGTCGAACAGAACAGACCCAGAAGGCAGAAATTATTTTGACCATATTGCGAACAAATAAATAAGTTTACCTCCTCTTATAAAAACACCAATAACAAAAACTATAACTTAATAAATGGCTATAAAATTAACAAAAATATTATTGGCAATTCATTCAAACGGGACATAAATCTCTCGAAACAATGGCTCCCTACTGCGGCAAGTGGCAGTTGGCCATCGTAATGTTTCGTAATTGAAGTTGTTTTATTTGTTCCACACACCATTCGGCGGTAACTGCTATGGTCTACGCCAGTGTGTGTATGTGTCTGTGCCGCCACCAACGCCACAGGAATTTTTTCCAAGAGAAGACAAAAAAAATTCAAAGCAAAATGCCTTGGGATCAGTGGAGGCTCCAAAGGCTTGGTGGTCTAGCCAACAATTGTCGGCAATGGTTTCTCACAGTCACACCAAAAAAAATTAACTTCGAGTTAAAGGAAAAAATACGCATTTTGATCCAAGTATAGGGCTCGACTATAAACCATAAGCATTGGATAGAAAAAAATATCAGCTCACCATGTCTTGGGACCACAACAATGTGGTATTGATTTGGAGGCACACAGACACACTTGCATATTTCATTAAATTATTTGGAATACAAGTGATCACATGAGTGTGACTGTGTGCTTGAAGTTTATGTGGAGTTCTGCTAGCAGGCGTCCAGTAATTGGCAATTACATTTCATAGATTGCCAATAGGAGGTCTGAAAGTTATGTAGAACTCAATTGGTATTCGAACGCATCTATAAAAAAATCTGTAGAAAAAATCGGGGTCCTGACGATTTTTTCCTATAGAAAAAATCGGAACTTGGGTCCTGACGATTTTTTCCTATAGAAAAAAATCTAAACTGGGGTCCTGACGATTTTTTCCTAGGAAAAAAATTGGAACTGAGGTCCCGACATTTTTTTTTTTCTATGGAAAAAAATTGGAAAAGAGGTCCCGACAAATTTTTTTCTATAGAAAAAAAATCGGAACTGAGGTCCCGACAAATTTTTTTCTATAGAAAAAAAAAATCGGAACTGAGGTCCCGACAAATTTTTTTCTATAGAAAAAAATCGGAACTGAGGTCCCGACAAATTTTTTTCTATAGAAAAAAATCGGAACTGAGGTCCCGACAAATTTTTTTCTATAGAAAAAAATCGGAACTGAGGTCCCGACAAATTTTTTTCTATAGAAAAAAATCGGAACTGAGGTCCCGACAAATTTTTTTCTATAGAAAAAAATCGGAACTGAGGTCCCGACAAATTTTTTCCTATAGAAAAAAAATCGGAAGTGAGGTCCCGACAATTTTTTTTCTATAGAAAAAAAAAAATCGAAAATTAGTTCCCGACGAATTTTTTTCTCTAGAAAAAAATCGGAACTGAGGTCCCGACAAATTTTTTTCTATAGAAAAAAATCGGAACTGAGGTCCCGACAAATTTTTTCTATAGAAAAAAATCGGAACTGAGGTCCCGACAACAAATTTTTTTCTATAGAAAAAAATCGGAACTGAGGTCCCGACAAATTTTTTTCTATAGAAAAAAATCGGAAGTGAGGTCCCGACAAATTTTTTTCTATAGAAAAAAATCGGAACTGAGGTCCCGACAAATTTTTTTCTATAGAAAAAAATCGGAACTGAGGTCCCGACAAATTTTTTTCTATAGAAAAAAATCGGAACTGAGGTCCCGACAAATTTTTTTCTATAGAAAAAAATCGGAACTGAGGTCCCGACAAATTTTTTTCTATAGAAAAAAATCGGAACTGAGGTCCCGACAAATTTTTTTCTATAGAAAAAAATCGGAACTGAGGTCCCGACAAATTTTTTTCTATAGAAAAAAATCGGAACTGAGGTCCCGACAAATTTTTTTCTATAGAAAAAAATCGGAACTGAGGTCCCGACAAATTTTTTTCTATAGAAAAAAATCGGAACTGAGGTCCCGACAAATTTTTTTCTATAGAAAAAAATCGGAACTGAGGTCCCGACAAATTTTTTTCTATACAAAAAAATCGGAACTGAGGTCCCGACAAATTTTTTTCTATAGAAAAAAATCGGAACTGAGGTCCCGACAAATTTTTTTCTATAGAAAAAAATCGGAACTGAGGTCCCGACAAATTTTTTTTCTATAGAAAAAAAAATCGGAACTGAGGTCCCGACAATTTTTTTTTCTATAGAAAAAAATCGTAACTGAGGTCCCGACAAATTTTTTTCTATAGAAAAAAATCGGAACTGAGGTCCCGACAAATTTTTTTCTATAGAAAAAAATCGGAACTGAGGTCCCGACAAATTTTTTTCTATAGAAAAAAATCGGAACTGAGGTCCCGACAAATTTTTTTCTATAGAAAAAAATCGGAACTGAGGTCCCGACAAATTTTTTTCTATAGAAAAAAATCGGAACTGAGGTCCCGACAAATTTTTTTCTATAGAAAAAAATCGGAACTGAGGTCCCGACAAATTTTTTTCTATAGAAAAAAATCGGATATATAGGTCCCTACAATTTTTTTTCTCGGAACTGAGGTCCCGACAATATTTTTTCTATAGAAAAAAATCGGAACTGAGGTCCCGACAATATTTTTTCTATAGAAAAAAATCGGAACTGAGGTCCCGAGAAATTTTTTTCTATAGAAAAAAATCGAAACTGAGGTCCCGACAAATTTTTTTTTCTATAGAAAAAAAATCGGAAGTGAGGTCCCGACAAATTTTTTTTCTATAGAAAAAAAAAATCGGAACTGAGGTCCAGACAATTTTTTTTTTCTACAGAAAAAAATCGGAACTGAGGTCCCGACAAATTTTTTTCTATAGAAAAAAATCGGAACTGAGGTCCCGACAAATTTTTTTCTATAGAAAAAAATCGGAACTGAGGTCCCGACAAATTTTTTTCTATAGAAAAAAATCGGAACTGAGGTCCCGACAAATTTTTTTCTATAGAAAAAAATCGGAACTGAGGTCCCGACAAATTTTTTTCTATAGAAAAAAATCGGAACTGAGGTCCCGACAAATTTTTTTCTATAGAAAAAAATCGGAACTGAGGTCCCGACAAATTTTTTTCTATAGAAAAAAATCGGAACTGAGGTCCCGACAAATTTTTTTCTATAGAAAAAAATCGGAACTGAGGTCCCGACAAATTTTTTTCTATAGAAAAAAATCGGAACTGAGGTCCCGACAAATTTTTTTCTATAGAAAAAAATCGGAACTGAGGTCGCGACAAATTTTTTTCTATAGAAAAAAATCGGAACTGAGGTCCTGACGAATTCTTTTCTATAGAAAAAATCGGAACTGAGGTGCCGACGAATTTTCTATAGAATTAATCTCCCGACGATTTTTTTTCTATCGAAAAATCGGAACTGAGATCCGTACGAATTTTTTTTTCTATAGAAAAAAATCGGAATTTTATGAGATTTTTTTTCTAAAGAATAATACTGAGCCTCAATTTCAATAATTTATTTTCTGATTCGTTTTTATGCTCCCGAATTTATTCATTAGCCCCATATTTCTTATTCAATTTGCAACGCCCTAATGTCATCAGAATCGGCTTGTCATTGTCACTTTAATTGACCATAATTTGATTTGTTATCAGGTTGCCAGCCAGCCAGCCATCCAGACCAGACAGACAGTCCGCCAACCGGCGAACCGTCCAACCAAATTTGGTGGTGCTACCAAAATTCCGCTCATTATAAAGTGTAACAAAGTTTGTGATAGACAACAGACAATAAATTTATCGTTTGAGGTGCTGTGTGTTGTTGTCCCATGCAACCATGCCGAATATAGATAAGTGGAGGAGCGAACATTCGCCTGCCACTTCGTTGAATTCATTCATTAACCGAACAAAGCCTAGTTTCCTTTACGTTTACATGCATGCTCTTGTTGCACTGAGCGTTTGTGGTTTGCAGGTGGGTGGATTTATGGTTAGACGCCACAATAGGCTTCTGTGGCCTGCCGGCGATGGCGGCGGAACTGCTTAAAAACTTCAAAATCTCGACAAAAACAACACTTCTTAACTTCGTTACGATCTCGCCAAGATAATAAAATGAATTTTTGACATTTTTAAAAGAGACCGCTTAGAGGATAACTGCGAATGTTAAATTTGCTGAGTGACATGGTTGTCGGACTGTCACTCAGTCAGTGTAGCTCTAGAGGGCTGAAAAGTATCTGCACAACATTTGTGTTGGAGAAAATTTATTGTGGCAGCAAACATTAAAATACTAACCTCAGAGTCTGTGGTGGTGGCGTTCAATTTGGGATTTGTTGCCTGATTGTGATAGGTGATTAAGCTGACGTTTCCAATATATTATAATGGCTTCATTAGGGCCACAAATCAAATTTGGGGGGTTTTTGTTTGGACCATAACACTGTGTGTCGCCTCCCCATACTTGTGGTAGATCGATAGCTTTAATTCTGGGTTTGCATTTGTGGGAAATTCTGAAACGATTGCCGAATTATATGGAGCCAATCGAAAATTCAATAAATATGATATGAGAACAGAGAGTTCGTAAAAAAGTATTTTCTTTTTATAAACAACAAATAAAATTAGAATAATTCGTAATCGAATATAACGAATTAGCACGAGGTCTCCTAGCTATTTTTTGTTTTAAAATATTAATTTTCTCCTTTAGATGGCTACGCCACAACAAGCACATAATCTACCACACACTTTTCAAAATTGTGAAAATCCAAATATACTATTTGGAACAATTTGAAATTGAAAAAAAATAAAATTTCGTAGTTTGTTCTACTTTTCGACGTAATAGACCGACCCGACTACCATGGGGTTGTATAATAAATCTAAGAAGAGAACACCGCTAGAACAACAATGAAACACCTAACAAGAATTTCATTAAAAAATCACGTATTAATTAGTAGGCAAAAACAGCAGCAACAACAACAAGAAAACTGTTCCGTTCACATGTTCATAAACAAAAAAGAAAAAAAAAAAATAACGACTCATCAACAAACAATAAACGTCAGAAACCCATTTTATCGGTTACAAATTTTCTAACTAAAAGAATGAGTAGTAAGGAATAGAGAAAATATTTTTAGAAGACATTTCGGAACGAGGTCCCGACAATTTTGTGTCTATTTAAAAAAATAGGAACAAAGGCGCTGACGAATTTCTTTTCTTTAGAAAAATCGGACCTTTGGTCCCACGAAAAAGAAACTTAGGGTTCCGACGAATTTTTTTTATACAAAAAAACGGACTTAGTTTCCCGACGAATTTTTCTATAGGGAAAAAACGGACAAAGGGAACCGACGATTTTTTCTCTATAGAAAAAAAACGGACCTAGGGTCCCGACGAATTTTTTTCTATAGAAAAAAACGGACCTAGGGTCCCGACGAATTTTTTTCTATAGAAAAAAACGGACCTAGGGTCCCGACGAATTTTTTTCTATAGAAAAAAACGGACCTATAGTCCCGACGAATTTTTTTTTTCTATAGAAAAATCGGACCTATAGTTCCGAAGAAATTTTTTCTATGGACCTATAGTCCCGAAGAATTTTTTCTATAGAAAAAAACGGACCTATGTTCCCGACGAATTTTTTTCTATAGAAAAAAACGGACCTAGGGTCCCGACGAATTTTTTTCTATAGAAAAAAACGGACCTAGGGTCCCGACGATTTTTTTCTATATAAAAAAACGGACCTAGGGTCCCGACGAATTTTTTTCTATAGAAAAAAACGGACCTAGGGTCCCGACGAATTTTTTTCTAAAAAAAAAAAAACGGACCTAGGGTCCCGACGAATTTTTTTCTATAGAAAAAAACGGACCTAGGGTCCCGACGAATTTTTTTCTATAGAAAAAAACGGACCTAGGGTCCCGACGAATTTTTTTCTATAGAAAAAAACGGACCTAGGGTCCCGACGAATTTTTTTCTATAGAAAAAAACGGACCTAGGGTCCCGACGAATTTTTTTTTTATAGAAAAAAAACGGACCTAGGGTCCCGAGGAATTTTTTTCTATAGAAAAAAACGGACCTAGGGTCCCGACGAATTTTATTCTATAGAAAAAAACGGACCTAGGGTTCCGAGGATTTTTTGCTATAGAAAAAAACTGACCGATTTTTTTTCTATAGAAAAAAACGGACCTAGGGTCCCGACGAATTTTTTTCTATAGAAAAAAACGGACCTAGGGTCCCGACGATTTTTTTTCTATAGAAAAAAACGGACCTAGGGTCCCGACGATTTTTTTTCTATAGAAAAAAACGGACCTAGGGTCCCGACGAATTTTTTTCTATAGAAAAAAACGGACCTAGGGTCCCGACGAATTTTTTTCTATAGAAAAAAACGGACCTAGGGTCCCGACGAATTTTTTTCTATAGAAAAAAAAAAAACGGACCTAGGGTCCCGACGAATTTTTTTCTATAGAAAAAAACGGACCTAGGGTCCCGACGAATTTTTTTCTATAGAAAAAAACGGACCTAGGGTCCCGACGAATTTTTTTCTATAGAAAAAAACGGACCTAGGGTCCCGACGAATTTTTTTCTATAGAAAAAAAAACGGACCTAGGGTCCCGACGAATTTTTTTCTATAGAAAAAAACGGACCTAGGGTCCCGACGAATTTTTTTCTATAGAAAAAAAACGGACCTAGGGTCCCGACGAATTTTTTTCTATAGAAAAAAAACGGACCTAGGGTCCCGACGAATTTTTTTCTATAGAAAAAAACGGACCTAGGGTCCCGACGAATTTTTTTCTATAGAAAAAAACGGACCTAGGGTCCCGACGAATTTTTTTCTATCGGAAAAAACGGACCTAGGGTCCCGACGAATTTTTTTCTATCGGAAAAAACGGACCTAGGGTCCCGACGAATTTTTTTCTATAGAAAAAAAAACGGACCTAGGGTCCCGACGAATTTTTTTCTATAGAAAAAACGGACCTAGGGTCCCGACGAATTTTTTTCTATAGAAAAAAAAACGGACCTAGGGTCCCGACGAATTTTTTTCTATAGAAAAAAAACGGACCTAGGGTCCCGACGAATTTTTTTCTATAGAAAAAAAACGGACCTAGGGTCCCGACGAATTTGTTTCTATAGAAAAAAACGGACCTATAATCCCGATGATTTTTTTTTATAGAAAAAAATGGACCTATCGGAGGGTTACAGAACCCTTTTTTTAATAAAAAAAAATCAATTTTTTTTATAGAAAAAATTCGAATAACCTCATATGCGATTTTTTTATAGAAAAAATTCTAGGGGCCTCAGTTTCGATTTTTTTATAGTAAAAAAAATCTCGGGACTACATTCCCCATTTGTTTCTATAGAAAAAATTCTCGGGACCCCAGATCCGATTTGTTATAGAAAAAAATATCGAAGCTCAGTAAATAAAAAAGGAACGTCTGGTCCTGACATTTGAAGTCATTAAGGTTTTTCTAATTAAAAAATTGGACCATTGATTCCGTTTAAATTGTTTCTTTAGAAAAAAAATTGTAGGTGCCCAACGAATTTTTTTTTCTATAGAAAAAAACGGTTTTTTTTCCTATAAAAAAAATCATTTCCGATATTTCATTCACAACAAAAAAATAATATTTCATTTGAAAATAATCTGATTTGTTGTTTTATTTTTACATCGTACCACATTGAATATCGTAAAATATTGACCTTGTCAATTTACGTCACAATTTACACCTAATTAATATTTCCAAGTGGGAGGACCACTTTTTTCTTCTTTCAAATTCAATGGGAAAAAGTAAAATTTTAAATTTTTTTCGATTTTCAAATCTGCATTCAAAAATCCCCTTTCAAATTTTCAAAAACATACAAACACACACACACTCACACTAATACAAAATATTGAAATTTGAATAATATAAACTTTTCCACACACACCACTACCAACAAGATTTAGTTCAAGTGCATTTCATTTCAATTCATTTTTTTTTAACGTAAAAGTAAACATTTCAATATTTTTTGAAATTAAAAAAAAAATCCAACCGAAAAAGATTAACGAGCAGCACAACAACATTCCAAGAAATCGTATTGAATTCAACGAACAAACAACTAATTTTTTAATATTTTTTCGATTCGATTTTCTTTATATTTTTGTTTTCTTTCCATGTATATTTTTTGAGTTTACAAGACAAAACCAGCAACAACAATGCCACCTTATATTTTTAATTAAACGAATATCGACCAGGAGGGCTAACTGCTGTTGGGATGGTTTACCTTTACCTTTAGTTTTGTTTTGATTTTTTTACAATTTTATTTCGATCAGCAGCCGAACTTCTGCTGAGCACATGTACGAGTATTCACACACATAGCCCCCTCTTCTCAAGCTCCGGGCGAGCACATATTGTTTTAACGTTCGAAACGTGTTCAGTTGAATTTTATAACTTGAACGGGTTGGATCAAAACTCTGTCGAAAAAACAAAGCGGATCGTCATCCGTTTAACCGATCGTTCATTCGTTCGCCAATGGCAAATATCTGCTACTCGTAAATATTTCACTTTTACCCTCTGCTGCTAACTTAACGAAATCAAGATCAATTAGTGTAACATAAACGATTCGCGCGCATGCTCAACGTAACATTTTTTAAAACAACAACAAGAACACAACTTAGATTGATCGGTGATCAACATTTTTAGAAAACAAAAAAATGTTGGGTGAAAAAACGCCTTTTGGAAACAGTGTGTCAGAGACGCGTCGGTCGTAATAGATTGCATTGCCATTGCCGCCACATTCGGTTCGCATTTTATTTCGAACGTTTCTATTGGCCCCGCCAAGTCTAACGATGGTCAGCGTTTGAAAACACCAACTAATCGGAAAAATCCTCCAGCATCGAATACACCAAACAGACAACACAGCACAAGTGCAGCACAAATGATCTTCGCCTTTAGTGGCGAAGTTGAGCTGCAGACATGCATTGCAGCATGCACCCAACAACAGTAGTGGCTGGATTGAGAGAACGATCGTGAGAGAGCAATCACTTCTCCTCTTATACTAACAATAAACTCCAAGTGGATTGTAAATGCTCCCCATCAACATAAACATTAGGTGGTGTTGTTGTTTTTGTTGTGGATTGTAAACAATACTCCAGCCCAGCAGCTCCACCATTCAGTTCAGTATAAGAGAGGCAACTACCTTCCGATCTTCATTCTCGTTTATAGTAGTGTTTGTGCATGTTTCTGTGCCTCATTCAAACCGTATTGTGCAATAATTCTGAACAATTTCCCTTTCAGTTGCTGTTTTACTGCTGAATTCGAAACGTCTGCTTCTTTCATACGATATTCTTGAAGCTTTTCAAGCGCGTAAACGATTTAATTTGAAATAATAGAAAAAAAAAATAAATTTTGTTTTGTGCTAACGACGGATAATTAATTAATAATTTTCTTGTTGTGAATATATGTATATTTTTTGGAAATATAATTTTTTTTGGGAAATTTGAAATAGAAATATAATTCTAAAATTGAAGAAAAATTAATATTGAATTCAAATGAAAATAAAAGTTTTTGTATGAGTGTGTGTGTGATATGTTATTAAAGAAGTGGATCAAATAAAAATAGTGAAATTCTAGTAAAATTGAAAATAAAAAAAGATTGATTGGTCGAATTTTTGATAAATTAATGAAATTGTGTAGTTGAAATATGGAAATTCATTTGTAAAATAGTATTTGAAATATTTAAAAATTTCAGTGGGCAAATATAAAGGAACCATCAACTCAAAAATTAAACCAAACAAATTAACATACAAATTAAAAAAAAACTAATAAAGTCAAAAACTTGAAATAAAAAAATATTTTATCCAAATTAAAAATGGATCAAATTGAAATCAAATTTAAAAACAATCATAGTAAAAATATAAAGAATAAATTAATTATACCAATTATGTAAAATTAATATTAATTTTAAAAATTTAAATAACTAAAAGTTAAAAAATTAAAATTGAACAAAAAATAAAAAAACAAAACATAAACTTAATAAATATTAAAAATAAATTATTTACGAAAATTATATACATTTTGGAACATAGTTGAAATACTTGAATATATCCAAATGTATCTAAAAACAACTAAACAAGTAAAATAATAACAAACAAGTAAAATAAAAAATATATATTTAAAAAATATTTCTTATAAAAAATTTAAAAAATTAAAAAAAATAAAAATTTAAAAAGAAAAATTAAAAAATAATAAAAAATTAAAAAATAATAAAAAATTAAAAAATAATAAAAAATTAAAAAATAATAAAAAATTAAAAAATAATAATAAATTAAAAAAAATAAAATATTGTTAAAAACTATTAATAAAAAATTAAAAATATAATGTTAACCAAAAAATAAAAACTTATTATGAACAACAAAAAAATAAATTATAAAAAAAATAAAAATTAAAAAATAAACAACTTAAAATATAAAAGATGAAAAAACAAACACAATTAACATTTTTACTTCTTATTTATATTAAAAATAAACGGAAAATAGAAATAATGAATAAATAAAGTACTTTCTAATATAACAAAAACAAAAAAGTAAATTAAAATTTAAAAGAAATAATAAAATATAAAAATTTACATTCAAATTTAAAAATACAAAAAATACTTAAAAATTAAAAAATAATTTTATATTTAAAGATATACATATTAATTTGGTGTTTTGATTTAATTGCAAGCTACACTAATTCAAGAATTTCCCAATAAAATTTCATGTGAAAATCTTAACAACCCGATTTTTTGTGGCAAGTGATTCTCTAACTTTAAACGCGTTTTTGGCGGACACGATAACTCAAAAACTAATAAAGCAATCGATTCCAAATTTTGACACGTTTGAAAAATTGTTATAGTCTTGCCATTTTTTAAAATAATTTTTTTCTCCTAGATGTTTTAAAATAAAGTTTCTATAGTAAAACAATTTATTGACTTACCTCTTAGCCAACATATGTTATTGCCTGTAAGAAAGAAGGGCAACCAAAACGAATTAAAAAATTAAATTCAACTAACGTTTAGGTTTTTTGGTGTGGCAAAATATTCAAACTATGAAATGCTATACAATTTTTTAGTTCATTTATTTGCCTCTTTTGTATAATTTATGTGGACTGAATTGTTATAGATTCTTTGAACATAATCTATTAACTTATATATATATTTTTTAGTTATTTTTGTTGGTGTTATGTATATGTTAGGATTTTTTATTAATGGAGGGACTTAGTCAAGCGATTGCAATGAAATTTGACATGTTATTCGATTCCGTCCAAAAAGTCTAAAGAAACATTGAAAAGTTCCGTTGAAAAAATTAATACTTTTTTATAAAATTTTAACCAAATTTCTTATTTGCTATGTGATTTTTTTTATTTCTGGAAATCAGGAAAACTATGTGTAAAAATGGCGAGCCTGCAGCACTAAGTTGGATATATGCTCACTTTTTTATCTCATTATCCAGTTTAAGTGGGATATTTTCTACAGAAGAAAAATTGGCAGATTCTTTAATAATATATAATGATATAATGGATGAACCCAGATCTATAGAAATAGAAAATTGACAATCTGAATTGATAATCAACAATATTCTGCATTTTTTCTGTATAAAAAATTGGTTCTGATTTTTCATACAAAAATTTTGGGTGACCATAGGCTTCATTTTTTATATGTAGACCAAATTTGGCATAGAGATTTTCTATACAAAACCAGTAAGGAAAGTAATAAAGTCGGACGGGGCCCACCACATTGGGTATATTCAACAGATGTAATCCTAACAGACGTCGCATTTGTTAAGGACCATTAACATGAAATTAAACATGTCATTCTACAACCTATACTAAATTTTGGTCAGATATAGAGTTGCTTCTTAAAATGGGAAAAAATTATGTAAATAAATTTAAAGCAAAATATCGAAATCTAAACCGATTTCATCGAAACTTGTCACATGTTAGGTTACACTTATTTCAGCATGTTTTGTGCATTCGGCCATGTTTTGAATTCTTCATTTACTTATAAATCCAAATTTCGTGCAAATCGAAGGATATATAGGGACTTTGGTGCACCATTTACATAAAAAGGGACGAAAATTTAACACACACCTTTCTAGACATAATTCAGTACGCTGTGCCAAATTTCGTGCAAATTGAAGGATATGTAGGGACTTTAGTGCACCATAAATCGGACGAAAATATATATGGGAGCTATATCTAAATCTGAACCGATTTTCACGAAATTTAAACACATCGTTCTAGACTTAATTCATTACGCTGTGCCAAATTTCGTGCAAATCGGAGGATATATAGGGTGTTTGGTGCACCATTTACATAAAATCGGACGAAAATATATATGGGAGCTATACCTAAATCTGAACCGCTTTTCACGAAATTTAACACACATCGTTCTAAACTTAATTCAGTACGCTGTGCCAAATTTCGTGCAAATCGAAGGATATATAGGAACTTTGGTCCACCATTTACATAAAATCGGACGAAAATATATATGGGAGCTATATCTGAACCGATTTTTCCCAAATTCAAATTCGTCCTTGAGCCAAATAAATGAGCTGTACAAAATTTCATCCAAATCGGATTATAAATGCGACCTTTACTTTGTTTACAATTTAACATCAACAGATGAACGTACGGACGGACATGCATAAATCGACTCAGAAAGTGATTCTTTGCATATTCTCAAAAAGAACCATGTGTCTATCTCGTTTCCTTTTGCCTGTTACAAACATATGTACAAAGACATAATACCCTGTACCACAGTGTGGTGAAGGGTATAAAAATGGCGGAAAATAAGCCTCTGGGCCGATTTCTAAATCGTTTACCCTTAGGTGGTGATAATGTCATAAATGTACCCAGGACGACACCTAAAACCTATAGGAAATAGCCCCACTATCGTTCACAATTTCGTGAAGATATACAAAGCCAAAAAGGAGTGGATATCTTAACGATTTATTTTTTTGAAGGACCAACACTAGAAATGGATGCTTGAAATATTTTTTTAAAACACAAAACAGCAGGATTGTTTAAGAAATATTCTTTACGGTAAATCAATTTTTCATAAAAAAATACAAGGGCCGCTGCAAGGCATGGATAGTGTTTTTAAAGATATTTTTGCCAGCATAAGGTTTGGGTGTTTAACGTGAAATAATTAACTCTTATGGTAAACTTAATATAACCTCACCTACATAACGGTTTATGTAGGTTATACAAATCACCGACAAATGAGGATTCATTTTACGACAAAAATTTAACTAAACGACAGATCCATTTTTTCTAATATTTGAAGTTTAATATTAATAAATTGATAAAAATGACAAAAAAGCCTATATCAAATAATACTGTCAAACGGATTTAAAATAATATCTGTTAAAAAAATCAACACCTAAATAAATTAGATAAAAAATGAACCCAACATTAAATTATAAAATTAACAAAAACAACAACATCAACAAAAACTGTGAACATAATTAATTAACTGCGAAAAGTGTACCCTCTCTCACATCAACAGCTGTCTAAAGGTCTCGCCGACTAAAAACCAAACTCAAAATAATTATGATTTGTGTTTAAAATTTAATTTCAAATTTTTTGTGTGTTTGTTGCAGTGGCATCCAATTCTCAAGACAAAATCTGTGTGTGTCTATGATTAATGCAAAACCCAAAAAAGAAGAAGAACAAGACGACAACTAAAAATTATGAACGTTTAACAAGTGTTTATGATTTTTAACGACAGCCAACAACAACGAAAAAAAAACAAATTACAAAAAAGAAACAACAACAAACGATTGTAAAACGACACCTGGACAACAACAATAAATAACAGCAACATCATCATGGAAAATAATTACAAATTAACAATTAACACAACAACAAATGCCGAACAGCATCGTGGTTCGGTGTCATCGACAAATTCATTAGAGGTGCCAGCAACGCCAACGCGTTCACCGAAAAAAGTGTCATTTTCCGATGATTTGCCCTATGACAACAACAATGGGGGTGGTGGTGGTGATAAAACAGCCAACAACACAAACAATCAACAACATTATAACTCCAACAGCAGCAACAACAATAACTACAACCAACAATTGATGTCAAAAACAAGTGATAAAATGATTAATAGTCAAAATCAAAATCTCAATAGTACAACTACCTCGGATCCGCAACAGAAAAATACCTCAGCAACAATGGAACAGCATCATAAGGTGGAGTTGAAGTTGGAGGGGGAGAAGGAGAAGGATTCCCCACAAAATCCCGTGGAGTTCATGTTAGTTCAGGCTGCACAGTATTTAGAAAAAATGCATGCTCCCGCCGCTGCTAGCCTACACGAATCTCAGAGTAATAAAAATCAGGCCAACGATAGCCATAAGTTTAAAAGTAGTTTAAATATAGATTTAGTTGATGGTGGTAATCACGAAAACTCAGGAAATAAATCCACCGTAGCTCCAACAACCCAACCTACACCAACAACAACATTGTCGTATACACCTCCCTCTCCGATACCGGCTGTATTATCTTTGACTTCACGTTCTGGCTCCGTATCACCCTCTGGCCTTTCCACACCCTCTACCGTGGCTGCTCGTTCCACAAAATCCACCTCGTCATCATCGGAATCCACAACCTCCCTAGAGCCACCCTATAAACCACCCAGATCTTCGATGATGATTCAAAATGGCAACAATTCAAATTCGAACAATCACCACCAACAAACCCCTACCCAAGCTAATACCCCTGCTGCTGCGTCTCAAGACACCTCCTCAAATATGCAAGAAATCAGTGAAGAACAAGCCGAACATGCCATCAAATACATGGAACGTTACAATCTTAATTTAGATAAGAATAACTGCAGTGCCATGGAATTGGAGGCGAAACGCGATAAAATCCGTTGGCTGTTAATTTCCGAATGTAGTGCCTTGCTGGGTGAGGGGAAACATACCAGGGAGGGGTTTCGCAAGCTATTTCTACAGGAGGTAAGTTCAGTAATCAGTATTTTAGAAATCTAATTTTAATTTTGAAAAAACAACACCTCCCCACTGCTCCTCTCTCTTAAATAGAGATCGGTTTTAAAATCATAAAAATTTTGAACTTGACTTAATGTCAAGATTTTGAATATCTCTCACTAATGGTTTTTTGTTGTTGTTAGTAGTTTTGATCTACTTGCCCTGCTGCTAAACATTTCAAATATTTATCGCAGGCCAGAGCCAAAGTGTAGCTAAACAAGCGTGTTATTGCTTTGACTCATCCATTAGTTGTGCCCCCCATGCGAACTTTATTAATATTAGCAACACGTTTACGGCGACGAGCAATAAAGTTTAGAGCAAGCAAATCGCTGAGGAATTACTTTCCAAAATATTTGTTCCGAAAAAAATTACCAAACAAATCATAAAAGAAATTTCAAATACAAATTTAAAAACCAATTCGAAAAAATCGAAAAAACCCGTACTCCACAGCGACTTTATCGATTAAAACGTTGGTTACTGAGTTCCAATCTTTTTATACAAAAAATGAGTAGTAGGGTAATTTTTTCCTATGAAAAAAATTGGTAAAAATAGGAACTGACTTCAAAAGAATTTTCTCCCTATGAAAGAAATAGAAACTGAGGCCCAGTACCAGAAAAACAGGTACTGAAGCCCGGAGAATTATTTTATCGAAAACAAATAGAAACTGGGGCAAGACAGTTTTATTCTATGAAAACATTTAAACAGGTCCGGACAATTTTTTTTCTCCGGAACTCTGCATGAACCTACATTGAAAATATTCTGGAAAGAAATATTTTATTCGCCATATATCTCAAATCCTTTTAAATATATAGACATAGTCCACATATATTATATATATGTGTCCACATATATTATATACATGTGTCAAGGCGTCAGAACTATTTTTTCTATAGAAAAAGGTCTACGGACCCCAAGACGGGTTTTTCTATAGGAATAAATTCTACGGACCCCAAGACGGTTTTTTTTTTATAGAAAAAAATTCTCTGGATCCCAGGACTGTTTTTTTATAGAAAAAAATCTCTGGACCACAGGGCGGAATTTTTTCTATAGAAAAAAATTTACCGGACCACAAAGACGGATTTTTTCTATAGAAAAAATTTTCCTGGCCACAGAACGGATTTTTTTCTATAGAAAAAAATTCTCCGGACCATAGGACGGATTTTTTTCTATAGAAAAAAAATTCTCCAGACAACAGGACGGGTTTTTCCTACAGAAAACAATTCCCGTTTTTTTCTGTAGAAAACAATTTTCCGGACCCCAAGACGGTTTTTTTATAGAAAAAAAATTCTCCGGACCGCAGAAACGATTTTTTCTATAGAAAAAAATTCTCCGGACCGCAGGACGGATTTTTTTCTATAGAAAAAATTCTCCGGACCACAGGACGGTTTTTTCCGTAGAAAAATATTCTACGTACCCCAGGACGCTTTTTTCTATAGAAAAAATTCTCCGGACCCCAGGACGGTTTTTATTTTGTAGAAAAAAATTCTCCGGACCTCAGGACGGATTTTTTTCTATAGAAAAAAAATTCTCCTGGCCACAGAACGGATTTTTTTCTATAGAAAAAAATCTCCAGAAAACATGACGGATTTTTTTTCTATAGAAAAAAATTCTCCGCACCACAGGACGGTTATATTTCTATAGAAAAAATTCTCCGGACGGATTTGTTTTTTTAGGAAAAAATTCTCCGGACCACAGGACAGTTTTTTTATAGAAAAAAATCTCCGGACAACAGGACGGTTTTTTTTTCTATAGAAAAAAATTCTCCGGACCACAGGACGGATTTTTTTCAATAGAAAAAATTCTCCGGACCACAGGACGGGTTTTTCCATAGAAAAATATTCTCCGTACCCCAGGACGGTTTTTATTTTGTAGAAAAAAATTCTCCGGACCCCAGGTCGGTTTTTATTTTGTAGAAAAAAATTCTCCGGACCCCAGGACGGTTTTTATTTTGTAGAAAAAAAATTCTCCTGACCCCAGTACGGATTTTTTCTATAGAAAAACATTTTTGACAACAGGACGGATCTTTTTATATAGAAAAATTCTTCCTACCCCAGGACGTGTTTTTTATATAAAAAATTCTCCGTTTTTTTCTATAGAAAAAAATTCTTCGGACTACAGGACGGTTTTCTATAGAAAAAAATTCTCCGGATTTCAGGACGAATTTTTCTATAGAAAAATTTCTCCGGACCCCAGGACAGTTTTTTCTATAGAAAAAATCTCCGGACTCCAGGACGGTTATTTTCTACAGGAAAAATTCTACGAATCCCAGGACGGTTTTTATTTTGTAGAAAAAAATTCTCCGGACCCCAGTACGGATTTTCTATATAGAAAAAAATGTTTGACAACAGGACGGATTTTTTATATAGAAATAATTGTTCCTACCCCAGGACGTATTTTTATAGACCCAAGGACGTTTTTTTCTATAGAAACAAATTCTCCGGACCCCAGGACGGATTCTCTTTTATAGAAAAAAATGTTTGACAACAGGACGGATTTTTTATATAGAAATAATTGTTCCTACCCCAGGACGTATTTTTATAGACCCAAGGACGTTTTTTTCTATAGAAACAAATTCTACGGACCCCAGGACCGATTCTCTTTTATAGAAAAATGGCCCTTTAGATTTTCGTCTGTAGGAAAAACATGGACTTGTGGTCCCAACTATTCTTTTATAGAAAAATCCTGGATCTCTTGTCTGGCGAATTACATATATAAAAAATGATTTTTTAAAGAAAAATTGAACCTTTTTTCACCTGTTTTTTTAACAAATGGGCCTAATAATCCGAGATTTTTTATGAATTTAAATTATTTACCTATAAAATCCACTTAAAATTGCTTAAACAAAATAAATAAAATTAAGTCCAGCATAGCCGGGCATTTTTATTGTTGATCGATGATATTGACATCGGAAATAATATACAATAGTGGCACCTCAGCTGCTGCTAAACAAGTGTATGGAACAGAAATACAATGCCAACACCAAATAGCTATCGTGTCTTGTGCGACGACAGTGGTCAGTCAGTACAAACAATTTGCTGTTGTTTTAGTTAGTCCCAATGTTTACTTCTCTTCTCTTCTTGTGTTTTCGGACAGACTCCTCCATTCCGGGTACACCACTAGGCACACACCAGTCAGTCAGTCAGTCAAATGCCATCATCTGTTGATTGAAATCATTAAATATTAATGAACTGTTAGGCGATAATGTGCAGTCGCAGCCAAAGCCACAGCTTGAGTCAGTTTGTTCGACGGTCCATCCGTCCGTCCATCCATAATTTATTTAGTCGGCGGCATGGCGTTGAAAACCATGAAGTATGGAAGATAAAGAAGAAGAAATCTCAGCGGAAGATGACGAGGCCGAAAGAAATTTTAGCAAAAACCGATTAAATGTAATTTAAGAGTCGAGTCAATAGATAAACACCAGACAGCTTCCAATTGTTTTTTGGCTAATAGTTTAGCTGATTGTTTATGTGGTCGGTCCATTCATGTCTTAACATCGAATGGACTGATGTGCTGAAACCCCCAGACGCTGTGATGGTGATGATGCGGTTGTTTTGGCTAGTGCATTATTGATGACCAGCCATCATCACCACTGGCCACATCAGGTGTGGGTTATATGGCATACCCACCGACTAGTTATTGATGAAGATGCACCTCATCGTACACAACCCCCTTCTCTGTCTTACCCCTCGATGGCTCTCTCACGAAACTTGTAATTAAATGAAGATTTTATGTAAATGTTCTGCACCTTTTTTCTCTTTCTTAAATATCGTGGTGGTGCATGCGATGTAATCGTATAACACGATTATAAGGAAAGCATCAACATTTCATCGCCATAAATATTGAAAAACAACAACAGCAACTATTTTGAAAACGAACAGAAATGCATTAAAACGGAATATTTACTCCAGTGCATATGGAAATTAGCCCAATCACCGATGATGAACAGGAATTAATGTTGGAAATATGTGAAGGTCAACCACAACAATGTTGTTGTCAATCAATTGGAGAAACAAAGAAGAAGATGAAGAGTTGAGGGTATTGATCGAAGCGCAGAGAGATGTTATGTAATTATGTTAATAATGAGCTGAATATTTAAAATATAGAGACAGGTTTTTACAAGTTAAACATCGAAAAAAAAAATAATTTTTATTTTCCATTGGGAGTCCGAACGAATTTGTTTTATGGAAAAAAATAAGCTGGGGTCCAAACGATTTTTTCTCTGGAACCCAGAAAGGATTTTTTCTTTTCAATAAAAAAAATTCTCCGGACCCCAGGGTGAATTTTTTTATATAAGAAGATTTATTTTCCTGACAACAGGACGCTGTTTTACTATAGAACACCAATACGGTGTTGTTTGTAAGTTTTTTTCTATACAAAAAAAATAATCGCCGAACCCCAGGACGGGGCTTTTTATAGAAAAAAATTCGCTGGGCCTCATGACAATGTTTTTTTAATAGAAAAAAATCTATAGTAAAAATTCTCCAGTCACCAGAACGGGTTTTTTCTATAGTTCTCGGGACCACAGGACGGATTTTTTTTCCTATAGAAAAAAGTTCTCCGGACCAAAGGACGAATTTTTTCTATAAATAAAACATTTTCCGAACCACAGGACGGATTTTTTCTATAGAAAGAAATTCTCCGTACCACTGGACGATTTTTTTTCTATAGAAAAACAAATCTCCGGACCACATTCCAATTTTTTATTCTATAGAAAAAAATCTCCGGAACACATTCCAATTTTTTATTCTATAGAAAAAAATCTCCGGACCACAGTCCAATTTTTTATTCTATAGAAAAAAAAATCCCCGGACAACATGATGGATTTTTTCCTATAGAAAAAATTATCTGGACCGCAGGACGGATTTTTTTCTATAGAAAAAAATTCCGGACCACCACAGACGGTTTTTTTCTATAGAAAAAAAATTCTCCGGACCACAGGACGGATTTTTTTCTACAGAAAAAAATTCTTCGGACTACAGTACAGATTTTTTTCTATAGAAAAAATTCTCCGGACCACCACAAGACGGTTCTCCGGACTACAGGACGGATTTTTTTCAATAGAAAAGGACGAATTTATTTCCATAGAAAAAAGTTCTGCGGGCCACTGGACGGATTTTATTCCATAGAAAAAATTTCTCCAGACCACAGGATTTTATATATAGAAATTTTATATATAGAATAAAACACTTTAAATATATTTCACGTGTAAATCGATTTCTTACCACTGTACCAATGAGTGATAGGCGTGTGTATGCATGATCTGCTGCATAGCTATTGGATCATTTGTTGTTTTATAATAATTATGTTAATTTATAAATAAAACAATGGATGCGTATATATTGGTGTCATCTGAAAAAATGGTATACAATTTTTAAAAAAGGTTATTAACTGTAATTTCCAAATAATAACAACAACAAAAAAGGGTAATGTTCGACAACAGCCACGGGCAAAAAAATTCAAAATTTAAAAACCAGTACCAAATACCAATTTTGTTGTAATTTTATGCAGAATCGTGTGATCTTTATTTAACCGGTTATTTATTTTTTGCAATACTAATATCGAGCACAGTGGTTTCTAAGTTGCATGAAATATCGACAAAAAATAAATAAATAAATATATCCAATAGAAATATTACTAATTTTGAGAAATGTAGAACGCTAATAAAGCTGACGTAGATTATCTCTACTGTATTATTATTTTTTATATTTTTCGAAACACTGTTCCTTATTGTAATATCCAGTAAAAAAAATTAAATACTAACTTTGTAAAAAAACAATTTTTGACTTGCATACATTTTTGCATAACTTAAATGTTATAAACACAAAATATTCAAATTTTAATTTTATTTGGAGGTCCCTAAGGCAAGGTTTAATAAACCTTGAAATTTTTAATGAGAGCTAATATGTAGCAAATATAAAAATAATAAAGACAAATAGCACCCCTAAAGATAAGAATAATTAAAATAATTTAATTTAAAAAATCTGATAAAGATATATTGTAAGATTGGAAGGTCATATAAGATCCAATTGAGAAGGAAATCCATAATCAACATTACCCCCCATCTGGACAACAAATTGACCAGCAATAAATGTACACAAATTTACTCGCAATATATTTTCAATAGTTGAAAAAAACAGCAATACTTTGTTTTCCGCATTAATATTAGTGGAATTATTGTTCGGATGTCTTAACGACCAGTTGTTCCTAATATTTTCTCCACTGGTGGCTACCTAAATCTATTGTTTTCGGTCAATTAAAGAAAACACTAAAAAAATTAAACAATAGAAAAACATTAAAACTCGAGTTTTTTTTTGTTTTATTTGCAATTATTTGTTTTCAAAATTTATGGAAATTGTACTACAGAAGAATTTGTTTCAACAACAATAAGAAAAACAAAACCATGGACGACAAACGTTTAAATGGCAATAAAAATTGATCAACAAAAAATGTAAATTTCAGTTTAGAATACTAATTTTTTGCTTATCCCACGTATCAAGAAACGAGGAGGAGAGGCACTGTGTAAGAGGATTTCTACCTATTTTATAGATTAAGAATGTGAGCTATTCTATCTACAGAAGAGGGAAACTCTAATGAAGAAGGGAGCTCTATCGGAGACTGTTAAGGTGGCTATAGGCGGATATTCGACTGTTAAACTGACTTTAGAGACTGTTAAAGTGGCCTCAGACGACTGTTAACATGGATATGGACGACTGTTAAGTTGGCTATAGACGTCTGTGAAGGTGAATCTATGTAAATTTTAAGGATGCTCTAGATGACAGTTAAGGAGACTATGGGCGACTGTTAAGGAAACAACGGCGACCGTTAAGGAGGACTATATAATGTCAATGAGACTATATAGTTAAGGAGGCTATATACGACTGTTAATGAGGCTATAGACGACTGTTAATGAGACTATGGGCGACTGTTAAGTAGACTATACGCAACATTTAAGGAGACTATGGACGACTGTTAAGGAGGGTATAGACGACTGTTAAGGAGGGCATAGACGACTGTTAAGGAGGGCATAGACGACTGTTAAGGAGGGCATAGACGACTGTTAAGGAGGGCATAGACGACTGTTAGGCAGTCTATAAACAATATTAAGGGGGCTATAGACGGCTGTTAAGGGGGCAATATACGACTGTTAATGAGGCTATATATGACTGTTAAGGAGGTTAAAGACGACTGTTTAGGAAGCTAAAAACGAGTGTTAAGGAGGCTATAGACGAATATTAGGTACGCTATAGACAACTTAAAGAGGCAATAGGCGACTGTTAAGGAGTCTGTGGACGACTATTGAGGAGGCTATAAACGATTGTTAAGGAGGCTATAGACTACTGTTAAAGTGGCTATAGACGATTGTTAAGGGAGCTATAGACGACTGTTAAGGTGACTATATACGACTACAGGTGACAGTTAAGGATTCTATAAGCGACAGTTAAGGAATATTTAGGCAGCTGCTAAGGATTTTACAGGTGACTGTCGGCGACTCTTCGACGACCTATCAACTGTTAAGGAGGCTATAGAATACTATTAATGGAACTTAAGGCTACTAAAGAAGAGGTCATTGTTAGATAGATTATATTCTGATTTTAAGGAATAAATAGACTACTGCTACAATATAAGCAATAAAAGGGACTATAGGCTAAAATTGACTATAGACTACAGATAAGGAAATTATAGGCTACTGTTATGGAGACTATATGTAACTGTTAAGTAGACTATTAACTATTGTTAAGCAGCCTATCTATAGAATAAGATTATTTCTATCGGTAGTAAAAGTTCTGGTTCCAGTAGAAGATTTAAAGCTCTTCGGCCTATAGAAGAGCAGAATTTCTTCGATATGTAGAACAAAAACATTTATTTATATCAAAGATGAGCAGGAGCTCTTTGTATGTAGAAAATGAAGAGAAGAGAGCCCTTTTATCTATCTCATCATCTATATTTATATGTAATGTATGTAAAAATATATTAATCTAAATTTCGATATCATGTCCTGACATGTTTCTTGCAATATTGTTAATATATGTAATGTTAACATGTTCTTCTTCTTTTTTCTACCTCGTGTCATTGCAGGAATTTCAAAAGAAACTTTTCCATCTCTTCGATTTGGATGGTAATGGTTATCTGGTGCAAGATCGTTGGATAGAACATTTAAAAGGACGTTTGACGTAAGTTTTATGTTATCGCTTGATATTTGCATGAAAATGTTGCACATACACACGCACATGCTCACATTCACATCAGAGTCAGAGTCACATGCTAAACATTTCCCATTCTGATTTCTGTTTAATCTTTTAATGCATGTTTTACAAGTGACTTGACCAAATAACGCACTCAGCCACAAAAACACGAATTTTTACATACGCAGATATGTATGTTTGTAGATGATCAGCAAAAAGGAATATTATGTATTATATAGGTATGACAAGACTACGAGGGAATTTAGTGGAGATTTTCATACATTGTTTTGAAAGAAAAATTACATTGAACCGATATGAAGTCTGAAGAAGAACAAAGAAAAAAGGATAAAAAAGTCTATATGTAATAGCCAATATATCAGTTTTTATAATTCGTTAGAAGATAATATAGAATCAGTAACCTTCAAAAACATCAAAGGTAGTGGACCTCCTCCTAGTGTTTTCTTCTTATTAGGGCCTCATTTCCATATTAATTTTTTTATTTCTCAATTTGGCATCCCTATTAGGCAAATGACATGATTCCGGCCATGTTATTTTACAGAACTAACATACAATGTGCGACGACATAAACTCCACTGCTTTGGTGTTGAAATTGACGTGCCATAAAGACGAAGATGCCACAACTTTGTTGTTTAACAACATTTTTTGCTTGAAAATCAGATTTTAGATTATTGTCGTTGTTGTTGTGAATGTTAATTTTGTTGTTTTTGTATCTTGGTGAAGTGCAGTGAATGGTGTTGGCGTTGTCAATTGCTATTAATTTGTTGTTTGAGAATTCTTTGGTTAAGAATCACAATTACACCTACATACAGACATAGAATGGAAATTATTTATAGAAGAAGATCCTCGATCCACTGACGAAATATTCCATATATACAAAATATATTCACTAAATAGGTGATATTTTTGTATAGGACCTAACATCTACAGGAAGAGAAACTTTAAGCAAATGTTAAATTAGCTACAGGCTGCTGTTAAGGTGGTTATAGACAGCTGTTAAGTTGGCTATAGATAGCTATTAAGGTAGCTACAGGCTGCTGTTAAGGTGGCTAGAGACAGCTGTTAAGGTAGCTACAGACAGCTGTTAAGGTGGCTACAGACAGCTGTTAAGGTGGCTATAGACAGTTGTTAAGATGGCTATAGACAACTGTTAAGGTGGATATAGACAGCTGTTAAGGTGGCTATAGACAGCTGTTAAGGTGGATATAGACAGCTGTTAAGGTGGCTATAGACAGCTGTTAAGGTGGCTATAGACAGCTGTTAAGGTGGCTATATACAGCTGTTAATTTGGCTACAGGCAGCTGTTAAGGCATCTATAGACAGTTGTTAAGGTGGCTACTGTTAATGTGGTGTAGGCTACTGCTAATGTTGTTAAGGTAGCTATAGACAGTTGTTAATGTGGCTATAGATAGCAATTAAAGTGGCCATAGACGTCTTTTTAGGTGGCCATAGGTAGATGTTGAGGTGGCTGTAGGCAGCTGTTAAGGTAGCTTTATGAAGATGCTAAGGTGGCTTTATGCAGCTGTTAAGGTGCCAATAGGGGACTGTTAAGATTGCTAAAGATGACTATTAAGTTGGCTATAGATGAATGTTAAGAAGGCTATAGACGACTGTTAAGAAGGCTATTAAGGTGGCTATAGACACACAGAAAACTTTAGGTGACGGTAACATCGTCTATAGACGACAGTTATGGTGTCTGTAAAAGAGTATGGGCGACAATTATGGAGGCTACAGATAACTGTTATATGGTCTATAGGCGACTGTTAAGGAGAGTAAGGTGTCTATAGGCGAATGTTATGTAGTCTTTAGGCGACGATAAAGGAGACTATAGGTAGTCGAACTATGTATAAACATGTTTTTCTACCCTTATATAAGCAGACATGTTTATAATTAATGAATTTTAGGCGATGTGGGTCATATAACTATAGAAGCGTTTCTGATCTATTCCTTTACATATGTTTTTTTTTTTTTTTTTGAAGAACAACCTCCCTCTATATTCATCTATCATCCTTACCCACCCCTCCTTAAACAACCTCACATTACTTATGTTTACAATTTTGTACATAACTGTGTCATAACTAATTACAGCGATGACAGACAAATGGACTATGCTGAACAGCTGGAATCAGTGGCCTATGTTATTTGCGGGGAGAATAGCAAAATTACATTTAAAAATTTCACTGAAATATGGCATGCCCGTGGTGTAAGTATTCAAAAAAACCTTTTCAATATTAAATAATATTGTTTTTACTATTTTTTGTTTATTTATTTGTTGGCAGATCTTAGATAAATTATATCGTCTCATCGATAGCGATGGCACCAATTCCATATCCACCAATCAAATAATGGAGTTCATATCTCATTTAACCAATTCTAGGTAAGAAAAACAAAAAAATATGTTAGCAATGCCATATTCGAGATTATGGTGGTAAAGGGTATATATTAAAAAAAAAACTGAACTTGAAAGAAGACAAATCTGTTGGATAATAAAATAAAAAAAAACCATGTTAACAATTTACAATTTGTAAAACAAATTGATTTTTACTCTTACCCTTACCTCCCTCTTGCTCTTCTTTGGTATCATAGAAAATAATGTAGGAGCAAGAAAAAATGTGCGGTAAATGAAAAATATTCACATAATAACAACTTTGGAAAGAAATGTACAGAAGATTGCACAGTGGGTACCCAGCAATAAAAAGGATTGAAAATTGTATATACGGCTGTTAAGACTATAAGCGACTGTTAAGGAGATTATAGACGATTGTTAAGGAGATTATAGACGACTATTAAGAAGACTATTAAGGAGACTATAGACGACTATTAATGAGACTATAACCGACTGTTAAGGAGATTATAGCTGACTGTGAAGAAAACTATAGACGACTGTTAAAGAGACTATAGACCACTGATAAGGAAACTATAAACGACTGTAAAGGAAAGTTAAAGAGAATATAGATAACTGTTAACTGATCTGGAATTTATAGGTTACTGTTAAGGTGTCTTAACTATATTGTAAAGGGAATATAGACGACTATTAAGGAGACTATAGACGACTATTTAGGAGACTATAGCGACTGCTAAGAAAACTATAGACGACTGTTAAGGAGACTATAGACGACTATTAGGGAGACTATTTAGAAGACTATAGCCGACTGCTAAGAAACTATAGACGACTGTTAAAGAGACTATAGATCACTGTTAAGGAAACTATAAACGACAAACGATTGATGAGAGGATATAGATAACTGTTAACTGATCTGCAATTGATAGGTTACTGTTAGGAGACTTAATTATACAGGAAATGGAACTATAGACTAGTAGTCTAGTAACTAGGCTATTATTAAGGTGACTTATTAAGGCGACTGTTAAGAAGACAATAGGCTTGGGGACTATACACTATTGTTAATGAGACTCTTGGCAACTGTTGAGGTTACTATAGACCAATATTAACAGTACTATAGAAAATATAAGCTACTGTTAAGGAAACTAAAGGCTACTGTTAATAAGTATATAGGCTACTGGTAAGGAAACTACAGTCTACTGTTAATGAGATTGTAGGATACTGTTAAGGAGATGATATGCTAGGTTAGTAAGGATATAGGCTACTGTACTGAATCTACTTTTAAAGATTATTAAGGCTTGTTACTGTTAATAATAATCTATTGGTTAGCTGTTAAGCTTTATGCAACTGCTATTATCAGATGATCTCTTAAAGGACATTTTAGCTTTTGAATCATATTTTACCACTGTTCAATACCTGTCCTTACCCACTCTAACTACACATCCAAACGATGATGAGGACAAGGAACATAGAAAACGTTTCAGCACATGTACATACACATACGCACTCACATATTGTTGGCACATAAAAACGCTGACAAGAACAGGGAAAAGCAGCTATTAATCAAACAACTATGTTCCGGAGCTTAGTAATCTTTTAATTAATCTTTAATTTATTACTAAAGCTTAAATGCAGCAGCATCTGCTGCAACAACAACCTCAACTACAACATGTAATGGTCTTTCAGTTCGATTTGTAAGTCCAGGCAATAGGCAATAGACGAACAAGAACTGGTCAAGGCAATTTGTTGGAGGCTCTTGTTGTTAAGGCTCTTTGGTATTATAATTGTTGTTCCTGGTTCGTTACGTATTTTTATTATTATTGTTGCTGTTGTTGTTGGTGTTGCAGTATTTTACATTGCTGCATAAATTATTTATTTATTGTCTATGATGTGATGCTTAAGTTGGCTATTTGTTTTTTCATTCCTGTACTTCTCCTCTCTACCACTCTTTGTAGGCCTCGCACTGGCTTCGATAAAAGCTCTTTGGCCCGTTTGGAACAGCTCTTTCGCAATACTGTGGGAAATGAACGTGAAATACGACGTGAAGAATTCAAGAAAATTGTTATCTCCAAGAATGTAAGTCCATGACCAAAACCCAAGCCAAGCAACTCTGACCAACCACCATTGCGGGTCTTGTTGCTGGTGTGTTGTGTTTTTTGTAAAGGAATTTAATTTATTTACTGTTCGTGTCTACGGTGTGGTTTTTCTGTTTTTTTCTTTCATTGCAGCCATTCTTTACGGAACGTGTTTTCCAAATCTTTGACAAGGATAACTCAGGTTCAATATCATTACAGGAATTCATTGATGCCATTCAACAATTCTCAGGACAATCGGCAGATGATAAAATACGTTTTCTATTTAAGGTTTACGATATCGATGGTAATGTATTCATTTTGTTTATTTGGGTGGGGTATAAGTTTTCTTGGGATGTGTGGCGAAATGAAGGCTCCACATTTTTTTTATCGGGACATTGATAATTTAGAATATTTAATGGTTGTTCTGTGATAGAGAGCAGATTTTCAATTTGAATTGATGTCAATATTAGGATTTACAAAATATTTAAGAAGATAGGAAGGAGGCCAATGAAGACTGTCAAGCAGCCTAATGGCGAATGTCAAAAAGTGTAAATGAGGTTGTTAAAAATAGTCGGAGAAGAGTCAATAGACATATTTAAAGGAAACTTCAGGCGGATGTTAACTTGACAATAGGCGACTATTTAGTAAGCAACTGTTAAGGTGGCTATAGACAACCGTTAAGATGCCTACAGACCACTTTTAAGGCTGCTATAGACAACTGTTAAGGTGGCTTTAGGCAACTGTTAAAGATACTATAGGAGATATTAGACGACTGTTAAGGATAATGTAGACGAATGTTAGGCGACTGTTAAGAAGGCGACTGTTAAGGAGGATATAGACGACTGTTAAGGAGGCTATAAACGACTGTTAAGCAGACTATAGACGACTGTTAAGGAGACTATAGACGACTGTTAAGGAGACTATAGACGACTGTTAAGGAGACTATAGACGACTGTTAAGGAGACTATAGACGACTGTTAAGGATACTATAGACGACTGTTAAGTAGACTATAGACGACTGTTAAGGAGACTATAGACGAGTGTTAAGAAGACTATAGACGACTGTTAAGGAGACTATAGACGGCTGTTAAGGAGACTTTAGATGAATGTTAAGGGGACTATAGACGACTGTTAAGGAGACTATAGACGACTGTTAAGGAGACTATAGACGACTGTTAAGGAGACTATAGACGACTGTTAAGGAGACTATAGACGACTGTTAAGGAGACTATAGACGACTGTTGAGGAGTCTATGTTAAGGAGACTATAGACGACTGTTAAGGAGACTATAGACGACTGTTAAGGAGACTATAGACGACTGTTAAGGAGACTATAGACGACTGTTAAGGAGACTATAGACGACTGTTAAGGAAACTATAGGCGACTGTTAAGGAGACTATAGACGACTGTTAAGGAGACTATAGACGACTGTTAAGGAGACTATAGACGACTGTTAAGGAGACTATAGACGACTGTTAAGGAGACTATAGACGACTGTTAAGGAGACTATAGACGACTGTTAAGGAGACTATAGACGACTGTTAAGGAGACTATAGATGAATGTTAAGGGGACTATAGACGACTGTTAAGGAGACTATAGACGACTGTTAAGGAGACTATAGACGACTGTTAAGGAGACTATAGACGACTGTTAAGGAGACTATAGACGACTGTTAAGGAGACTATAGACGACTGTTAAGGAGACTATAGACGACTGTTAAGGAGACTATAGACGACTGTTAAGGAGACTATAGACGACTGTTAAGGAGACTATAGACGACTGTTAAGGAGACTATAGACGACTGTTAAGGAGACTATAGACGACTGTTAAGGAGACTATAGACGACTGTTAAGGAGACTATAGACGACTGTTAAGGAGACTATAGACGACTGTTAAGTAGTCATGAGCTTCTGTTAAATATACTATAAGCGACTGTTATGTGGACTATAGGTGACTGTTAAGTTTACTCTGAGCGAATTTTAATCAGACTGTAGACTATGCGACTGTAAATTAAACTATACAGGACAGTTAAGCAGACTATGGACAATTGTTAAGTGGACAATATGTCACTGTAAGTGGATAATCCACTGTTAAGTGGATAAAAGACCCCTGTTAAGTGGACTATCTATAGTTAAGTGGACCACTGTTACGTGGACAAATGCCGCTGTTAATTGGAGAATAGTCCACTGTTAATTAGACAATATGATACTGTAAAGTGGATAATAGCCCACTGTTAAATAGACAATATGCAACTGCCAAATGGACAAAAGTCGACTGTTAAGTGGACAATACATGCCACTGTTAAGTGGACAAAAGGCCACTGTTAAGTGGACAAAAGGCCACTGTTAAGTGGACAAAAGGCCACTGTTAAGTGGATAATTTGCCACTGTTAAGTGGACAATTTGCCACTGTTAAGTGGACAATAGGCTACTGTTATGTGGATAATAGGCCACTGTTAAGTGGACAATAGGCCACTGTTAAGTGGACAATAGGCCACTGTTAAGTGGTCAACATATTGTTACGTTCTTGGATTTTACTTAATCCCGTGTAGACGTTGTTTTATTTCCCAGTACAGTTCGTACTAAATAAAACGCGGGTTCTTTATGATAACGAATATTACAATCATTTTATTGACACAACTTTACTTGACGGTTTCAATTCGCGATCTGATTCACCACTGACTAACTGCCTTGCCATTCCCCCTATATATATGAGCCCTGCCTGTCGCTACAGAAGTTTCTAGACGATCTGGTAACACCTAGATTTCGAAAAATCTACCAATGCAACAAACACATACAAACTTACATTGAGTGAACAATGACAACAACACATATACAGGCGAGGGAGTAAAGAGGAATTAATCGAGCATCAATGATGACGTTTAACAAGAATTGTACGTCAACAACAAAATAGAAAATGAAAGAGGAAATGGAAGGATGTAGAAAAATCTATACAGTAGTTGTTGTGAAGTTATTCTAATAAACTGCGTAGTAGAAATTTACGTTACAATTCAAATTCTTAAATTAACGGAATTCATCTAAATTAACTTAAATATAAAGTTATATTCGTAACAATATCAATTTTAAGTGGACAATAGGGGTCTGTTAAGTGGACTATAGAGGATCGTAAAGCAGTCTATATGCGAATGTTAAGTGGACTATAGACGACCGTTAAGCATACTATGGCTACTTTTAGGGTGTCTACGATATGAATGTAGGGTGAATATATTAAGCCTAAACATATTTATCTTCCTTCAAAATAAATTTATGAAACTTATCAATGTGAAAAGGATTTTATAATATTTTTACACACATACCCGGTCGACTAATCGAACATGTTCCATTTAAATTATGTTTATGACAACTGGTTTCCCAATTTAGCTTACAAAACTATTCAAACTGACCTTGGCGAACATTTTAACATAAAAATTCAAGTTTTTTATTTACAAAGGGGAATTTCAAGCCAAAAAAATAAAGGAGAAGAACAGAAATAATGTCCTCGCTATACATTATTGTCTTACCCGGCTAGGCGGCTTGATATTTGTTAAGAGCTTTATGCCAATGCCAATAGTTTCGTAGTTGTTGTTTTTCTCTCTCTCTTTTTTAACGAAGACGATTAACCACTTATTGATTTATTACTTAAGGTGATGGTCTTATACAGCACAAGGAATTGCATGATGTCATACGTGCCTGCATGGAAGAGAATGGCATGGAATTCTCTGAAGATCAGGTAAACACAAAGCACAAAGCAAATAATAATAAAAATGATTTATTTGTAAGCACAATTTTCGAATTCGTTGATCATCTTTCCAATTGACTAAGCCATTACTAAAAAACAATGTGGCACAATGGACAATTGGAAATGGCCAAGAAACAACAATCATCAATGATAATAAAAAAAAACATTATTTCCCATTCCTATACTTCCTTTCTTTTTTCTGTGTGTGTCCGAACCGGCTGCAAACCTTCAAAGATTGAAGATCTAACAACGGCCATGTTTGAAGATGCCGATCCATACAATCGTGGCGAGATTACTTATGAGGCTTTGAAAAATCAATTACACAAACATGGTGGCCTGCTGGAGAATCTAAGTATAACGTGGGTAGTTATGTGACTCGCGGAAAAGTATTGGAGATTAATTAAATATTATTGTGTTTGGTTTATAGAATTGACCGTTGGCTTGTGCCAATGGCCCAGGATCCACAGGCTGGCAAGACGAAATCGAAATTATGGAATTCCATACCAATTCCACATCAATTGACACCGGCCTACATGAAAAATAATCATGTCTTTGTGACATATCTCTTCGTGTACATAGCTATAAATGTGTGTTTGTTTGTATCAAGGGCTATACAGTATAGGGCGAGTAATGGATTTGTTATTGTGGCAAGGGCATGTGGTATGTAAAAGTCAACAGAAAAAAAAAAATATAACCAGCAAAAGTGTCCTCAGGGATCTGAAGATTTTTTCTACGGAAAAAAGTTTTGTCAGTGACCTCAGGATGTTTTCTATAAAAAGTGTCCTCAGGACCTAAGAAATTTGTTCTATAGAAAAAAGTATCATCCGGGGTCTTTGGAATTTGTTTCTATAGAAAAAAACATCCTTAGGGAGCTGAAGAATTTATTTAAGAATTTATTTATTTAGAATAAAGTGTCGTCAGGCACCTTAATATTTTTTTCTACAGAAAAAATATCTCCTAAGAGACTTTAGGATTTTTTCTGTAGAAAAGTTTCCTGAAAAAAGTGTCCTCAGATCTTTTTATAGTAAAAATGTGCTCCGTAATCTTTTTCTATAGACCATAAAATAAATATTTTCCTCTTTTCAGGACAATGTTTGAATTTCAATTGTGCCTGGATATTGGTACTGATGTTACGCCACTCTCTAACATATTTACGTTCCCGAGGCCTATCCACCTATTTGCCATTGGACAACCACATTTATCTACACAAACTCACGGGCATAGTGATATCGGTATTGAGTCTCCTGCACACCATAATGCATCTCTTTAACTTTTCCATAATTGTGGTTAATGATCCACAAATCAATGCGGGACACTATACCATAGGAGAATGGCTATTGACCGATCGTCCTGGATTGTTTGGCCTAATACCCGGCTGTGCTAATCCTACTGGCATGGCATTATTTATTATTCTCCTCATAATGTTCATTTGTTCCCAACCGTTTGTGCGTCGCAAGGGTTCCTTTGAGGTTTTCTATTGGACCCATTTGCTGTATATACCCTTCTGGATATTGGTGCTGTTCCATGGTCCGAATTTTTGGAAATGGTTTTTCATCCCTGGCATTATTTACACGGTGGAGAGAATTTTACGTTTTGTATGGATGCGTGGTGATCATGGCAAAACCTATATTAGCTCAGGGTTGCTACTGCCCTCCAAGGTCATACATTTGGTTATAAAACGTCCGAATAATTTCCATTTCCGTCCGGGGGATTATGTCTTCGTAAATATACCCGTAATAGCAAACTACGAATGGCATCCATTTACGATTAGCTCCGCTCCGGAACAGGAAGATTATATGTGGCTGCACATACGCACAGTGGGTGAATGGACCAATCGTTTGTATCGCTACTTCGAGAAAGAGCAACAACGTCTACACAATGGTGAAATTATAGCCCATAAGCAGGCCATACCCACCTCAAGTCTACTACAGATTAGTGAAGAAAACTCCAAAACCACATCTCCCACTCCACAGACAGATTTTCTAGCTCAAAATCTTGCCAAAATTCAGCATAGCTCCAGCTTCGATTCTAATATGGTGGCGAAAACTTTACAAGATGTCCCGACGAACCCGATTAGACCACCACGCCATAATTATACCCCATCAAAATTGGCCACAGAGAGTATCACCGCAAGTCATGTTGCCGAACAGGCCCGCAGCAGTAATGGCAGTAGTGGTGATCGTATACGAAGCTTCAAAAAAACTCTACAGAGGACATTTTCCCGCAAGGATCAGGCGTCGAAGGAGAAACGTTTATCTGGCCATTCCAATGATGGTTTTGTAACGGATGACAGTGATATGGCCGGAACTACGGAATTAGGTAAACGCCGAAAATTGGCGAAGTTAATGGGAGAGAAGCCTCCGTTGGAGAAAAGTGTTTCGCTGCCGGATATTGGAGTCAAAACGAAGAGGAGAGAAAGGTTTAAGGCGTGAGTATTACATTGGACTGTAGACTTTCTCCTGTTCACTCCGGAAGACTTTTTTCTGTTTCGAAACATGAGGACTCTATTTCTATAGAAAACAATTCTGCAGGTCCAGAGGATACTTTTTTCGTTAAAAAATAATATTCTCAGGTGCCTTATATAGAAAAAATTCCAAGGGTCCCTGAGGACACTTTTTTCTATAGGAAAAAATTCCGAAGGAACCTGAGGACACTTTTTCTATAGAAAAAAATTCCGAAGGTCCCTGAAGACACTGTTATTCTATAGAAAAAGTTCCGAAGGTCCCTGAGGACACTTTTTTTCTATAGAAAAAAATTCCAACGGTTCCTGAGGACACTTTTTTCTGTAGAAAAAAAATCCGAATGTTCCTGGGGACACTTTTCCATAGAAAAAATCCTTTTGGGATAATTTTTATTGGTCATAAGCTTCTCAGATCTATTTAAAAAATTGTCATCTGCTTAATATAGGTTACATACATTGGGCCGTTCTGAATCGGAACGCTCATTCGATGAGACACGCATACGTAGAGCAAGATTACAAAGCCTCGGCTTAGCCTATATGAGTCCACAAAATAAATCTCTGGCCCAGAGTTTCCGTTATATGCGTAACAAACCCACCATCATTGCCTTCAAGACACCAAGTGTGGAGGAAAGTGAACCCGAATTTACGGCCAAACAAAATCACTCGGCACAGACATATAATGCCATACAGGCGGAGGAGGGCAGAGTGGCAACAACAGGTTAGAATTTGGAGAATATTTACTTATTAGAAAATTCATAATTTATTTAAATTCCAGATCTTACCACCACCAACAAAGATAGCAATCAGGAAGATGCCGATTATGTGGTATCAAAACCGTTGGAGGTAAGATTACTTAATTTAAGTAATTTTTAAGAAATTATTCTTTTCATAAAAAAACTCATTTTTACAAAAACACTGATATAATGCCAAACAAAAACCAACTAACTTCTTTTAAAAAAGATTGAAATTTGAAAATTAAACTGCTGCTACACAACATTTCATACAATATTTGTAGGACTACACCAACCATCACAACAACAACAATAAAGCAAGTACAACTACAACAACAAATAACCGAGTAGGACGTTTTCGGCGTCCTACATTTTTGCGTTCATTATCAACCTCCATTAAAAATCGTGGCAGTAGTGGCAGTATACCCGCCAATGGTACAACTAACTCGGGTGGCAAGGTTACACTTGATGCTGGCGTGTTAGAGGTTTGGGTTTTATTAGATATATATTTTATTAAAAAAATTCTTAGCGAATATTGAAACCCTATTTAACAATTTTCTTTATCACAAATTAGATATTCATTGATGGTCCGTATGGTGCCCCCTCATCCCATATCTTTATGGCCCAGCATGCGGTGCTAATTGGTACGGGTATTGGTGTCACACCTTTTGCTTCGATTCTGCAATCAATTATGCATCGTTATTGGAAGGCCCGCCATCATTGTCCACGCTGCCTATTCGAATGGGCCAGTGATATACCGAAATCGGTTATGAATCTACGTAAAGTAGATTTCTTTTGGATAAATCGAGATCAACGTTCGTTTGAATGGTTTGTCAATTTGTTATCGCAATTGGAAATTGAACAGGCGGAATTGGGTGGTGCCATGGAAAGGTAAGGGGGGTTTTATGAAAGGACACTAAATGTTATTTAATTTTACGTTTTTTCTAATTACAGATTCCTCGATATGCATATGTATATAACTAGTGCCCTGCAACGTACCGACATGAAGGCTGTGGGTCTGCAATTAGCCTTGGATTTGTTGCATGAAAAGGTAAATTTGTTCGCAAAAATGATTTCAAAAGATGAAATTACCTCCACTGAGGATTTTCTATAGAAGGGGGCCTTCGCTATTTTCTTTTATACAAAAAAGTGACCTAAGACACATTTGGATTTTTTTCTACAGAAAAAAGTGTCCTTAGGGGCCTTCGGAATTTGTTTCTATAGAAGATAGTGTCCTCAGGGACCTTCGAAATTTTTTTTCTATAGAAAAAAGTGTCCTCAGGGACCTGTCGGAATTTTTTTCTATAGAAAAAAGTGTCCTCAGGGACCTGTCGGAATTTTTTTCTATAGAAAAAAGTGTCCTCAGGGACCTGTCGGAATTTTTTTCTATAGAAAAAAGTGTCCTCAGGGACCTTCGGAATTTTTTTCTATAGAAAAAACTGTCCTCAGGGACCTTCGGAATTTTTTTCTATAGAAAAAAGTGTCCTCAGGGACCTTCGGAATTTTTTTCTATAGAAAAAAGTGTCCTCAGGGACCTTCGGAATTTTTTTCTATAGAAAAAAGTGTCCTCAGGGACCTTCGGAATTTTTTTCTATAGAAAAAAGTGTCCTCAGGGACCTTCGGAATTTTTTTCTATAGAAAAAAGTGTCCTCAGGGACCTTCGGAATTTTTTTCTATAGAAAAAAGTGTCCTCAGGTAACTTCGGAATTTTTTTCTATAAAAAAAAGTGTCCTCAGGGACCTTCGGAATTTTTTTCTATAGAAAAAAGTGTCCTCAGGGACCTTCGGAATTTTTTTCTATAGAAAAAAGTGTCCTCAGGGACCTGTCGGAATTTTTTTCTATAGAAAAAAGTGTCCTCAGGGACCTGTCGGAATTTTTTTCTATAGAAAAAAGTGTCCTCAGGGACCTTCGGAATTTTTTTCTATAGAAAAAAGTGTCCTCAGGGACCTTCGGAATTTTTTTCTATCGAAAAAAGTGTCCTCAGGGACCTTCGGAATTTTTTTCTATCGAAAAAAGTGTCCTCAGGGACCTTCGGAATTTTTTTCTATAGAAAAAAGTGTCCTCAGGGACCTTCGGAATTTTTTTCTATAGAAAAAAGTGTCCTCAGGGACCTTCGGAATTTTTTTCTATCGAAAAAAGTGTCCTCAGGGACCTTCCGAATTTTTTTCTATCGAAAAAAGTGTCCTCAGGGACCTTCGGAATTTTTTTCTATAGAAAAAAGTGTCCTCAGGGACCTTCGGAATTTTTTTCTATAGAAAAAAGTGTCCTCAGGGACCTTCGGAATTTTTTTCTATAGAAAAAAGTGTCCTCAGGGACCTTCGGAATTTTTTTCTATAGAAAAAAGTGTCCTCAGGGACCTTCGGAATTTTTTTCTATAGAAAAAAGTGTCCTCAGGGACCTTCGGAATTTTTTTCTATAGAAAAAAGTGTCCTCAGGGACCTTCGGAATTTTTTTCTATAGAAAAAAGTGTCCTCAGGGACCTTCGGAATTTTTTTCTATAGAAAAAAGTGTCCTCAGGGACCTTCGGAATTTTTTTCTATAGAAAAAAGTGTCCTCAGGGACCTTCGGAATTTTTTTCTATAGAAAAAAGTGTCCTCAGGGACCTTCGGAATTTTTTTCTATAGAAAAAAGTGTCCTCAGGGACCTTCGGAATTTTTTTCTATAGAAAAAAGTGTCCTCAGGGACCTTCGGAATTTTTTTCTATAGAAAAAAGTGTCCTCAGGGACCTTCGGAATTTTTTTCTATAGAAAAAAGTGTCCTCAGGGACCTTCGGAATTTTTTTCTATAGAAAAAAGTGTCCTCAGGGACCTTCGGAATTTTTTTCTATAGAAAAAAGTGTCCTCAGGGATTTTCGGAATTTTTTTCTATAAAAAAAAGTGTCCTCAGGGACCTTCGGAATTTTTTTCTATAGAAAAAAGTGTCCTCAGGGACCTTCGGAATTTTTTTCTATAGAAAAAAGTGTCCTCAGGGACCTTCGGAATTTTTTTCTATAGAAAAAAGTGTCCTCAGGGACCTTCGGAATTTTTTTCTATAGAAAAAAGTGTCCTCAGGGACCTTCGGAATTTTTTTCTATAGAAAAAAGTGTCCTCAGGGACCTTCGGAATTTTTTTCTATAGAAAAAAAGTGTCCTCAGGGACCTTCGGTATTGTTTTCTATAGAAAAAAGTGTCCTCAGGGACCTTCGGAATTTTTTTCTATTGAAAAAAGTGTCCTCAGGGTCTTTCGGATTTTTTTTCTATAGAAAACAATGTCCTCAGGAACATTCGGATTTTTTTTTCTACAGAAAAAAGTGTCCTCAGGAACCTTCGGAATTTATTTCTATAGAAAAAAGTGTCCAGCCAACATATTTTCGTATAAAAGGCCAATTTTTTAATATATTTGGCAAGGGAAGATGATAAACATTTAATAAATCGTATATCACTTACCTTTTGTTATTGACAACTTGATTTCGATTTACTTGCTTGTGTTGATTGATGAGAAATGATTGATTGAATGGAATATGAATTTTCTGAATAGTTCGAAAAATAAAACATTGAAACTGAAAAGAAATATTAAAACAAATGTATATTCAGTTTTTCAATAATTTAATTTAGAATTAAAAATACACAATTCAAAACTACAATTAAAAAATATAGTTTTTCAAAACTAAAATTTAAAGGATCCGAACAATCTATACTCTCACAAAGAGTATAGATAACAAAAACCTATTCCTTGTTATTTTATCTTTTTTTATTTTTTATTTCATTTTAGGGTAAACGAGATCTAATTACCGGCCTGAAGACCCGTACCAATGCAGGTCGACCAAATTGGGATAAGGTATTTAAGCAGCTGCAGGCCCAAAAGAAGGGCAAAGTAACAGTATTCTATTGTGGACCGCCACAATTGGCCAAAACATTGCGTATCAAATGCGATCAATACGGTTTTGCATTCCGAAAAGAGTGTTTTTAAAAATGGATATCTATTTTTTGACACATATGATGATACTCTGTGCTCTCACTCTATCTCCCTATCACTCTCATTCATTTTATAATAGAAATAATAATATTTATAATTAAAAATAAGTAACATTATTTTTTTTTTGTTTGGCATAAAACACACAAAGGTAAAAGGGCTTAAAATTGTAAAAAATACACACACACAATATTCAAAATTTTACTTATATTAAATATATAGTTAAGTATGTAAATTACTATTTCCATTATATGTTTGTTTTTTTTTCTTAATAATTTATTTGTTTGTCTTTCTTAAAGTTAAATATTTGTATATGTATATACATAATTTTTTTGTTGAATATATATCCTGTTTTTGTTTGTTAACTTATGTTATGAATTAATAAAAAAATAATAAAAAAAACGCAGTTAGTACTAAAAAATATAAAATCTTAAAATATAGTTTTTTGAAGTTAGTACTACAACAAAAAATCAAATCTTAAACCAAGTTCTTTTGATATAATGCTTCCTTCATAAAAAAATTGCAATACATTTGGTGTAATGTATATGGGGGTCTAGGACTGCAAAACAAACCAAATAATTACCTTCTATACACCTTTCACTTCTTCGTCGTCATCTCTTTGTCTGTCTTCAATTCCTTTGCCATATGGCAAAATTAATTGTAGTTGGTTGAGGCTTTCTTGCAATGGTAATTATTTCATCAACCACATTATCAACATTATAAAATTCTCGTAATTCCGCAATGGCCTGCTCCTCAATCTGGGTTAGGGCCAGCGATTTATTACGCACCCGTTCATAATATTCTTTTTGTCGTTTTTCTTCGGCTAAAATTTGTGTAAAACTATTTGACCCTGCTGCCGTGGGTGGTGATGTTGCCGTTGTTTTACTATTATTCCGCATCATATTGGCAAAGGAGGTGGGATCAGATGCACTACCAGTGGGTACCTCAAAATCAATATCACTTGGTGATTGACCCACTGTCGGTGGTACAGTACCCCAAACATTTTGTGGTACTGGGATTGTTTTGTTTTCGCTAATGGGTGCTCGCCATGATGCGGCATTTGCATTTTCCGATGACAAACGTTTACGTTGTTTTTGTGATAATTTTTCCCTGGGCGATGTGGTCAATTCCGCCAGATTTATATTGTATGATACCTTGGGGGTTAAGTCCTTTTCAGGTGAAATATCTTTTGTGGCTGCTGTGGGTAATTCTACAGATTTTTTAAGACTAGTAAATGCGGTGTTATTATTGCTGGTTGTTGTCACACATTCTTGCCTCATCAACTCATTCGTTTTTATAGCAGCCTCAATGTGTGGCATTGCCACATTTTTCTTTTGTTCCTTTTTGTCAACAACTTTTCTCCATGATTTGGCTTCTTCTTGCAATTTATTTGCCACAATTTCAGCTTCCTTAATTACTGACGATTTGTCATTGCCCTTTCCCTGCTCCTTCTCCTTATTTTCCGACATATTTAATGTTTCCATCATTGAGGTTATGGCCTCCCTTTCATATTGCCTGGTCGTTGATTGTTTGCTTTTATGTTCCTTATGTGCCTTGGATCTATTCATATAACAATATTTAGAATGTTCGTCCAAATCCATGCGATAGCTTAAATCCACCTGGAAATCTTCAACAAAACTCAGCAGGCATTCATCATCCACTGCCTCGGAACTGGGTGTAATCATTCGATAATCAAATACGTTTTTAAACATTTCTCTATAGTGGGCATTAATACATCGAATGGCTTCCGGTTCATAATTGTAAAGACTCCCTTGATGTAAAACGCGTGCCAAATTTTGACAAATGAAATCCAAACAGCCCTTACGCAACACGTCACAATTATACATAGTGGCAAATTCCAACAAATCACCACATTTTCTTATCGAAATTCTATCCAGCAATAGAATTTCACAAACCTTTCGCAGTCGTTCGATAAAGAATTGATCACAAAATACAATCATATTATAGAGGAAAGATTCACGATATTGTTGTTTACGAAAATGTTCAACATCTTGACTGTAAAGGAACTCAACAATGGCCAGCATATATTCATAGGGTACGGTGGTTAAATTAATTGTGCTCTGCTCCGCCCAGGTATGCGTAAACATCATTTCAAAATATTCTAAACGTGCCACAAGGATACATTTGTGTGCGGGTAACTCCACATTGTTTTCACAGATAATCCGTATATCGTAGAGATTGGGGAAGTCGGTATGGCGCAGGCGATTAAAACGATATTTCGACTTATCCACAATGTGTGGTAAATAGAAGGGACGTTGTTGTAAGTAACTGAAATGAAGTAAAATGAAAAGGAGTTAAATTGAAACAAATCCTGGAAGGAACAGTATACAGAAGAAATACAACATAAGTTGACGTTGTTGTAAGTAACTGAAATGAAGTGAAATGAAAAGGAGTTAAATTGAAACAGAAGAAATACAACATAAGTTAAAATATATTCGAAGGTTTTCCAATAGATCGCCAAAAGAGATGTACATAAAATACCCAAAATGTATTCTTGGAGGAACCCTAAAAAGTCTTCTCATAGAAAAGATCTCCTTTAGAATACACCAAAGGTATTCCTATAGAAGGCCAAAATGTCTACTCAAAAGGCCTTTGTTTGTAGAAAAACAGAACTCATAATACTTACAATTTCAAATAGTTAACTAAACTGGTAATATGAAATTGTTCCACAAAATTTAAAAAGATTTCGCAGACGTCAGCTAATTCAGCTGGGGCATCAGTGTGTAAACTACTTTGGATATCTTCGAGATCTGGAAAACAAACATTTAATAATGATCACAAAATTTCCTAAAAAAAATAACTGCCAACCTACCCTGCTCATTTGGCAAATAATTTGTATAGATAAATTTCAATATGATTTCAAACATTTTCGATGTTAGCAGCTGTATATTCAAATAGATATCCTTATCTTCATAAGCTGCAATCAATTCCTTTAGACCGGGCGCTCGAGCATGTATTAGAATTTTATGGGCGGGAAATTTTTCACCATCTACATGAAATAGTAAATCATGTATTCCATCATACTCCGATACATCATGATATAGCTTTTTAAATGTATATTCTTCGGGGCTGAGGGTGGGCAATTTAAAATATTTCATTGCAGATTCTTGAAGGCAGGCAAAAGATGCAAAATCATCATCACAAAATATATCAACAGCACGATCAATTTGTTTGATATGTTGCAAATCAATACGAATCATAAAATCTTTGGCCATTTCCGATGAACGATAGTCGCTGCGTGACCAAATATTTCCCAAATCTTTTGATTGTCCTGATGTTTCGTCAATGTTATAATATGGTGGCAGTGGTACTTGTTGGGATTTGCCTTTGTAAACATCTCCCTGGGATAAAATTAGAACTTGATTGCCTTTGTACAAGATTTTGTCAATTTGTGTTAGACGTATGTTGGAAAAGGAACATCTGTAGTGTAGACAAAAAAAACAAATTATTTAAATGTTTAATTATTTTGAATTTTAATATGTACCTATAAAAGTTTTGTGTCAATTGATACCACAAAAACACCACATTGGTTTTGGTTAGAATCAACAATTTGAGGGCACTGGCAGTTCCCTTGTCTGACTTGGGATTATTGCCCTCAATTACAGCAACGCTTTTCAGGGATTCATAGCTAAAAACAGAATTGATTTATATCACTGTTATTTACTAAAGTTGTTAAAATTCTACTTACTTTGGTGACTTGATAACTTTCATTTTATAGTTGTGAAATAGTATAATATTATTGTCCTTGGTCACAACCACGGTGGCAGCATTACTAGTTTCAACAAATTGTATGGAAGTTTTGGCAGGTAATTTCATCTAAAAAATAAGCATTTTATTTATATATATATATATATATATATATATGTATATTTATGGTATCTTACCATTTTAGGAACGGGCACCGTTTTGGTATTGGCATCAAATCCCATCTGACCCAAATTTGTACCCCAAACATATATACATTTCTCTGAATAGGCCAGGGAATGAAAATCCTTCGCAATGACCCTCTGCAAGTCCTGGGCATTTTGATCTCTTAACGAGACAACTTCTTTGAAATTTAACAGTTTATCACCAGCATCACGTACACCCAATTGTTGATCTTCATTAAGACCACAAGCGAATACAAGGGAATGACTGGTCAGAACCAATGAATGTTTACGTGATACACTTATACAGGTAATTTCTTCTCCAGCGTTTTTCAGTGTAATTTTAACTCTTTTCGGCTCACTTAAAGTATTTTCATTACCAATACCCAATCGGCCCCCTTTACCATGGCCCACCGAATAGAGATGTGATTTTTTATCCAAAAATAAACTATGATAGGCACCGAGGGCAACGGATTCTATAGATATTTGTTCTTTTCGAAAGTAATCCAACATGCTTGGCAAATGATCGGGACCCAGATCATTGTTGACACCTAAATTGTAGTTCTTATTGGAACCCCATACGAGTAGTTCGTTGTTTGGTGATCTGAAATGGAGGGAATGCAAATTTAGAAATATTTGATTTTAAGATTTTTTAAAGAATACTTTTTTTATGGACCAGCAGGGAGTAGATTTTAAAAATTATATTTTTATGAAACAGCAGGGCGTAGATTTTTTAATTAATATTTTTTCATAGACTAGATTTTTATAAAGAATTTTTTCATGGACGTAGATTTTTACAAAGAATTTTTTCATGAATATTTTTTTTAAAGAATATTCCTTCATGAACTAACAGGATGTAGATTTTTAAAGAATATTCTTCATGAACCAGCAAAACGTAGATTTTTTAAAGAAATACATTTCACTTACGCTTTAAACTGTTTGGGAAAATCACACATTCGACAAACTTGTTGCAGTGGCGAGCGGGTATCCTCATCTAGAATATCAAGACTGGCACCATAACGCACCAGCAGATTGGCACAGTCAATACAACCATAAAATATTGCCCGATGAAGGGGTGTACTACCCGATTCATAGTCACGGCCACTGATAATGGCACCATGATTCAAAAGCCACTCTAATATGTCATAACGATCCACTGAAGCGGATAAATGGACGGCGGAACGGCCCTAGACACACAAGAGAATATAAATGAGAGAATAAAAATAAAATTTCAGGAATATCTGGCTACATACCAAATCATCAACAATATCGGCAAAATTGCAACATGTCTTCGCCACATATGCAGCCAACTTTTCATCGTCAATGGAACGTTTAGTAAGGGCATTGGTAATGGCATTTCCATGTTCACGCAAACGACAATTGCGTGTACAATCATATTCATAATTTGTTGGATTGAACATGACCAAAATCAAGAAAATATATTATCCCGTTTCGCTGGCTTCTTCTATTTTGCAAAAACACACACAACAGATACGATGACAGTTGTAATAGCAACGCCTGCCTACAGATTTGACGCCGTAAAAATTGTGAAGTAAAATAACCGGGGAAAAAAGAGACCGGATAAAGTTTGAGAATCAAAAGAGAATGATGGATGAAATGGGTAATCAAAACAAAATACGAGCAAATGTTATCGATAAAAAAACAGTTGTTCTATACAGTAATGCCAGATTCCCATGAATGCAACAAATACAAAACTACAAACGAAATGTAAAAAAAAATAAATAAATAAAATCAAAATAAATGACATCTAAAACATTATTAATAAATGTATATGCAGTCTATACATATATTAATAATGTTTTTGTTCTTCTATAATAGCGGACATGATCTACATTCTCTCTAAATAAACTATTTCATGTTGGTTCTGTAGTTCATTTCGGTGAACGAATTCGTTTTGAACGCCACTGCTTGTATTCTTCCTATGACTTGAATTCTAGATTTATTCAAGTTTTTCTTCAACAAAGAAATGAACGCCCAATTAAAATCCGACTTGGAAAATGCTCGGCAATGTCTGCTGGACACATATAACTTGGCATTGACATTTGGTGGGCCGGGTAAGTCAACGTATTTATTGAAGTCTTCAAATAATATGGCGGCGAAATGTTTGAAATTGAAGGACGAATGTATTTCTATGGACCAGCTTTCAGAGGTGTTTTTAAAAAACATTTTTAATGGACCCCAGCCATTAGCGTTCATTTTTTAAAGATTATGTTAATGGACCAGTCTTAAGGGTAGATTCTTTTTAACGAATATTTTTATGGACCATACATATCTGTTACTAAGAGAAAATGTTTTGGACTACTATTAATTTTTTCCGACAAATATATCTCTAATTGTGCTTCTATCGTTAATAGTATTTAATAAATTCTTCTAATTTCTTTATGTATTTCAGACACTCAAAATCCTGAAACCTATTTAAATTTAGCTGCTGATCTGTGTGTCATCAATGAACAGTTCAAACGACACGAAGCCAGCCTAGAGTGTGCCAAAGAAGCGAGAACCACAAGCGAATTTGTTGAAGAATATCAAAAACAACAACAAAACAAAGAAAATAAAAAATATAATGCAAAAAATACTAGCGAATTTAAAAACTTTCGTGATCAATTGATGCAAATAAAAAATCTACAAGATGAAGCTAATGCATCGGTCAGCGGTGCTGGTCAACAACGTGTGGAATGTGACGAGTTTGTAATGGAAAGTGAAATAAATGTATACGATCCGATAACGAAACAGCGGATGTCGAATCCTGTTAAGAATACCCTCTGTGGTCATCATTATGAAAAATGTCATATATTGGAGGCTATTAGCGTGAATAAACGTTTAAGATGTCCCGTCGCTGGTTGTGGTAATAAACAATTTGTCCAACAGCAACATTTGGTGGATGATAATTTGTTTAAGGTACGCTTGCAAAAAATGGCCGAACAGGAGGAGGAGGAGGAAGAGGAGTAGCGAGGGAAGGAGTTTGATTTGGATATTTGAATTGTTTATGCAGTTAAATGAAAATAATACTTTTATAAATAAATGAACTAAAATGTTATAAAATAAGCTTGTAACAAATATGTGAGGGCTGCTCAAGGCTGCTGCACAAATTATTTAGCAGTATTTTAAACAGACCTTTGTATTTATTTACTGATTTAAAGAACACAACAGATATCAACTAAAATTGCAGAAACTATGAGCATAGCATGTGATCTGGGACAAGTCTGAAATTTATACACACCGGTTACAATAAAATCTATCTAAAATAATCTATTTTGTTTTATTTTCGAATAAATTTATTGGTGATTAGTTGCATTATTAATTGTTCTTACCACTATACTTAAATTAAATCATCATGAATTGTTACTTTCTGCTGCGGGGCCACTCCCGGAACTACCATAATATATCAGAAGAAAAATTTCAATCCATGTCAATTCATCATCAATCGGCTTGCGATATATTTTGTGAAGCACTAATAAGAGTATCACGTAAATCCTTAGTACTCTGTATATGTACCCGTACCGTATTCAAGAATGTAGGATATGGCATGGGACCGGGATTATCTTGCAAATATGGTTCCGTACGTAGAGTGGTTACAGCACCGGGTATGTAATGTTGACTTGACGACAATTGTTGCATACATTGCATTGCGGTCTTTAGATGTAGTTCAATTTGATCACAATAGGCATAGAATTCTTCGAGGTGTTTATCAAATCGGGCCGTATGCAAAATGCTATCTCGCTTCAAATTATCGGCCATATTATTTTGCTGTAACGTAAAAGCAGCTCCACGAAATGTTGTTAGCAAGGATTCACGCATTGGTGTGAAGAGACACTTGACTTTGGAAATATTATCCAGTTTTTCAGTTTGTTGTTGCTGCTGCTGTTGTTGTTGCTGTTGTTGAGGATTTTGTGCCATTTGTTGTTGCTGCTGTGGCTGGGGTTGCTGCGGTGAGGATTGCATCAATGGCGAAACACCCATAGGATTTGGTCCAACACCAACTCCACCCATTTGTTGTTGCTGCTGAGGCATAGCATGCATATTCATGTTGGGATTCATGTTTGATGAATATTTGGACGGTGAAAATTCGGATTTTTTATTTTTTCCTCCGCTTTAAGACGAATGCTACAAGATTTTTGTTTTTCCACGATGAACTATTTAAAAGTTGTATTCACTGTAATGAACGCAAGGTCGATTAGTTCATTTTAGTGGATACCAACTATTCATTTATTCCGTTTTCTTTCTACGACTCAGCTGTTTCTGTCGCAGATGCCTTTTGTACGTTGATGTTTTCAGAGCAATAATCTTTCATATATATCAACATTGCATATAAAACGTTAAATTATGAATTCGAATATATGTTAATGAAAATAACACATTAAAAGAGAAAAGGACACTCAAATTAATGTATAACCATATACTGATCAAGGTTTAATACACCATGTTGTAGACAATCTTAAATGTGGAAGCTGAACGTTTCTGTAGGCTTGTTTCATATTCTTTGAACTCAATTACAGCGGACCACAATATATCCATTCTGTATGACTTACATCCCCCAAATGCTACCTGTGTCCTCTAATGATTTCCTGGATTTCGCTGGGACCTATAACGATAATCTCTCTCCATTGAAATAAAACACTGCTTTAAATACGTTCTGTATGTTTTATTATAAACACAAATAAAAATCCATTTCCATTTTTATATTCACTTAAAAAATTAATTCTTTAGAGTAGACGTAAACGGCAATTAGGAGCGCCACATTGACAGTATAAAACTTTACCGGGAACAACACCAACTTCATAATTATAATTCCATGTTAATTCAGTGCCAGCACGTATATTACAGGAGGCGAAAAATGCCACCCATGGGAAACGTAAATCATGCGTGTCGACAAAGACGTTCTGTACAAACATATTGGGCGAACACGAGTGCTGGAAAGCAAAAATAAAATAATTATTATAAATATAATGGTAAGAAAAAAAAAAGGAAAATTGCAGTACTTACATTAAAATAACGTCCCAAATTGCCAGATATTTTGGCATCCATAACATAGCAAGCCTCATCTTTGCCATAGAGTTTGCGTATGGAACTGTGGTGGAAAATGTAATGCGTTATGATTGTTTTTTATGCTTTGAAATTTAAGACTATCTTCTTTAAAACATATACTTACTTTTCCCGTACAGAATCTTCATTCATATCAGCATTGGGATTGAAGTTAATAACTTGTCTTTCTTGAGAATCTTCATTATTAGACGTTGATGATTTATTTTGTTTTTTTGCTCGTGTTAAAAAGGATTTACTTGGTGTAAATTCTTCGTCTAAATCGGGTTGATAGGGTTCCTGAAATATAAAATAATAGTAATCAGGGTAAATATTTAAGGTCTATACCATATATGTGTGATTTATTAGAGCAAAGATCAATGCATTATGTTATTGTTAATATTATTTCTTGGCCCTGTAGACCTTATTATAATTAAATGAAATAAATTATATAATAATAATATTACCTCTTCTTCAGGCTCTGGAGGTTCTACCTCTGATTCATAGCCTTCCTTAATTTGTTCAGCCACTTCAATATAATCCAATTCAGCAAAATACTCATCACCAGCATCTTGTCCTCCCTAGAAATAAGAACACAATACAATTAAATTCTAAGAAATATCCGAATTCCAAATTTGGCACTTACCTCATTTGCCTTGGCTTCAGTCAACAAATGTCCAGCATAAATGCAAACAAAACTACCGCGTGGTACATCGTTAATACAACGAAGACCCCATCCTCTATTCGATGTTTTGAATACTTGCAATTTAATTTGCAACGAATGTTGTACGACACGATTCAAACAATTCTGACGACATTTACAGCGTACGTTACATTCATAAATACCAGTAGGGACATGCTCCAACAATCGCTTGTATTGGTAACCCACCTCATCGGGTGGGGTATTTGGGTTACCATATTTGGCACCAGCCAATGTCAGTTGCCAGCAAGAACATTTCGATTTATCTGAGCAATCATCTTCACAATCGCAACCGACAAAGAATTCTGGATCCGTATTAATGTTAACACCCTCTGTCGGTATAACCTTGGCCGAATATTTACATTCCGGCGGCAGAGTGTTATCATAATAATTAACCAAGGGTATAGCCATTTTTTCTTGGCCATTCGATATGTCACGTTTCTGAACAATGGCACTGTCAATAACATATTCGGCCAAACAATTGATATCAGGACTAAAGTCGAAATTATCCACATTCAATGGGTTGTTTGTTGTGCGTAAATAATGACGTAGCTCTTTCATGTTACGCATGATTTTGCCACAGGGACCACGATATGTTACCACTTTTTTAATTTTTTGCCTTAGAATAAAACGTTCCCAGCCTGAGAGTAAGGGTTTTGATAATGGACTATAGGCACTCAAATTGTGAGTAATTTGTATGAGACACGCAGGAGAACATTTGTGAGGTTTATATTTGCGTGGTGGTAGATTCCTTTTGGCGGTATAATAAACAACCTGAAAGGGAGGATACGATAAGTAAATTAAATAAAAAGGGACATAAAAAGGCCCGTACCTTTCCTTTGGGTTTATTTTCATCTTCAAGATAAATTGTGGAATTATTCAAATGTTTAACTGGTGGTGCTGGCGGTTGTTGAATAGCTGATGCTGGAGTTGTATTCATCATGGATTCGGGACGTCCAAATGTTTTACGTGCCACAGCTCTATTGGGTTCACCCGTTTTCTCAGTTTGTTGCTGTTGTTGTTGCTGCTGCTGTTGTTGTTGTGCCGAAGATTCTTCATCTTCGGTATAACGAATAAACGGCTCTGTTCGCTATTCGCATAATAAAAGAAAATCAATGAAATTTCATACCAATCAAAATAATTATAATACTTACCCTAGACAATCTTGAAACGGGTAAGGCTGAATTTTTCTGTAGACTTTTTTGATATTCCTTAAAGACGGGACCCAATCGCAATGAACCACGATAAATCCATTCAGTATGACTTTTACTTCCCTCAAATTGCATAAGCACCAAACTACAATCGATATCAACAACACGGGCATGTAGCCAATAACCATTGGATTCAGTATTCATAGATTGGCCTTTTTGCGTCTGAACCATTGGACGATTTATGGAATATTGTGTCAAATATTTTTGTATAAAATCTCTGGATGCTGGGTGAACATCTTCCCAGACATTCTCGGAGACACTGCATACCAGACGCACATCCTTGTGGTAGACATATTGTGTATAACCATCATCATAAAATATTAAATATCTAAAAAAGAGAAGGAAGAAAATATTTTTATTCTTTAAAAAATGACAGATTCTCAGAAATGATTTTTTAAAAAAAGAGTTAGCAGAATATCGACAATTGTTTCTAGAGACATATATGGACCAAAATTTTTAAACTATAGAAAGTCCCGATAAAAATGGCAGAACTTGGTACTGATTTTTATAGAAATAATCGCACGATTTGGGGACTTACCTATACTTATTATTAGGTTTCAATGGTTCCGCTATAATACCAGGATAGAAAGCACTTTGAACATTGATTTTTTCTCGACCTCTTGCCAAAGAAGTGGCATCGAAATAGGCAATTACTCGGGTACCTTAAAAATAAATTCGATTAAATAAATACATATAATACTTCACAAAATCCGCTACTAACCAATTGGCAAGCGAACAGTTGGAGGATCATAGTATGCCAAATATTTTGATGGTACAGTTTTCAAAGTTGTATTTTGAGCTTTAAGAAATTTAATTCTATAATATTTTACATTCTTCGCTGCCAAGTTTCCACCTTCAACATACTCCACCACCTTACATGGAACCCAACTGGCAATGGCATTATTTTTCACAGCATAATAGGTGCCATTTAGTTGTATGGGTGGTCTTTCTATTTCACCCACCGGAGGTATGGGCTGCAGAAGAAAACAAATCTTAGTCTCTAATAAAAAATTTGGAAAATAAAATGTACCTGTACCTCAGGCTGTATTGCATCTAAGCCCATAACACGACCACTATTTAAATCTAATGGCTGTAGTTGACGTATTTTAATTTTAGGACATGAATATAAGCCATCATGCATTTTATCCGCCTTACGTTGCAACGATTTCAGTTCATTATCGACATACTCCGTTTCCATTTCTAAACGTTTTAAACGCTCCGATAGAATGGTCTTAGACCAGGTCAATTGATTTTGTATTTCAACACGTTCCAAAACAGATTTAATGGTATTGTGTAATTCCGCCTCTATCAGGAATAAATCATTTTGTGAAAATGTCGACTGACTTGGTTCTAAATCTTTATTGGATGCGGAGGCATCTTCCTCATCACTGCTGTCGATAATTTCCACAAATTCTTGACGACCACTTGGTATGTTTTGTAGTAGCAATGGTTGTTTGGCACTGATCAAACCACAGTATTCCTAAAAAGAAATAATATTTGTCGTAATAAATTTTAAATATTTCTAATGGACCTACATACCTCATACATATCCAATGCCTTATCATAGCAATCGGCACAGATGTATTGCAACTTAAATTTCTTTTTGTTAACCTTGAAGAAACTAAAGGCAAATTGTGGTACCCTAAAATACTGTTTATGCTTGTGGGGACATTCATAGTTGATACATTCCTTGTTGTAGAAGACTTCATCTGTGGTGTCTTCATTGACATCTTCTTCAGAGGCTTTCTTTTCCGCTTCCTCTTCTTTTTGGATTTCTTCCAGAGATTTTTCAGTAACAACTGACAAAAGATTATCTACGTCTTCCTTCGTTTCAGATGCCTCCTTGTTGGTTTCATTGATTACCTTAACCGTGTCGTCATCATCAGTTTCCATAGGTTTAACTTCATTTGTATTTTGTGCTTTTGATTCCGTCTCGTCTTCGTCTTCATCATCTATTTCTATGACCGGCATAGGTGGCTGTTCAATCGTTATAACATCATCATCATGACTTTCGGATGTTTTGTTTGGAGATTTTTCCTTTTCATTATCGTCATCCTTTGCTGATTCTTCAATTGTACCATCAATGGTTAAAATTTTCTTTGTTAAACTTTCATCATTTCCTCCTTCATCCATTTCTTCTTTGTCTTCGGTATTTTCTGTCAATTCTGAGGTTTCATCTATAACTAAATTTGTAGATTCTTGAGATTCACATGTATCCATATTTTCACTAGGATCCATGGTTACATCCTCCTCCATGGGGTCATCTTTGTTTGGGGCAGTTGCTAATGTGTCCACGCTTTGAGTATCAAGTGATTTGTCTTGCAAATCTTTGTGCTTTTCATTGTCGGTTGCAAGGGAGCTAACGTCTGCTTGCTGGATAGTATCCATTTCCAAGGCAGCATCATCGTTTATAGTAACTGATTGTGCTGTACTTTTTTCCATAACATCATCTATAGATTGTGAAGCTGGCGGAATGCTGGTCTTCTCTGAAACATCAGTTGTAATTTCTTCCGCCGGTGTTGTAACATTTTCAACTCCTTCATTTGTGGTAGCAGATGTTTCTTCGGGTTTTGCCGTATCAGCACTAAGAACGGTCTCAAGCTCTTTAGACTCACCCTTTTCCTCTCCTCCTAATGTTGGGGTTTCCAAACCCTTATCTTGGACCACAATATCGTTTGAAATGCTTTTAATTGCCTCGGAACTCGGATTTTCTAAATCTACTGCTTCCGGCAACTCGACATCTTTTGGCTGTAACTGTTCCTCTTCCACTGGTTTTTCCACTGTGGCTTTGCTATCAGTTGTTTCCTTTTCTTTATCCTTCAAACCCTCTGCTTCAGTGTTTAAATCGATTTTTTCATCTAAATTCTCATTTAGTGTCTCCTTTTCAACTGGTTGGGTATCCTTTGCGGTTTCCTTTTCCAACAACGTTTCTGTGGAAACACCCGGCTTTTCTTCATTACTTTTTTCGGGTGAATCCAATTCAATTGGCGGAACCTCCTTCATTTCACTATCTATAGCTTGCTCAGACATATTTAAAAGCTTTATTCAATGTTTAAACACTTTTGAATGTAAATATTTTTTAAATATTTGCATTAATTCGATGAGAAAAATTGCGAAAACAGCGTCTCAAAACTTGGTATACACCGTGACATCGAATGGACGGCACGCCATTTAACCGCACCAAATTAAAAACGTTCCATATGCTACGAATGGCGGGAGGCAAGAGAAACTGAGTGATAAAATACTAGAACAAAGCAAAATTATGAAAAAACTAAATTGTTTACGAATGAGTGTGATGCAGAACGGTCAATATGTGTGCAAGAGAGACATGGAAGAAGTGGCATCATTTTGATTCAAAAAAATGAACGACGTGAACTTTAAAGAAATATGAAGTCAGAGATGCCATATTTTTAGTTCAATACAATTATTCACGGAACTGAGCATAGAAAGTATTGGTTGATTATTTGTTCAAAACTCGATTTATACATCTCTTATGCACATGTTTGCTTATTGTTTACATCGCCTTTAATCCAACTGAAACCATGAGCAGCGACGAAGTAGTTGATCCCTTGCCCAATATTTTAATAACTGGTAAAATTTATTCAAAATTATTTTCTAAAATAAAAACTAAAAATACAATTTAACTTCCAGGCACTCCCGGTGTTGGTAAATCCTACCTCTGTCAAAAACTCCAGGAACAACTGAAGTTCAAATGGTTGGATTGTTCCAAAATCGCCAAAGAGAACGACTTCATTGAAGAATACGATGAGGAATATGAATGCCCCATTTTGGATGAGGACAAACTTATGGACTATATGGAACCCTTAATGCAAAAGGGTGGAAATATTGTTGAATATCATGGTTGTGATTTCTTTCCCGAACGTTGGTTTAGTGCAGTCTTTGTAGTAACATGTCCAAATAATACCGTTCTGTATGATCGCCTTAAGGACAGGAATTACAATGACAAAAAACTGAAGTCGAATATTGAATGTGAAATATTCGGTACAATATTGGAAGAAGCGAAAGATTCATATAAATCCGATATTGTATTCGAGTTGAAGGGTGAAACGAAGCAGGATGCTGAACAAAGTTTAAAAACTATTAAAAATTGGTATAAAGCATGGAAAAGGAAATAAATGTTGAATTATGAAAAAAAAAATAAAATAATGTGTTTAACTGGTAGATATTCTTTATGGGAGTAAATGCCTTGTCCGCCTCTTGCAATCTCCATAAGATAGAGTTTTGAATCCCAGTCTGTTGTTTTTATAACCCTTTGACCTTACCCCTTAGCGGACAATGCCATACTTTCCCCACTAATAAATAGTTGTCCTTTTTTATAAAAATATTAATGTTTATTATTATAATATGGTTCCTATATAAATAATCAGCCTTATTCTAGATGTCAATTCCATGTGAATTTACTCGCTCTTTCCCTTCGCCTTATTCTGAACAACATTTTCCAGTGAATTTTTTCGCATTCTCGCTTTCGCCTTATTCTGAATGAAGTTCGAAAGCGAAAAAATCCGCTTTGGCGAAAAATTAGGTATTCTGAATTACAGATGAGATGAAATTTTGTGCGAAATTTTTCGCTAATAAATTTAAGGGGAGTTGACTACAAAAACATAAGTAATAACTATTTTTATGAAAAATATTTACACAATACTTATTCTATGACGATTTAGAATATTATAAATGATAGTAAGCAAATTTTAAACTGGAAAACAGCCAATAAAATGCCATTGGAAATCCTATTGATAACGATGCATGCTGCCAAAGAATGTATGAAGGTAATAAGGAATATTTAAGTCGAGTTTGATGCATTTTGGAGGCGAAATACAGACATTTGTGTGAGGATCTGTCTGTCAAGAAAAAAATTTTAAAAATTATGGAAAAACCAAATTTGCCTGATGAGCCGCTTAAGAGTGAAAAACTGATATAAAAATTATGAAAGAACAAAAAATATTTTTTTTTTCAGAATTATCGTGTGCATGATTTGAAGGAAGAAATAAAGGAGTAGGAGCAAATCATAACATAACTGACCACTTTAAGAATTTGGGGAGATAAAATATCAAAATTAAATAAAAAGGCACACAATTATGTAGTGAAATAATAAACTGTGAATTAATTAATTAAATCGCAGATTTCTTCCTATTATTCGTTGTGTTTTTGCCATCATAAAAAAAATGTTCTTTTATTTGTAATCTATTGTAGTTGTTGCAACAAATTGCATCAAAACAATGAACAGCTGTTTTACATGCCATATTGTAGGTTGCCATATTTTCAAACTTTAATTTATTTTCTTTTAATTACAAAGCATTTATACAGCGGATTCTTGATATTTCACATTTGTATTGCTATAAAGTTTAAATAACAATAAAAAGTAACAATTTTTAATAACAAAAATCAATAAATAATATATTGAAAAATATTACACAATTAAATTACAATGGGGCAACACACATTGCAACTTAAATTACAATATGGCCACACACAGCGCAACTTAATTTACGATATGGCAACACGAACATTTTTTTCAACCACCATTTTCGAAAACTCGAATCTGCATCTCGCATTTTTTGCGTCTCCCTATTCATTCAGAATAAGGCGAGAATGTGAAAGCGAAAAATTTTTTATATGCGAGATATCTCCCAGCGAATATCCAGAATAAGGCTGAATATATATACACATGTGGTAATTAAATTAAAAATAAAATTTAAATACAACTAATACTTGGTCATTTTAAATTTCAATGGACCATCGGGAGCATACATAAATGTGACAGCATATTCCAAGGGTTCATGTTCATATTCCAATTTGTATGAACGTAATAGTTTTGCCAGTAGAATTTGCATTTCTAAATCGGCAAAACGACGACCCAAACACATACGGGCACCATAGCCGTATGGCAGTGACGCGAATGGATGTAGTTTACCCTCAAAACCACCTTGACTGGGTTTTAGCCAACGTTCCGGTTTAAATGAGGCAGCATCTGTGACATATTTTTCCATATTTCCCGTTACAATTGTGGGGAATACTGCTTGGACACCCTTTGGTACCCGATAACCACTGATAACTGTATCTTCTTGCAATGTCCTACCATTTCCAATGACTGTACTATACATTCGGAAAACTTCCTTAATGAAAGCCTTTAAGTAGTGCATTTGGTCGAGTAGAGGTAATGTAAGTGGTGTCTTAGGATCGGGCATCAATCGTTTTAATTCTTGGTGGACTTTTTCCTGTTGTTCTGGTCGTGTTGCCAATTGATATAACATTGAACATACGGCCATGGAAATCTAAAACAAAAATTATAATAATTTAATTATTCTTTGGATATTAATAAATACGTGGGACCACAGTTTTAAATCCAATAGGCCTCCATAACTTTTCTAACTTACCGTATCTATACCGACTAGAATTAAATCCAAAGCCATAATTGTGGCAATTTTTTCATCCTTCTGTGCTAATATAACTTTCTCCAGTAGAGAAGGTTCTCCGTGCTTGCAGGGTCCTTCAACCTTTAGTCGTTCAGTGGCTGATTTGATATATTTCATGCAGACTCTAAAAAAATAAAGAGGAAAATAAATATATTATTATTATTATTATTATTTATTTTCAAAGACTTGTTACCAGGCTATCTAGCCCATTTTGTATTGGTACAAGCAATCTACACAACATTGATTCTTATGACAAATAATATAATAATTAAATCTTAATAATTAAAATTAAACCTAAAAATTAAAATTAATATCCCAATTACGCAAATAAAAACATATATATGCTTCACGAAAAGTAAACCTGATTCGTACTACTATAATAGCGTCCTCTCTTAAGAACACTTATTATCAGTTAATTGAAACCGATAAAAGTATATATATTTAAGAAAGGACAACATACAAAACATATTATTGTCTTATACAATACTTACAGTTATGTAAATATTAAAAAGCATAATATGTATTAAAGAGTTAAATAATGATCCAGAAGTTTTTTTTTATAACTTTTAGTACATAACGAAAAAGACTTTAATGAAGAAGGTAAACAATTATAAAGACGCGCAACTCTGACATGAAATGCTTGACTTAAGTAGGGGGATAGGCGTGGAATTATGATCTGTGGGTTTCTAACAGATCTTCCAAAACTGAATAATTTGCACACAAATTCAGGTTTCATACATTTTTGTGTTCTATAAAAATGTAACAGCAATCTAATATTAATATAAGTGAAAAAAGAACACCCTAAAAACTGGATAATATACCCGGACAAGTGTTGTCGACCTTTAACAGAATATATGAACCGTACAACACTATTCAACACCCCACGTAACTTTCTCATGACAATACCTACTGTCCCAGAGTATACTTCTATGCAATACAAAATCACTGGCATAATAATAGCATAGACAACTTTAGTTTTAATATGTAATGGAAGTGATAAATTTAGATTGTAAAGCTTTCGCAGACTAAGATAAACCTTTGAAATAATTGAATTTATGTGAGCGGAAAAAGACAGTTTGTCATCCAGAACTACACCAAGGCAATTTAAGTTGTTCACAACCTCAACCGGCATATTATACAATGAGATTGTAATAAAATCATTTTTAAAATTTCCAAATAGCATGGATTTAGTTTTACTGGTATATATATACAACGAAAGAAAACCTCCATCATGAGGTAGGTATTCAAAATATATCAAATAATGAAGGTTCTATATATGACATCTTACTCCACAAAGAAATTCATATTTTTCACATAGTGGGTCCACAACGGTGTCGGGATATAACGCCAATAGGGTGCCTTCAATTCCAATGTGGCCACATTACGCAATGCATATTTAGCTGCATTAATAATTTGTTGAGGTTCCGAGTCTGGGGATAAATCTGATTCTAAACAACCCAAACGTGCGTCCAAGGCAACACGACCAATACCTATTAAAAAAAAACAAATTTTTTAATACATTTTCCAAAAAGAAATATCAAAAAAAAATGAAAACCCACATTCTAAGGACCACTTGTGAATTTCGTTATCAAAATCTTCGGGTAATTCGGAATTTTCATCGAGCAGAGTTTCACAGCGCTTTAAGAAATCATCTGTTACAACTTCCAAGGGTTGTAAATAGCGGCGAACTGTTGATAGTTGCAGTACAGGCTTTTGTACTTTTGAACGGAATTCACGCCATGGTTCACCGTGACTGAAAATAAAGGGGAGATATAAAAAAAATATAATTTCAAATAATTTTAGTTAACTTTCCAAATTGTTTTTAAAGAAAACTGAGATTATGAATGAGAAAGGAGAAAATGTGAGTAATAAACGCTGAGTTTATAGATGAAAAATGAGAGTAATATAAGTATTTATGAACTTCATTTTCCTGCACAAAACTCAATTTTCTGTCAACAACATTTTTGAGGTCTTCAACTTACACTCCCACAACACCACCCAATTCACCAAAGAAATCTTTGCGCACCACACTTTTATATTTCACCAAACTGGGCATAGATGGACGGAATGGAGTTGTACCCTCGGTACGATAACACTGAAAGTGAGAAGAATGGAAGGAAATTTTAGTTTAATTTGGAAAATGATTTTTTTTAAAACAATTGTCTTACCTTTTCAATTTCATCGACATCATATATAAATAGTAAATCTGGTCTTCCAATTAGGCCACTAAATTTAACAATTTGTCCATATTGTTCGTAAAGTTGTGATGAAATTTTGGCTACATCGCCAATGGTATATTGGCCAATGATGGGCATCATTCTGAAAAGGAAAATTGAAAATTAGATTATTTTCGGAATAAAAAATAAGTACTTGTAATAAACTATATAGAAAACTATTCGGCCGGGTTGGAATTTATTCCGCCAGTCTACATTAAAAGCCTTATTACGTGATGGACTGACTGAATAGAGTTTTTCCTGTAGTAAACCTGAAACCGGGCTTAATAAAGTTTTTCTTATAGAAACCTTTTTTTCAGCCGGGCTGAATACAGTTCCTTCTATAGTAAATATTATTCAGCCGGGCTGAATAAATTTTTATCTATAGGAAAACTTATTCATCTGGGCTAAATTAAGTTTTTTTCTATAGCTAACCTTATTCAACAGGGAAACCTCATTCAGACGGGCTATATACAGTTCCTTCTATAGGAGACCTTATTCAGTCGGTCTGAATGGAGTTTTTTCAATAGGGAAAAAGGAACGACAAGGTTTGAAAAAGAAAAGACCTAGGGGTGGGTGGCAGTATCAAATCGTGTACCTATATACCTCAAAGCTCACGGAAGCTCAGGGAATAGTAGCAACCTTTGTGCGATCTCAATTGTAATGTCATCAGTTTCGGTCGGTAAGACAGGCAGATATGGTTAACATTTAAAATGTCATTCTGATTAAAAATATGAATGACAAATTGAATATACACACCATATAGTAGATGTCATTAAAAATGTAGATCTTACTTTTATGGCCATTAAAAACTTAAGTAATTTTGGGATCCGATCAATAAAGTTTTATAATCGGTCTTGCCGTTGAGCAACTACAAAAATTCCCATCCTCTGCTATTCCATAAGATTTATTAATCTTAAAAGATATCGAAGGTTATTTTGCGTAGCTAAGGTGTGGTCATCGTATGGCATTTTTGGCTTAGATGACACTTGAAGCGTAAACGTAAATATCAACAGACCGTAGAATTATTGAATTTATAGAAATATTTGGATATTTCCAAAGGTTATTTTAATTCACAACTACTTCATATATTAGAGAAATGTGCAGATGTGATTGAATGAGAACATTTTATCTGTGTGTGGAGGGTGGTTCGGGGTTCCTCATTCCCCGAAAATACACAATAGTGAACTCAAAAACAATTTTGCGTATTTGTTAATTAGAATAGATTTTTAGAATATAAATGTTAATATATGTATAAAATCGAAAGTGTTAATTCTAAGGTACACATTGAACTCTAATTCTAAAGAGATGGAAAACGAAATTTGGTATTTGGCATATACCTTAAGTTGTTTATCACTATGTATAATGGGGAAACGGAAGCTATTACTCTATTTCGTGTTATATTGCATTATTTAGGTTGTTTTTGGTTATTATTAATGTAAAAATCATAAACAAAAAAATAATAAATAAATAAAATACAAAATAAGCTTGTCACACATTAATTGATAATTATTATATCGATCTATATCATGACAGAGCTACTCAACATCAATTAATATTGTTGATAGATTTTGTTTTGATTTTGTTGGCCCCGTCAATATTTTGTTTCCATCCTTCTTTTGTTGTTATTTTTCATGATTTTGTTTTTTGCACATATTTATTGTATCTGTATGTAGTTAGTGTCAATAAGGTGCTAATTAAATTGATTAGTCATAGACATACAGCGAACAAGCACAACTTAACATTAACTTCTCATGTTAACCGTCGCATCATCGATAGGTAGTAACAACATGATTGTCAAACAATTAACACATTTATTCAAGGTCATGGTTAAATGTCCAGCAACCCCATAAGGTAGCAGCAGCGTTACACTATTCCCTCCCAGAAAAAAAATAAAGAGATGATCTGCCGAAAGACATAAATTGACAAATCATTATCAGACATTTTGTGACCATTTAAACTAATTTGTTATTAATATATACAAATATTGATTTGAATACAATGTTGACATTTTATGCATTTATTTTCTTCATTCATCTGCATAAATACAGTGGACCAATGTTAAAATGATGAGACTGGTCAGATGACAAATTAGGGTATTATGGATTGTATTCTCTTAAAATAAATTGTCATGTAAGAAAACAGCTGACATGAAATATGTGTTCGTTAAACATGGAAATTTACCAATTACGAGAAAAAAATAATATTTTTAATAATTTATTTTCCAAAAACTTTAACAGTACATTGTCTTATTACTTTTTTAAGTATTTTAACAAAAAAGAGACTAAAATGATAGAGTATATTTTTCTGAAATTAAAAACAAAACGTTTTAATTTGTCGTTTATAGTCGGAAGACGAAAAACGTCATTATCGATAGTAATTTTGTCACTTACTTGCTATCTGTATGATCCAATCATCTGTCGTGGCATTTTTTTTATTCAAATGTCCATTATATCAAATAGTTTTGAGGTAGAAAATACCGAAATGAATTGAAATTACTTCATTATAGCAATTAATATTCGTGTCATGTGTGATATTCACAGTTGACCAATAAATATGCCATGACTTTGTTTGAGTGGTATTCAGAAACAAATTGTGCTGGATTTTTATAAAAAATAAACATTTTATTTGAAAAATTTAAGTGAAAAGTTGGAATTATAAGGATGACATACTTTTAATTGTGGAATATGCGCGCTATTCATTTTAAATACAACCCACTGTGTTGTCGATTATGGATTGGTCCTATTATATGCTACAGTTATATGACGTTTTGCCAAAAAGTGTAGAGAAATATTGAACTTTTATCCTATAGCTTTGTTGTATATCATACATCTCATTTATGCTCTTTAGATTTTTAATATTTGATACAATTTTGATAGTCGCTTACAACTGGGACATGTTCGAAATTTTCCTTTGATTTAGTAATTATGACGTGGAAATCACAGCTTTTCATTCAGAATGGTAGCTGTTCCATGATGCCAAGATATGTACCAGTACAAATAAGTAAAAACTTCGCAATGCTCGACCGGGTAAAACTTTTTATAATACCCAAAATGAGAAGTATTTATTATATGGGAGCATCAACTAAACGTTAGCCGATTTACCCAATTTTCAACATTGATCTGCGAAAAAAATACACTTGGTAACAAATTTTCTATTCTCGGACATCGGCATTGTCAGACGTATCGAGCTGCAACGACTACAACTTGGCTAGGTCATATTGTGAGAATGAATGAGGATGCCCCAGCACAAGAGGCATATAGAAGAGAACCAGCTGATGGTTTTCGCAGAAGGGGACGAATTAGATGGAAAGTTCAAATGGAAGACAACATAGCTGAACATGGTCTTTTTTAAGCTCGGCTTATGGAACGTAATTTCTGCCACAAGCCAGCTAAGAAAGTAAGTAACAAATTTTCTGTAATCTATCACAATTCTTTTTGTGGGTGGTATAAAAGGCAAATATTCGGCGGAGCCTATTTTATAATATTCTAAGCAAACTTTGGGTGTATGTAAAATATGATTTTAAAATTCACACTTATGAACCCATTTATAAATAAACACACATTATTTTTACACTCGATAGAACATTATTTACAAGTGGACTAGCGGAACCTCATTTGTATAAAATTGGAAATGTTATGTAGTAATGTTGCTAGACGTTTGACTTTGCTCTAAGAAGCATTTTGGGGACTTTAACAAAAAAAGAGTTTTATTCGCCAGTTATTGGGGGTTGTGTCAAACCATTAACACATCTCGGTGGTGAAACTTTCAAAATATAAAAAACGGGATGGGGGATCTATGGGAGCTAGATGTGTTAGAAATTTTCTGTAAATATGTTGTTTATACTTCAGATCCCGAAATGTCAAATTGCAGCCCTTTTTGTTGGAACATTTTTTCGGAAACCTTCAAAATACTGAAAATGGTTCGGGATCGTTATAGGGGGACAATTTCAAAAACGTTCGCCCTCCAAGAACCATAATTTTGCCCCGAAATGTGGCAGGAAATACATCTAAAATCTTCAAAATATCGAAAGTGGGATGGGATCGTCATATGAGAACTGTGTCAAAACATCGACCTATATTGCAAATGTTCTGTAGAGTTGTTATCGCACTCCGAAACCCAGGAATATCAAATTAAATATACCCTCAAAATACCGAAAATTGTTCTGAACCTATATGGAGCTACATTGATAATAATGTGTGAATATTTATCTTCAAAAAACTCAAAAAAATGTTTTTATATCCTCAGCCTTATAGCTAATAACCCTTTGATACGGCAAAAATATGTTTCATAGAAATATTGGTTTTAGACCTCATGTTTCTTTGAACAAAATCTGTTTCCGAAAATTTGGACCCATCGACCTTATTCAACTGGTGTTAATTCAATATAAAACGAATGGAATGCCCAATGTCCAAACCTATATCATGTCCGAAGATGGGACCCATCGATCCACTTCTTCTGATACCTCCCTCACAAACAATCAAACATATATTTTTATAGAGCAACTTCTTCTGGTATACCTTATATAAAGCGAGAGAGTTGTAATTCCGTCGAGCTTCTTAAATTTTACATGTGTACCATTATCAGGTGTGAGCTGTGTTTTGGGAAAGTTACGGATTTTTTAATCTGTTCTCAAATTTATTTAAATTAACTCAATTCATAAATTTGATACAAGCTTAAATCAAAAATCTATGATTTATAAAACATCTGCAACTTTCTCCGCAAATATTTTACATAATAGCTTACAACAAACCACCATCAAACTAATGTGCAAAAAGGGGCGTGCCGGAATAAATAATAACCTGGGTGACACTATGGTAAAAGTTTGCTAGGGAGAGTTACAAATAAAAGGCGAATATGACTTAGACTTTTACTCTGATCAGGAATATAAAGACTTTGTCGGTTTTCATCAGAGAATTTCGAGGTGTTGCAAATAGAGTGACAAATGTAATAGCCACTCCACGTTATATTATATATAAAAATAACCACTTTGTTTCTCTATTGGTCCATTTAATCTTTTTTTGCTCCGTAAGTTTTTTATAAGTTTTGCCAGATTTTCTGTACAGGAATCTGTACTGCTTCTATTTCTGTAAAGCTTACATTGTTGCTAAGGGTAAATGTGTCAAACAAAAACAAAAAAATTGGGTGTGTGCAGACCTACAAACCGGTAACGAATATAGGAAATAAATTCCAAAACAAAACCTTACAATATGATGCTTTAAAATGGTATGCCTGTTGATGAAAAAATTAGTTCAAGGTTATTTGAATGTCAAGGTATCATAGTAAATATAACAACATGCCCCGCGTTTGTCTGTATTTCGGGGTCAAACGAGTTATAAAAAAATAATATGGATATTGTTTTATTTTAAACTACATCATTTTTAAACGATCTTCAAAAAATAGAGTATTCCCAACGTCATCACAACACACACGCATTCATGTGTAGATAGATATGACAACGAAAAATCATATGCATAAATTTAACTTAATTTAGTGTCAGTAAGGTGTTGACCATTCGCTGTGTAAATTTTTGTGAATGAGATGCATATTTTGAATTTTTAAGGTATTTCAATTCTTCTCAAAACTAAATCAATAAATATTCGTTATGATAATCTAAAGTGTATACAAATATTTATACAAGTCTGTGGATGAATATTCCTCATTTTATATAAAAAACCATGACAACAAAGGCGTATAAAATTGATTTGCAAAATTACATACATACATACAAATATAGACATTGAATTGATGGTACGTGTCGGGTTTTGTTAAATGGTTCATGTAATGCACCTGGGGGCCAATACTTGTCATTATTTACCAAAAAAATCTTCAATTATTTACATACACATAAATATACATGTGTGTATATACGTCAGTATTTAAATGTTAAATCCAAAATACCACACAAAAAACAATCAAACAAAATTTGTAATGCTTTGTGCTATTTATCTAGCCATCTTGATGGCTTGCCGTCTGTCTGGTCGCTACGTGTGTGTGTCTGTTTGTTATTGCAGTATTTGTTTATTACGGCGGCTTCACCGGTCTTAACAAGCAAAAAGAAAAATTAGTAGTGAATGGAGTGAAAGCAGCAAACGCTGTTTCATAGCCCCCACCGAATTATGCGTGTATATCCGTGTGTAAACCAAACAGAAGCGTTATTTTGATTAGATTTATATATGAAATTATGTTTTGTGTATTTTTGTTGTTATTGTCATAATTAAAATGATATATAGCAAATTTTTGTTAGGCAAATTATTATTTTGAAAGCGAAAATTATTATCACTACTGAAGTTTGACGACCACTAATAAAACATTTTTTGATTTACAAATTTCAATTTCTCATTATTTGCATCTGGCAATTTAGAGAAACATATGTAGTTTTGTTTATAGATATGTATGTATTTCAGTTTTTGTTGTATATTTGTTTGTAGAATATGTATTTGTAAGAATTATGTATGTTTCGTTTGCTAAAAACAGCGTCATTTTTTGCATGCAGTGGCCTTGTAATGTAAAACAAGTTTGGGTCTTAAGTCTTTTGTTTTTTCGTCATGCATGAAACTTGTCAACATGGTGTTGCGGATGTATGAAAATTTTTTTTGTGGTTATTATTATTGTAAATGAAATTTCGTTTTTGGGGAATATATATTTAATGTTAAAATTATAATTCATTTCTGGATATTGAACTGAGAACAATTTGGTTTCTTTCTACTGAATTTCTGATGCTTCCATTCGTTATGTTTTATTTAATTTCAACCTACAAAAATATCCCGTTAAATGCTGAAAGTTTCGATAATTGTTAAACTGACAGCTATCAGAAGCGTCCACAGGTTGCATATAGTGAAAAGCCTACGGGGAGTAAAGCTGAATGATATCAGAGGCGTCTATAGGTTACAGATTGTGGAAAGTCCAGTTGAAATCATACGGGGTTTGGAGGGAAAGTCTCAGAGGAAATGAACTACAAGTGCCAATGATCCCAAGATCGTCGAGACAAAACTTGAGCCCCTATACGAGGGCAGTTCTTTTGGAAACTTCCATCTCTGTTATGAACACATGTTAATTTTTGTTTCGATCTGGCTACTCTTTCATATAGAAACAGTTGTTCAAAAAAGACGCTTCTGCAATTTTTTACAGCTTCTTCGTTCCGAACTTCCCTCGTAGTGAAAAGCCTACGGTTAATAAAGTTGAATGCTATCAAAGGCGTCTACAGACTACAAATAGTGGAAAGTCCAGTTGAAATTATTCGAGGTTTTGGGGAAAATCTCGAAGTAAATGAAATACGAGCCCCTATATAAGCATTTTTAAGGCCTTAACTCAAATCATGAGGAATCATGCGTTTATTCGGAAGTCCAAAAGTAACTACTCGAATAGTACTGTGAGTGACTTGTTGAATAAAAAAATCGTAAACCGCGTTGAAAGGTAGCTCAAGAGAACCTTGTACTGCAAAAAAATGTGAGTAGCCAAATATATCTGGAAAATTATGTTAGAAATTTCTAATCCATCTGAACCTTCGAGGGGGTTGCTAAATGACGAGAAATCCTTGCTACCATCTACCAGTGGAAAGAAAGGTTCGGAGTGTCTAAGTCGTCCAAAAGGAGAAAGGAGGCTGTAATACAATCCCCCCGAGCAACAATCTCAATCCACCAATTCGAATGCGCAATAAACTTCATAAAAATTTGCAAGCTTTCAAATACTTGAGTCTTTTTGTGGGAAGTATCACGAGGTGTTGAACGATATGACCTAACTTCGACCTAACTAACTTTGAATCACTTCGGATACAAAATGTTTACAACTAATTTACATTTGATAAAAAATTATGTGGGGCAAAGTTCCATTCGGTACCAGAAGGGGTGTGCCGATTAAGTAGATTTAGTAAAAATTTTGAGGTCAAGTCGGACTTATTTTTCAGAAAACTTTTACCATTTGTTGGGTAAATTATCGGAAGCAGTGGACCGATATTCTCTGCCATTGAACTTGTTTACAGTTTGGAAGAAATATGTATTTGGATGGGTACCACCTATACTGACGGACCCTCATTGTATCTTTGAAGCATCATTTACATGAAATCGGAGAAAATTATTTATTCAGAGCTTTATTTAAATATTCTCTACCATTGCACTTGTTTATAGTTTTGATGCACCATTTACATGAAATTGGAGAAAAATATTTATTGAGGGCTATATTTAAACCTGAACGGATATATTGAAAAGTTTTTACACATTCTTCTAGAATGAATTCGTTAGCCTGTGAAAAACATCGTATCGATGGATAGGCTTAATATTATAATGACATAGAAATAAATTATATATGAGAGCTATGGGTAACCTGAACGGAACAAGGATGTTCCAACAGCAAATTTTTGATTATCTATCAAACTGATCATTACTACCGTATTACTTCGCGCAAATAGAACAAATCTTATAGGTTACAATATTATATATTGACGGTACGACTGTTGGAGGCTTAGAAAATTGTGAGCAAGTCGTGCCCATAAATCCATAACAACGGTGACCCTCTAAAACCGATCTGAACCGTCGAGGATTGAATAGAAAAAATTTATAAAAATTTAACAAAACCTTCAAAATAGTGAGGTAACAGAATGTAGCCTGAAATTACTCCCTTAATCTTCTGACATTCAAATTTAAATAGTTTATTCATATACATATAATATTTTAATTAATAATTATAAAAAGAACATTCGACATGACCTTACATACATACATTTGTAATTATATAGCCACACATCATCGTTGAACTGTGGAACCTAATTTTTTGTATTTACATTAAACAACCACACATAAATGTATGTAGTTTTATCTCACATGTAAAGCCTAAATGAAAACCAAAAAAACAAAAGACTTAAGACAAAAACTTGCTTTGGCAATGTTGTCTGCAGTTCCATGCGAAGATTAAAAAATTACTAGCGTATATACAGCAGCATGAAAACAAGTTTTTAATTCGGCTTTTACAACTACAAGTTTTATTTTTTACAAATAAACCGAATGAAAAAACAATTGCATGCTTTTTTATTGTTGTTTATTTCCTAGAGGAAATTCAAGTTAAAAACCAAAAGAGAAAAATAAAAATGCCACAAAAGATGTGTGAACTATAAAAAAAAGATTTATATCAATACAAATTTGTATAGAAAAGTTTCAAGTTTTTACAATTTATTGTGCGGCATTTTTTATTTGAATGAATAAATGAGAAACAAAAGACTTAAGACACAAACATGCCCAACCCTTTTGTATAACAATTTCGGTGATGGACCCGAAATAAATTTGTGTAGGTAGGTATATGTATGAATGCAAACAACAACAAACAATAAATCGTCACTTTGTTAGCGATGAGTGCATCCATCATTTTTTTTGCCTTCTATTTTTTCTATGTTAGCTTGACCTTTACTTTCTCTTTAGTAAGGGGTTTTTGAGAATTTTTCTTGGTAAGTAGCATAAAATTGTGTTCGTAGTTGTGTTAATTGAAACTTAGATGGAGATATGAAAATTGACTTCTGAAACAACAAATTAATTTAAGTCAAATTTACTCCAAGTCAAAATACATAAAAAAGCAAAATTGATTATGAATTAAGAGGTGAATTAGGAGGTTATGAAGAAGTTCGTTTCGACTTTTATCCCCATTAAAACTATGTTTTTGTTGTAGTTGGAATAATTGCTGTAATTGCAATTTACATTACTAAATTATCCGTGTAGAAAAATAAAACACAATTATAATGAAAAAATTAAATGAAATCTAACAAAATTATACCAAAATCTGAATCGATTAAAAGCAATCTTGGGGCAAACCATCCTATGCAAAAATTCATATTAATCGGACATACATAGGGATTATTGGTGAACCATTTATATGAAATCGAATAAAAATATATATGAAAGCTGTAAATAAATCTGTTCCGATTTAAAGCAAACTTGTCACATTTCATTCTAGACTCAATTCGGAAGCCTGTACTTAACCCATATACAATTTAGTAGCCTCTACAAAATGTCGTGTCGATCTGACAGATATAGCATGATTGAATCAAAATTTACATAAAATCGGACAAAATTATATATGCGGACAACTGTATGCTCCAATATGTTGTATGGAAATATATAAAACAATTTACAGGACCATAGGGACATATTGTTCTATAGAAAAAAATCACAGGTACAATTCTATAGAAAAAAATCACAGGGTCAACTTTTTTCCTATAGAAAAAAATGCACAGGACTACAGGGACTATTTTTTTCTGTAGAAAAAAAATCACAGGGACAATTTTTTTCTGTAAAAAAGAATTCATAGGATCACAGGGACAATTTTTTTTCTGTAGAAAAAAATTCACAGGATCGCAGGGACAGTTTTTTCTATAGAAAAAATCACAGGGCCACAGGGACTATTTTTTTCTATAGAAAAAAAAAACAGGACCACAGGGACTATTTTTTTCTATAGAAAAAATCACAAGACAACAGGGACTATTTTTTTCTATAGAAAAAAATCACACGACCACAGGGACAATTTTTTTCTATACAAAAAATTTCACAGATCCAAAGAGACTATTTTTTTTTCTATAGAAAAAATCTCAGTATCACAGTTCCTAAGGAACAATTTTTTGTATAAAAAAAATCACTTTAGTGGCCATCTGTAGAACAGATTCTCTTCTGACGAAGTCTATCCACGCCATCTATGATTTTGGCATGCTCTAAGTCTTGTACAAATACTACAATTTTCATGGTTTGGGTGAATTTTCCTCATCTGAGATTTGCAAAATTCAAATTTATGGATATGTATTAAATTCAATAAATTAATTTCATTCAATATGAAATAAACTTACCTCCAGGTATTACCCAATATGGGTATTGGTTTTGGTCCAGGTATCTCTTCATATGGCAAAGCATTTTGCCATTCACTGGTGTGATGTATTAATGGCACCGAATCGTCATGTTCATATATGCTGCTGTCGGTGTTGTTAGCCAAATGGGGGCAAACTGGTGGAACAGCAGTTGCAGCACTGGAAGAATTATCACGTTTACCAGCAGCAAGCCAATTTGATTTCCAACGTAATGCTGTTGTCGATAATGGTGATAATGTTGATTTGCCTGTTGTAACTGCCGTTGCCAATGCTGTTAGTGTGTTAGCGGTATTACATGTTACACGCATTGTGCTCAATGACAATGACAAGGCAGCAGCGGCACTCATGATTGACTTGGCGTTTGGATTTCTTTTTCCGTTTATGTGGTATGAGCCAAGAAACACAAAATTGAAATTAAAATCAATTAAGTAAGCGAACGAATATTTATTTTTGTCTTCTCTTTCTGTAACACCAAACTTTACACTTGAAAATAAATACTAATTTATATTTTCACTGTGATTCACTTTTTTTCGTTTCGTTTTTTTTTTAATTTCTTATTTGTGGTAATTTTCTAAAACAACAAATTATAATTATAATCCACGTAATGTCGGTTCACCGACTAAAGACAAGAAGAAATTTCCGTGTGGAACTTTGTGGAAGACTACACCGATCAGACGTAGCAGCAAACAACCCGTTGAGTTTGCTGTTCGAAAAACAACTGAAACCGAAAGCTACAATTGTTCATTCGGTTCGGTAAAATGAGCCGAAAACATATTTGCGTGCTGTGTGCGAACAAAGTTTATGGCTAACAGCATAATAGAGCTTAGCTTGGTTGGTTATGTGTTGAGTTTTTGTTTGTTTATTGTTGTATTGTGGTGTAGATAAATATACGATATTGTAGATAATTTGAGATACACATTGCATGAATGTGTGGGGTGAAAAGTTTCGAATCCTCACACAGAATGAGATATGACTCTTTTAGCAAACAAAATGGGATCTTGGGTAGATATAGGGGACCAAATCATGGATAAAATTCACACCACATATTTTTTTCGGAAAAAAAATCCACAGGACCATTTTTTTCAGAAAATAATGGACTATTTTTTTCACAGGACATTATTTTTTTCTTTAGAAAAAAATTCACAGGACCACAGGGACTATTTTTTTCGCATAGAAGAAATAAACAGGACCACAGGGACTATTTTTTTCAATAGAAAAAATTCACAGGACCAAATTAAAGCTTAGTCTTGAATTTGGCGCTCATATGGGGACTTTGTCGAAAAGTAGAATTGTATTTAAGAGATTTTACGATCGAGCTTACGCTTTGGAATGATTCTGTTATTTTGATTAGAATTTGTGGCAGTACCTTTAAATTATCGGCAATTGGGCTGTACCCTTTTAAATACCTGCTGTGGAATTTCTGTTTTGTTATTAAGTAAAATATTTATATTTTTTTTATTTTTTATATTTACCTGTTTTTTTTTTTTCAATTAACTTCATAATTAATATTATTGTTTTATTTTAATTTTTATTTATTTTTAAATTATGAAAATAATGTTTGGGATGGAATAATAATTGGCTCTTGTAACTGTAACTTATTTTCTAAAACATTACAAATTGAGAAAAATATTTAGCATTTTTCATTAAGGACAAAAATAATAACTTCTTTTATTCTTCTGTTTTCTTTTATTTTGCTGCAAAAAACTTAGTTATTTACATATAATACCAGCTTATATTTTTAAAGGGTACCCTTTTCTATACATATAGAAGTTTTAAATAAAACTCATTTATTTGTTTTGTGTTTCATTATACTTAATAATATAAATACCAGCAAAATCTTACAATGATGTTTGGGAAAAATCGTACTCTCTATCGAATAGCATATGCATTAGCATTGAAAGAAATCATTATCGTTGATATCGTAAAGCAATTATTTTCATAATTTATAGTTATAATTTTTTATCGTTTAAATATCACATAAAACATAAATTAAAATTTTAGCCATAATTTTTTTATTTTTGTTTTTTTTATTTTATAATTATTTTTAGTATTTTTTATTATATCCCAAACTTGAATTAAAAAAGTATTTTATTCAAACTGTTAAATATTGTTGCCTTGATTATTGTATATATTCTATACAATATGTTATTAATTGATGCCAATAATATACCAAAAGTTCTAATTTATTATTTCGTATATGAAAACTGAAAATTCTTCATCGTTTTTCAATATGATACACAATGGGATAATCTTTTTTACAAAAACGAATTACAAATTAAAAATAATAAATAGAAAACATTAAACAAAGGGAATAAATAACAAATTAAATTTCAAATTAATACTTTTTTAATAATTTAAAAAAAAGGACGAATAAAAATATAAACACAAATATATGCATACAAATCACTGCAACGCAAACTTTTTTTATTATTTGTTTATTTTATAATAAAAAAACAACATTCAGCATTATCCCATTGTGCACAAATCGAAGAATACTACAATACACTCCCGCAATGTCAAATGTCATCTATAGAAGAAGTAAGTAAATCAAAATTTCAAGCACTATTGCATATTATGAATTTTAGTATTTGCTTCTATACGACGAATACGGTATTTAACGACTTACCCAGTCTAAAGGATTGCATTCACCTGATTGCAAACTTCTTCAATGAATGGTTTTCTCTCTGCCACTCATCACTCACACACTGCTTCTCTCTCTCTCTAATTGTATTCACTTGAATTACATTATCTATAATTCATATCGCCTACATTATCTTGATGATGCTGATTATAACCCATGTTGTCATTACTGGTTGCTGCTGGATGATTTTCTTGTGGTGGTGGAATATATTCGCCTGGCAATAAATTTGTGGCAATTGATATATCTGCCCCAGGTGGCAGACGTTCCTTGGGAATAGCTTTGGGTATATTTTCAAAAGCTTCACGTTGTCGACGTTGTAAATCTTCTTCTTGACGTCTTATCTCTTCCAATTGCTTGCGAGCTTCTTCGGCTGCCGCCTCACGACTAATAAGATCGGTTGGCAATACATTTGTGGCAATGGAAATATCAGTACCGGGTGGCAATCGTTCCTTAGGAATGGCTCTGGGTATATTTTCTAATGCTTCCCGTTGTTTGCGTTGCAACTCTTCTTCTTGCTGTCGTAGTTCTTCCAATTGTTTGCGTGCTTCCTCAGCAATAGCTTCACGTTCTGCCTGTGCTTTGCGTTTCGCTTCCAATTTATCACGATGTTGTAGAGCCAATTCTTCCTTTGCCTGATATACTGTCGAGGGGACATATGTTGGACGGTCCTGATGAACCTTCATGTGACGTTTTAGGGCAACCACTTGTATAAACCGCATGCCACACTGATCACAGCCATGTGGCTTCTCGCCGGTGTGTGTCATTTCGTGATGTTTCAAGGTTTGTGCTTTAGCAAATCGTTTGGGACAGAATCGGCAGGCAAAGTCCTTTACACCCTGATGGACAATTTTGTGATGTCTTCTTAGATTTCCGGAGCCATTAAAACCTTGGCCACAGTCGGGACAGGTGTATTTGCCCTCCTTCATCATAAAGTTAATTTGTGGCGACCATGATGGCAATGCCAACTGGGGTATAGGATTAACAGCAGTACCAGCCAAATCGGCAATGTCAACTCGTTCAACCCGTCTCGGGTCTTTTGGAATGGAATTGACTGAATCAGCACAAACTTTGAGAATTTCTTCTGCCACTTTTTGATGGGATTCCTGGGTGTTATCGGGATCGGGTAATTCTGGAATAGTTTCCGCCTGCTCTGCTGGCAATTCACCTGATTGAACTTGTCGCTTACGATACACTTCAATAGCACGCAACACCCTCTTCTCATGGGTCTTCAAATGTTTGGTCAGGCCCTTTGGATAAAGGAAACGTTTGCCACAAACCTTACACTCACATTTCTTTTCACCCGTATGGGTCATTTCATGCATTTTACAAGCATTCGATTTGCCAAATGTCTTGCCACAGTATTGGCAAGCATAATCCTTGATCTTCTCGTGCACCACTCGTACATGCATGCGCAGATTTTGTTTGTTGTGCGAGGCATGAGGACACAGCTCACACTTGAATTTCTTTTCAGTGTTGTGGGTGGCTATGTGTGTATTCCATTCCTGGCGAGTGGTCTTACCCACACCGCAATAGGGACAGACATAATTCTTGATTCCGGCATGTCGCATAAGATGGTCCTTGAGGGCACTATTGATGACGAAACGTTTACCACAGATGTTACAGGGGAATGGCAACTCCTGACCGGTGTGTTTGAACATGTGTTTCTTCAAAGCCATGGGACACTTGAATACCTTATCACATTCGGTGCAAGGATACGACTTGGGTACATCCTCCTTGGCGATTTTGTGTACCCTCTTCAAATGCCAGTTTAAGATGCGACGACGAGTGAACTTCTGTTCACAACCTGGTTGTGTGCAAGGAATCTTATCTACGGTTTCATCGTGACAATGCTCAACGTGCAAACGAAGGCCATAGGCGGTGGTGAAACCACGTTTGCAGTTTTCCACTTCGCATTGGAAGGGCAGCTTATCGTTGTGGAATTTCATGTGTTCCTCATAGTTTTTGGTCTTCTTGAACTTCTGATGACAAATGTGACAATCAATGATGCGATGCAAGTGACGTTCTGCTGCCGGTATACGCTTACGTTTGGGCTTCACCTTGGGATCCTTGGGTTCATCATCTTCCGTTTGAACTTCCTTATATTCCTTCTTAATGTGTCTGACTCTTGTGGCCAGTGGTTTGTCATCATCACTGTCGCTGTCATCATCATCGTCGTTTTCATTTTCACCACCAAATTGATACTCAAAATCGCTATCCTTGTCATCACCACTTGATTCCTCGCTGTTTGAGTCATTGACATCCTCCTTTTCAATTTTCGTTTCAACATCCTCCTCTTCGGGTTCCTCCTTGTCCACACTTTCCAACATCTTAAATACATCTTCCTCGTTTTCAATCATTTCCATTTTATGATTTGTCAACAAGGGATCGAAATTCAAATTATCCTCATCCTCATCTTGCAGACCCAATTGTACCCCCTCAATTGGTTCAGTGGCCGGGGCTGCCTCCATCATATCAAAGGTGTTGGGTGGGAAAGTGGTAACAACATGACTTGCCACCAGCTCCTGAAATTTCTGCACCGAATCGACACAAAGTTTCTGGAAATCGGCCATATCATTGAGCCGAGTATAGCAGACCCCACAAATGTTCTTGGGAAAGCCATCATTCTCCTCCACCGACAATGCCGTACACATACACAATTTTTTCTTTAATCCAGCGACCAGGAATAAATTATAGGCATTGTCATTTTGCAAATACTCCAGACAAATCCGACAAATGGAATGGATATCCATGTTGAGTGGCAATAAAATTATCCAATTTTTAGTGTTATTTTTTTGTTGTTTTTCTCCTTGGCGACACAAAAGTTTACAAAATAAAAATTTAATGCGACAAATTCTACGTATGTCAAATAGTACCGAGTCAATATTTTTTCTCGATAAAGAATACAATTGTTTTCCTATGCAAGCAACTAAATTGCGGCGTATAACGTATGACGGGTACATATGACGGCATTGCTTCTTTTGCAATACACAGTGAGTTGATAGTTTGATTAAACTTGTGGTATGGGTAGTTATGCGTAATAGTGTTACAATACGTTACGGTACCGTAACCTGAAAAAAGAGATTCAAGTTATAAATTAGTATTTTCTGGGCATTCTGGAAAGGGAGTTCGTTAAGTTTATCAACAATTTTGCATTACCTGGCATTCTTAAATTTGAAACATTGCTTCTTAACTATTAATTATTAAAATTTACTACAAAAATCTTGCAGTTAAAGTTCGCTAAACTGAAGTATTTTTTGATTGCCCTATTTTAGTTGCCAAACATATTCGACAAATCGATGAATATTCATGTTTGGAATTTAGAATATTCAACAAACTTTTTGCCTATATTTTGTTGTTGTTTGTTTTTCTTCTTCCACACAAATGTCAAATAGTACCGAGCTATTTTTTTATTTTGGGGTGAAATTAAAAGAACGCGTATAACGTATGACGTAAAATGTAAAGACCAGTTAAAAAGTGGAAGGTTAGTTGAATGTAATACGATTACCATACGTTATGGTACTGTACCAGGAAATTTAATTTGTCCAATAGGAGATATTCTTTGGATATTCAGCACACGGGCAAAAATGGATCTAAACTTTCGAAACAAACGGAGACTCTAAATCAAATTTGGGTCTCAAACAGGAGGGTGTGACAAACATTACCGTCTTAGAAAGAGATTCCGACAATCGAAATCTTCCGTAATGACCAGGAAGACCAACTGAAATAAACGAACTTAACGAACGAGGAATATGTTATCAACCATTCAATAGATGGCGCTTTCCGTGAATCTTTGCCAGTAACTGAAATGTAAGCATACTTTTAGGCTCTGATAAACAAAATCAAAAGTACATGGTTTTTTCGATTAAAAGTTTGCACAACCGCCTAATATTTGTAGCAAACATAAATCAAGAAGTCTGAAAATGGAGTCCATTGGTTCACACCTTGGGGAACCACACTTAAACAATTGTGATAAAAGTATTAAATACACAGTGAATTCTATCTATATATGGATTTAAATGAAAATTCAAAATTTTAAAACTGTGGGAGGTGCCTTAATAAAGAAATTCGAAATTTGTAGCATCAACAATTATATATGAAATAAAACACATTTTTTTAATTTATATTTTCATTATGAATTGTTCACTTGTATATTTATAAATTAATTATAATTTTTTTATTTTACATTTACTTCTTTTTTTAGCAATAATTGCTTTGTCATTTGTTTTTTTATTTATTTATATATAATTTTCACAATATTCTCATTCTTACTATTCAATAATAATAATAATTACTTATATAATATAATTTAATTGTATTATATTAAAGTAGATTTTGTGCAAAAACAAAAGAAAAATGAAAGTAGTTTTTTATAAGATTTTTTTTGTTTTTCATATAAGGTGTTCGTTAGTAAATTGTTTTTGTTTGATTTTTAAGAGATGTTTTATAGTAAAAATGTATAATTTATGTGATTCTATAAAAAAAAAACGTAATTATAATGTGATTTGAATTCGAACATACAGTTGATCGAGAAAGTGTTTGGAATACAAAAATATATTTGTTTTAGGTGTTAGGGAAGAATAAATTTTTAGTTTAGAGTTAATTGAAAATACAAGGGATAGGAAGTGAAGAAAGATGTGAATATAAATATTCCGTTCAATCCTTCGTCGCCCAATCTATAAATATAATTATGTATAAATTATATTTCCTTTATGTCTGACATAAAAAAGAATGACAGGGAATTTTGTTTAAAAAATTAATTAGTTGAAAAAATATTTATAAAGTTGATTCATTTAATTTAAATTTTACAAAAACAGAATATTTTAAATAGAGATAAACCCTTAGAATTTTATTTGTTTATAATTTATTATATTATATTTTATTATAAATACTTTTTTAAAGTCGTCTTTTTGAAAATGTGTGCATAATTTTATGGAATTTCATTAACCCTTAAACACATAAATATTTTCAACAAAATCCTTTCCTGACCAACTGTATATTTGTAGATACATGCATTTTTTGGATGTATATGTATATATAAAAAGTCATGACATATGCATTCACAATGGCAAAATGTTTTTTTTTTGTTTCTTTTATTAGTATATGTATGTATTTATATAAATGGTTTAGATGGCTGATGGTGATTTGTTTATTTTGTTTCATATTCGTTTCGACTTATTCAATTATTTGCTTTTTTTTATAAAACTTATACTATCAACTAATTACAAAAAATTAAAAGACACTTACAAAAGAAAAAAGAATACATTAAAAAAAGTAAGGCATACAAAACTACATAAAAATTAGTTTTAATGGCATTTAAAAATTAATAAAAATAAACAAAAACAAAAGAGAAATAAAATCATTTCATTAAAATTCTATATAACAAATTATAATTGTTTCTATAAAAAAATATTTCTTTTTTTTGGCTAATATATAAAAAATGTTGATTTTATACTCAAGTCTAAAGTTAATCAATTTTAGTTTTTTCTTTTTTGTAGTTTGTTGTAGGCAGTAAATCAGTTATTTTAATTTTAATATTACTAAATGCAGTTTTGAATTATACAAAAATTAGATTTATATTTTAAAGGTAGAAAAGAAAAAATATATAAAAATGGAGATTAAAAATCATGCACACAGCTGTTCCAATGATTTGGAACTAATAATGACAATATTATATTGTTAAAAAATATATAATTTAAATGCAAAATGAAATACTTTTACAAAAACACACAATTTTTTACAATTAATTATTATTTTTTTTTAAAGAATTTTCATCGTTCGTTTTAAGTGAATTGTAATAGTTCACTCAGCTACCTTAGGTTTCACGGAAATTAATTCATAATCAAGTATATGACTTAATAATCAACCTTGTCATTGCTGAGTCGAGTTTTAGCAATAGGGCCCTGATTGCAGCATACATTGCTGGGCAAAAAATATTACTGACTGTTTCCGTACAAATTGAAGCGAACAAAATCGAAAAATATTGATATTTTTTGTTTCAAATCGATCGATAGTACGTCAGTAAAATCCATTCATTTTAAACAGTTTAATATTACAGTTTTTAATCTGGGCCCGATTTCGATTTAATTTAAAGCAATTACAAATATTTCGAAGAATACAAAAACAAAACTGAGGGGAAATGCTTTACTGGCTTTTAAAATTATAATGGCACATGTATATATGTATATTTGTTGCTTGCAAGAGAACAAGGTGCAATTAAGTTAGATCGTTGTGCGCAAAGTTAAGGAAATTTTTTGCAAATATCGTAATTTACGATATAAGTAAAATTTCATGTTAATCGTTTAATATTATTAAGAACAGGTAAATCGAATATAAAAAGAAATTATAATTTATAAGAATGGGTAAAAAGTGTTGTCGGTGTATTAATTTATAAGGTATGTTCCTGTAGTGCAAGAATCTACGAGTTTTTACTATGTTTTCGATATCATAAAGGAAAAGAGTGTTATCATAGTAAAAAATAGTAGATTCCTGCAGTACGGGAACATACCATATATATTATATTACATATTAATATAAAAGTTTCAAAAATTAAATGTATAGACAACACTTCAACAATTTCTTGAAAATTTGAAATCATGAAATAAAATTAGCTTCAAAAAGAAGAAAAAAAAAAAAATAAATCAATTATCAAAAAACCTATCTTAGCACTCTATAATTTTTCTTTTTGTTTTAGACTTTTCTATGATAAGTTCCTTAAAATTGTTTAGATGGCTAGCTTATTTTTAATATATAGATAGAGAGTAAAAATAATCGTGTGTTTTGTATCGTGTCGCTTTGCTTTCGTATTCAAAATGTTGTGATTTTTTTCTTTCTGTTTTATATAGTCGTAAAGTTAGATTATTCGTATAGTTTAAATGTAGTTTTGTTATTTATAAATACTAGACAAGGATAAGGTTTTTATTTTTAAAATGTGTAGGAGTAGAAGGAATAGGTAAGTGGTAGGCTAGGATTTGGCTTAGAAAATAATGTATGTTTTATATTAATATGTTTTTTTATAACATACATTCACACATACATGGCTAAATTAAGGGTTTGTTTGTTTTGCATTGATACTTGTTGTTTGTCTCATTCTTTTTTGTTTCAACTATATATAAACTATAATTAAGTGGGATTTGTTTTTTTTTCATTATAATATTAAAAAATATTTTCTTTTTGTTGTTTACTAAATTTTCTTTGTTTTTTGTTTTTGTTTTACACATTTAATATTTACACAGACATGGTTTTAGCATTTATATAAAATAGCAAATTGTTTTTTCTATAATAGAAAATAAATATTATTTCAAAAAAAGAAATAATAAAACTTACTTAGTTGTTATGCTTTTCAGTTGTTTTGTTGTTATTGCTAAAGTTGTTGTTACCATTTAGAAACCTCAAAAATTTTGGGTGTGAGAAACAAAAGATAAAAAATTTTATAACTGCCTTTTTTGTTGTTGCTATTTTTTTCAAAATTTGGTTGTCAAAGTCGAGCAACTTTCATTGGTTCTCATCGTTCGCAGAGGTGATGCTGGTTGTGATTTCGTTGCTGTGGCGGAGCTTAGAGATTTCCGGCGCAATTCTTTAGCTTTTATCGTTGTTGTTGTTATGCGTGGCGTTATGGCAGCTATAATTTTATTTGTTAAAAATAACGGTAACTTAATAGGTTTCTGATAATGTTAACATTCAAATTCATTGGCCGTTATTGCACTCAAATCTTTCATCAGACCCTCCAAATTGGCCATTTCCTGATTGAGTTCTTCGGTCGAGGTGCTTGGCGCCAGCCGTTGAATTTCATCATTTGAATGGGCCACCGATGGACCACTTTGCAGACGATTTGGCGTGGCGGCGGAAAATGATGGTTTCTTGTATGGTGATTGATTTTGTGGACGTATTGTTACGGCAGGTGCTGCAAAGAAGGACATAGGTATGTAGTAAAATTGTGTAAACAAATTGTTCCTGTTCACAAATACTTACTGTGTTTATTGACGGGTGTTACAGCACCTGTTGGTGGTGGTCCGGGTACGCTGAAACTTTTCAGTGGATGGCCACGTTTGGTGCTTTCAATGGTGGAGACGCCACCATTACTGGCAGCACCTGAACCAGCACCTCCGGCCACCGAGCCAGGACCACCTGCTCCACCGGCTGTGCCAGTGTAACCAGTGTTGCTGAAAAAAAGAAATAAAAATAAAAATCAATATGGGCATCTAATCTGAAATACCTAAATGGAATAAAGAAATTTTAAATTTCTTTCTTCTGAAGTTACGAGTGCAATTTGGAAGGTTTTTAGCCTAGCACAAAAAGCACGGTATAAATCCAAAAAGTTAAGGGTTTTGTTTCGATCTGGCAATTCTTTCATTTCATTCCTTATTTCACAGCCTATATTTTTCAAAAATGCTCTCCTACTCTACCTTGACCACCACATCCACCATAATAGATCTTAATATCTTATCGATTCATCCCGCAAATAAAATATGGTGTTCAAAAAAGACGCATCCACAATTTTTTACAATGAAAGCTCGAATTTCTATTTTTTGTTTCATTGTAAAAATTGCGGATGCGCCTTTTTTGAACACCATATTTTATTTGCGGGATGAATCGATAAGATATTAAGATCTATTATGGTGGATGTGGTGGTCAAGGTAGAGTAGGAGAGCATTTTTGAAAAATATAGGCTGTGAAATAAGGAATGAAAATAGAAATACGATCGAAATGCAAGACGTCAAAACTCCTCTCCAAACTCTTCAGGGAAAATAACTACGTTAATGTGATCGATTAACATCCGGATTTTAAATCGCTAAACCCCGAGTATTCTCTGTATCACTCTACACATTATTTATTCTAATTTCCATTGATTTAAAAATCAACATTTCAATTACTAAACATTTTTATTTTATTTTTATTTTTAATTCAATAACAAAATTTCCATATCACTTAGCTTTCACCGGCCGCTTCCCCGCCCTTCATTCTTTCTTTGGCCAACAAGGTAGCCTTGTGTTTTCGTCGATTCTTCTTCAATTTGCCAATTGGCGTAAAACTGAAACCTCTCCTTTTGCGACGTTTCTTTTTATGTTTTTGTTCTAAGGCCAATTCACGATATGGTCTCTTTTCCTCTTCCGACATACCATTCCATAGATGACCTGCAGTTTTTGCCAATCTTGCCAAATGTTTGGATTGATTCGATTGTGTGTCATGCATTGCTTTGATTCGTATCTCAGCAAAGAAATTCAAAAATGGATTTGATGTGGCCGCTAAACGTGCTTCACGTAAAATTTCACGTTTCAGCGTGCTGGGAGTGAATGTAACGCGAGTTTTACGTTTCGTCGGACGAACCAAATTTGAAAATATTTCACATATTGTATTCCAAACTGTACACGCTGCCATAAGGGAATTTCATCAAGAGAAGATAATTCACGATCGAAAAAAATTAATTTTGTTTAGATATTGCGTAGAAGCTATAGGAAGGAAATCAATCAATTTGAAAACAGAAATTGAAAAAAAAATATTGACAAAAGAATTTAGTGTCAAAAAAAGTTTGTAATAGATTTCTATATAAATTTAAGGGATCGCAGGCATAGAATGAATTTGAATATATCGTGCAATGTTTTTTATAATACTGATTTTAATCACTGAATTTAAACTCCCTGCAAATTCACTTCTCCCTGCATATTCACTTCTTCTCTTAAACCTTCTGAGATTTTGAAATAGTTAAAAGAAAAATATTGTTTCTCTTACCAGAAATTCGGATCATATGTTCCATATGGATGTTCTGGCGTTTGTGCCAATGAATTATTTTGTGGCTGTGACAGGCTCTGCTGTGATAGACCTGTATCAACATTCATATGAGATCGATTTGCTGGTATATTATATTGCGTCCGGGGATATTGTGGCCTTTCCATGGTTGAGTTTAGGGAGGTGGCTAAAAAAAAAATAAATCAGAAATATTGTTCATTCAAGTGGAGTGCTAAAAAAAACTTACTCATATATCCCGGTACATAAGAACGTTTATCCAACGAATTGGTTATGTGATTTGGTACCGGTGTATCGACATCATAATCATGTCCCACAGAACGGGGTAATGTTAAGGCACCACTGCTGGAGGCAGCATCACTGCAGCCTAAAAGGAAAATAAAAACATATCGATATCAAATTTAAAAAAAAAATAAAATATTATTTTGTATCGGAATTGCTTCAAAATAGGTCGATTCTGTATTAACAAAAAATGTGCTAATAAGCAAAAATCATTTCTTTTTAAAAATGATTTAAAGAAGGGTTTTATTGAAACAATTAAAATCGTAGTTAAATCGGGCTAAATTTTTTAAAATTTTCACTAAAGTTCGACATTTAAAATATCTAAAATCGATCAGAATTTTAAAAATTTTCCAATCATTTTCTTGAAAAAAAAAAACTTACCCGGCGTTGAACCATGCATTGTTTTATCAATATTTTTCAATTCCATTTGATCATGATGTATCCATAGATCTGGTGGTTTTGGTACACCCACATTATTCTTCTGATAGCTGTTCGAAGATGGGAGACTAAATAATGAGAATTTGCTGTTGATTTTCAAACAAAAAACTAAAAAAAAACTACTACTACATACCTCTTTTTCGTATGCTCCGGTGTTGATTGGGGTTTACGTCGGCACATTATCACAATAACAGCGACGACAATGAATAGTATGAGAGCGAAGCCAAATATTACCATATAGAGAATCATTTCATTATTGATACCTTTACTGACGGTGGCTGGTTCTTGTTTAACCGCGGCAGCTGGTGTTGTATAGGCCACCAGGGCCGAAAATGGGGCAGTGTTTGCTCCACCACCAGTACCGGTGGCAATTTTATTTGTTCTTGCCTGCACTTTGAAGTAATATGTGGTATATGGCTTCAGACCGGGTAATATAAACGATGTCTCATCACCATTAAAGTTGTGGATATTCCAATCACGATCACGTTTTGTTGTATCTGTGGTGTAATAGATATTATAACCCGATATGGGATAGACAGTGTGTTTGGGTGGCATCCAATGTAAAATTACATTGTGCGGATTTTGTTCATCAGGTTGTACGGATAATTCTCGGGGAGGTGTAATTGGTATATTTTGATAGGTTGTATTCAATACCGCCATAGACCAGGCAGATTCACGACGGCCCTTTACCACTTTAACTGAAAATTCATACTGGGTATTTGGCCTTAGATCAGTGATCATGGTATTCAAAGCAGTGGTATTGTGATAACGATAACGGGTGGTTTGAGCTATGCCATAACGTACAGTGTAATGACGATTATCGGTAACATGTTGATTTTTGCTCAGCGTTGTATCTATCCAATAGACAACTATGGAAGAACTTGACATTGTTATGGCTCTCAAACCCACTGGCACTTCTAGTGGTGTGGGTATATCAATGGGATTTTCGTTGATCGTCTTAATATTATCATATATTGGGGGACCATCACCTTGTATGTTACGTGCTCTCAGCGAGACCACATATTCAGTGTTGGGTTCTAGATTTTTCAATTCATAATAACGATCGGTTTCTTTTAACTCCACGGCATTTTCATCGGGTATACCGCGACCCCAACCTAAGACATAATTACGTATTTTAATTTCATGTTGTTGTGGTGGACCCCAGTGTAGCGCAATTGTGTCGGCGCCCGGTTGTATACCAATCCATACTGGGCGTCCGGGTACTTGTGTTTCATCTAGATCATTTTCCAATGTCATTACACGATACCATTCGGTAAAGGGGCCTGAACCATTCACCGTCATTGCAGCTATTCTGACTTGATATTCGGAATTACGATCGAGGCCACTTAATTCATAGTAACGTATATTGGCTGGGGTGCTTTTAGTCTGCGGGGCGTCTTTCAATTTGCGATAACGTATTTTATAACCGGTTATTTGGCCATTGCGTTCTTCTTCGGAGGGCGGTTCCCAGTGTATGGTAATGGACTGAAATGATATAATAATGCAATTAATTTGGATATAACAACTACGGGAGAATGGTAAAACCTACAGTTGAGCTTGTTACTTCTAGGGTAACATTATTTGGTGGTTCCGATGGATTTGAGGAGAATGTTTTGACTCTAATCTCATTTGAGGGATCACCCATACCATTTTTATTGAATGGCACCACAGTTATAGTATAATCAGTATATGGCCTTAATTCGGTTAGCACAGCATCCAATGCAGTACTATCGTAGTAAAGTTCGGGGCCATTATCACCCTCCGAATAGTAGATACGATATTTTAAAATTTCACCATTTGTTACCAGGGGTTCTTGCCATTTCACATAGATTTCTTTATGATTGCGTGCATAACCCTCTACATTGATTGGTGGTCCTGCAATATTTTCCTCAGGCTGGGTGGTAACTTCTAACGGCTCGGATGATTCACCGGAACCGAAATTTGTATTTGCGACAACACGAAATTGATATGTACGTCCCGGTATGAGCGATTGTATATTGACTTGTTGTTCATCATGCGATTTGGTATTTAATTTTAATTCTCTGTAAGAGGTTTAAGGACGATGTTTAGAATATTTTTTCAAGGGCACATAATCGAATAAGCATATACAAATAATGAATTTAATATAAGAAAAAATAAAATAGATTAAAAATTTGGTCTGAAAAATATATTAGAAGTTTTGAAATTGAGCAGAGAGTATTCTTTTTAATTTACAATCAAAGTCTGAGGAAGTATGCGAAAATTCTGTTAGATTTTTTGATGAGAAATTCCCAATTCTTACTTGTATTATACATATTCACAAGGAAGTTTTTGTATTTATTTTGCCCCAAAACAAAGGCCAATTCCTTGAGGAAAAGCAGACTGAAAAAACAATAACAATGTCGCCTAAAACGACAATAAAATACGATATGAAATTACAATTTCCATCCCCCATATTTTTTTTTTTTTGCGAAAAAACAAAGGACATTTGTTACGCTTCTTCAAATTTGCATTTATAAGCTTAGCAACAACAACCAACGATTGTTAATATCAAATCAAAGAAAGTCGACAACGACAAACCCCCAGAGGCAACGATTTTCAAATGGAAACAAATTCTGAACGCACTAAATCATAACTTTTTCTTATTCCATGGTGCAATAAAAAACGACGACGAAGACCAAAGGAATAAATTGTAAGTATGAAAATTTGCATGTGGGAAGTCAACACTTCCTCTGAAGCTTGGAATAGAGGAGAAAGTAATTTCTTATTGTCTGCAATTTCGAGGGAGAAAATATATAAAAAACAAAATCAAATTTTATAGCAAATATAGAAGAAGGAGAGGCAGGGAGAAACAATTGCAATAAATTCTTTGGATGACAATTGCGAATGGCAAAGGAACGTTCAACAATTCAAAGCGGATTTAGTGTGAGGTCGAATAGGAAGGGATTGGGAAGAGACATTCAAGGATTCTCTGATTCCCATTTTTTAAATAATATTTTTTCTCAAGGACCAAAACATGCGAGGATTTTTAAAAGAATATTTTTTCAAGGGCGTGGATTTTTAAAAGAATATTGTTTTCCAAGGGCTAAAAACAGGCGTGGATATTTTTTAGGGACCATTAGTAAGTTGTTTGAAGCCTTTAAAGAATATTTTTTCAAGGACCAAACAGGCGTGGATATTTTTCAGGGACCTTTAGTAGTTTGGAGCCTTAAATAATATTTTTTCAAGGACCAATTTTAAAAGAAAAAGAAAATTTTTTTCAAGGACCAAACAGGCGAGGATATTTTTCAGGGACCATTAGTAGTTTATGCCTTTAAAGAATATTTTTTTCAAGGACCAAACAGGCGAGGATATTTTTCAGGGACCATTAGTATTTTGGAGCCTTTAAAGAATAAATATTTAAGGAAGTCTACTAAAAGTTTTCTATGAATAAAATACCTCCAAAAGAAGGAAGGAAGAAAGGTGACCCTAAAAACTATTCAGAGTTTCTTCTGTAAATAGAAGCAGATACCAAACAAAGAATTAAAAAACAAGTTTAAAAGTCGTCTTTAACAGGAGTTTTCTTTAGGGACTGTCTACTACAAGTTGTCTATAAATAAAACACCTTTAAAGGAAGGAAAGTGGTCCTACATAGAAAACCATCTACAGGTATATCTGTGTGAATAGAAGGAATCCCTTTGTGCAGGTGTTTTATTTATGAACAGTCTTCTATCGATAATCGATCCTTTGGAGGCCTATCAATGATAGAACATAAAACATAGGTTCTTCTGTTGATTTATAAAGATATATTCTTCTGTAAATAACCCGTTGGAGGTATAGGAAATGTTATAAAATCTCCTATATATATAAAATTTCACACATTCTAGTTTCCAAAGACTTGGTTTTGAGTAAAACTAAATAATAAAAAATTAAAATTATTATTAATATTTCAAATAAAACAAAATTCAAAACTACTTACCTTTCACTATTATTCATTTTATAATAGACTGTGTAGGAGACCACTTCCACGGGATTCTTAATGGGTTCAATCCAACTCAGTGTTACAAATCGAGGCTTAACAATTTGGGCCACTAAATCTCTGGGCGGTCCTGGCAAACGATTTTTAAGACCGGAACCAAGTATACTCGAACCACCTTTACCGCCAACGCCGCCGCCACCAATACCATTGTTGGAAGCACCCGCTCCACCATCTGACATATCTAAAACTATAGAAGATGAACGGGAGGAGGTTTGTTCAGGTAAATTGGAATTGCTGGGATTTAATTTTTTCTTATTTGTCCATGAATTTAATATTTTATTTGGATCTTCGCCATGTTTATAGGCATTGATATATTCTTCATTCGCGGCCACATTATCATCATCATAATCGTCGTCGTCATCATCATCACCATTATCGTTAATATTCTTATTGGCGTTCAATTGTTTGGTGAGGGTTTGACTATAATCGTTAATGTTACGTGATAGTTCACGTGAAAATTCCTCATCCTCGTCGTCATCGACAGCGAAATGACTTAGATCATCATAATGAGGATCGTTTAATGGCTGATCGGGAAAATTATTAAATTTCCTATTATTACCCTGAGAGAGTAAACTATCTAAGGCACTTTTTGAGATACGTGTCGTTTCACCATTATCGCCAGATTTGGTGCGCATTTCACCGGAATGGAATTTATTTTTACGCCTACCATTCTTATGGGGCTTGTTTTGGCCCCGTTCTAAATAGAGGGATTTGGTGGTTTGTGATTGGGATTTACGTTGTTTTTTGTTGTTCAATTTGCCTTGGGTGGGATGATGATTGGTGGGTGGGGTGGATGTTGATGATGATAGTTATTTGAAGTGATGGGAGTAAGGGAGGGTGTGTTAAGGATGGGGATAGGAATTGTTGGAAATTATAAAAAGAAAAGAAAATATAGAAAAAATAATAAGAAATAAAAAACATTATTTAATAAAATATAAAATGAAAAAATATATTAAATCAATTTATGATATTTTAGAAAAATATAAAATAATAAATATTTATACACTATATAAAATAAATATACACTTAAATAACATTTAAAGCGTTACATAAATAATAAAATAATAAGCAAATCAAAGTATTATATACACTATTTCAATTCAGCAAATTTAAATAACGAATTTGATAATAAATTTTTAAATCAGATTAAATAAATAAATTAAGCAGCTATTATTTTTAGTATACAATAAAAATATACACATACAAATAACTAAAAAGTATATATTAAATAAATATATAAATACATAAAAAGTAAGTATATAATAAAAATATAAAAGGCTCAGCAAAATTACAAAGCTTGGATTTGGATAATTTAAAAAACTATATAAAATAAAAATATATTAAAAAAATGAATATTTTTTTCTGGGGGGAATTTTGTTCAAGGAGCCTAAAGGTATGCTATGATTTTTTATACATTGATCAGTATTAGCACTAGGGAATTGCAGGTTCTGAAAAACATTTCTTAAAGGCTTTGACTTGCCTTCGGAACTATATGGAATAATACTAAGCTGGCGGGGTATTCTAACTAAAGCTTATATAAGTCTGTATTTTATTTATATATGGACAAATATAAATATATAAATAATATGGACAAATATATTTCTATTTTTATTTATAAAATAAATATTGACAAATTTTATTTCATTTTTTCACAACTCACCTGGTTGTACAACTCTCAGCCTGGCTGCCGCCTGAACACTTCCTGCAGGATTTGTGCCCACACACTGGAACATACCAGCATCGGATGGTAGTAGACCAAGTATACGTAAATTGTGGCCGGCAATGATTTGCATATAATCATTGGGTGTAATGAAGTCACCATTCTTTAGCCACTTAATAATGGGCTTTGGTTTTCCTCGGATTGCACATTCCAACTCCAATTCCTCTTTCTCAAATGCCGTTTTATCTTTGGGACTTTGTATGAATTTTGGTGGCACCTGGACCTGTACCGTGGCCTGGGCGTCAAGTGAATCCACTGTATTACTTGCACGACATTGATAATTACCCGAATCGATATCTTCGGCAGAGGAGATTTGCAACGAACCAGTGCCGATAATGGAAAATCTCGAATCCAAATCATTGAGATCTAATTCTTCACCATTTCGTAACCATTTAATTTGTGGCTTCGGTACACCATTTGCAACACAATCGAGCGTTACAACATCCCCCTCCCTTACGGTTTGGGGTGAGGGGCCCACAAGGAATGCCGGTGCAACTGGATCATGGCCATTTTCCAAATTCTTTTTAATACTTAAGCTGGTTTTACTACTAAGCCGTGAAATCGAGCCCGACGTGACATTACACTGATAGACACCACGATCCGCCGGTGTGAGTTCATCAATTTCCAAAGCACCATTTGGCAAGATGACCATACGTAATTTATCCAACTGCAGTGGCATATCATCCTTTATCCACTGGACGTAGTGTTTCATCCCTGGTTGGGTCTGGCCAATCATACAGCGGAAATAAGCCGTTTGTCCCGGTAACAAATAGGTTTCAATAAAATCCTGATTTAAATCGGGTAAACGAGCAATGGAGACCACCGCAGATCGGCTGACAATTGTACCAATTCCATCGACGGACAATAGACATTGATAGGATCCAGTTAGACCACGATTTTCTTCCACCGAACTAATGTAGAGGGAACCATTTTTTAATTGGGTACGAAACGTGTCGCCCACTATACCCAAATCTTGGCCATCTGGACCACGCCATCGTATGTTGGGTGCAATCTTTTGATTTTTACCCAATTGTGCCACACCGGCACATTGCAGCAACACTGAATGACCTTCGGGCACAACAACATCTTGTGGTTCTATGCTAAATGTGAGAGCTAAAGGGGTGGGAAGAGAAGAAAAGAAAAGACGAAGAAGAGATCAATAAAAATTCAATTCATTTTGATTTTCAATCAAAAAACAACAAATTATTGCTATAGCCTAGATATGGACGGTCGTAACTTCTTTAATTTCAATTAATCTATTAAACGTTTATGGGTTATAGCTTCATCAAATCGTCTGCTGCCAGGGAACATAAAAAATCCGTTGAGTTTTAATTAAAATGCAATGCTGAATGGCAAAAATCTTACGTGTGTGTATGATTGGATCTTGCATCTTTCCCCCGTGCAGGACAGACAAACACACACAATGAAGAAGATATTTTTCTTTATTGTCTTAGGTTTATGAGGCAATAGCTTTATTACACCATTTCCTCATTATGTTTTTATTAACCAAATTTCGAAATTGACCATCAAGGCATCAATTCACATTGATTGGGTAGTTATTCAGCTGAGCTGAATTCAAAATTTTACAACGAAAATTTGATTTTCCGTATGAGAACTTTAATGCAGCCAAGTTGAATTATGTTTTATATAGGAAAATCTCAATTCAGCCCAGCTGAATTAGATTTTACACAGGAAAACTTCAATAAAATTCAGCTGAATTATTTTTATTTCATCTTTGCCTAGCTGAATTAGAGCTTCTGCTGGAAATCTATAATTTTGCTCCGCGGAATTAGTTTTTCTGTAGGAAAACTTCAGCTTTGGCTGGCTGAATTGGGGTTTCTGCAGTTTCAGCCCAGTTGAATTGCATTAATATTGACTAAAATATTTAAAATATATATTATTCGTAAGAAAACTTCAATTTAGCTCGGCTGAATTAGGTTTTCTACATGAAAACTTCAATTTAGCTCGGCAGAATTAGATTTTCAGTGGGTAAACTTAAATATAGTTCGGCTGAATTAGGTTTTCTGTAGGAAAACTTCAATTTACCTTGGCTGAATTAGGTTTTCTGTAGGAAAACTTCAATTTAGCTCGGCGGAATTAGTTTTTACGTAGGAAAACTTCAATTTAGCTCGGCTGAATAAGGTTTTCTGAAAGAAAACTTTAACTTTGCCTAGCTGAATTGAGTTTTCTATAGGATAACACCAATTTAGCCCGGCTGAATTAGGTTTTCTGTTTGAAAACTTCAATTTAGTCCCGCTGAATTAAGTTTTAATTATGTTTTATTTAGAAAAACTTTAACTCTGACTATCTGAATTAGGTTTTTTATAAGAAATTTACAATTCATTCCAGCTGAATTGCATTAAAATTAACCAAAATGTTTAAAATATATGTTAATAGAAGATTTTTAAGAGAAAAACTTCAATTTAGCTCGGATAAATTAAATTTAGCTAAACTGAATTAGGGCTACTATAGGAAAATTTTAATTCAGCTTAGTTGAATTCGATTTTCCTTAGGAAAACCTCAACTCAGCCCAGCTGAATTTGATTTTCTGTAGAAAAAATATAATTTAGCTCTGCTGAATTAGGTTTTCTTTAGGAAAACTGCAATTTAGCTCGGCTGAATAACATTTTCTGTGGGAAAACTTCTATTTATGTTTAAATTCTATAATAAATTCACAATTCAGCTCAGCTGAATTACGCTAAAACTAACTAAAATATTTAAAATTTATGTAAATAATGATTTTAAATGGAAACTGTGTCCCTAACTCAAATAAATTTCAAATTTATAGTTTCTTGATTGCCATCCCACACAACATTCTGATAGCAAAAAACCTCTAATTTACAGATGAACGGTAAAAATGGAAAGGAATTTTATTCAGCTGCTTTTTATAATAGACAAAACTCTATACTGAGATTTTTATGGCAGCATTAAACGTTTTACGATAACTGTTTATAGGGACATAAAGTTAGCCTTTTGGTGGGGGAGTTGTTGCATGCGGAGCCATTTCATTAAACAAAAATTATAAACAGTTACTAAATTTTAAATGACTTCTCATATTTTGTTTTTAATAACTTAATTAAGCTTTCAACAGTCCAAATGGGGAATTAAATGTCCATACAACAAGTGTGTTCAGCAGCTATGGCAAGCCCTGATGGATCATGATAATTATATATAAACATATATTGTATTATATTTTCCATATGTTTTGTAATGTAATTAAATTTACAAAATGTAGAGAATATTTTTTTCTAACAATAACAGGACAGCAGTAAGTAAGCCGATTGTTGTCTGCGCACCACACCCCGCGTACTACCCTTGAACTTACAGCAAACAGACACACATACATACATTTAATATAGTTAATGAGTTGGCCATAGAAAAACAAACGTTTCTCTCTGCTCATTAAATAATGAATGGTAACTGTTTGCACAATTACTATGCCCAGGAACAAGAAAGCACAACAAAACAAAAAATTAAATATAACAGAAAAACATTTAGAGACCTAACCAACCCTGATAGTGAAAATTGAAATAAATGAAGTAATTTAATATCACATCAAATACATGCATACATATACACATAATACACGCAAATAAAAATCCAGACCTTCAAAAATCCACGCCTATTGATAGAAGTTGAAAACTACTTTTAAAATATACACGCCTTTCTAAAGACCTTGAAAATTTTTTTTAAAACCCACGCCTCTCTAAGGAAATGTAAAAATATTTTTACAAAAATCCAGGACTACTGAAAAATAGAAATTCGAAGTCACTCTAAGGACCTTGTGACCCTAGTCACTCTAGGGACCAGGAACAAATATCACACGCCTCTATAAACGTTAAAAATGTTTAACATTGAAAAATATTTCTAAAAAATCTTGTCCTCTCTATGGGCTTTAAAAAATATTTTATAAGGATTCTGAAAAATAAATATTTATTAAAAATTCACGCCTTGAATATTTAGGAATTTGGTGTCCATAGTACTTATATATTTCAATTTTTTCTCTCAGTGCCCTTTTTCTAAATTAATCTACAGAAAAACAATGACATTTTGTTGAAACAATTTTACAGCTCATTAGAAAGACAAGAGGCCACATATATACATACATATGTCTGTATGTGTGTGTGTGTGTCAAATGTCCTTAGGAAACATAAGGTTTTCCTGGAAAACTGAAGAGGAAAATTAAAAAAGGAATAGTAAAAAGCTGACAAAACTAATGTAACCTTAATGTTATAATAGACACTCATTAGACGACACTGTAGTATTTGAATGACACGACACTAGAGCATACTTTTAGGCGTTAGGGGGGCACAAACAGAAAGAAAATGCAAAGAGACTTTAGAGAAGATATTTTATTTTAACAAATGCCAAGGGATTTGGGAAGTTAAATTATTTTTCATGGTTAAAAATGTACTTAATTGAAAGTCAGGAAACGGATAATTTGAACAAATTTTATTTTGAGGGGTTTCTTAATGAAGAAAATCTACAAATTTAAGACTAATGACTAACAAATATAAATTATTTTCCTAGAAAAGAAAATAATAACATTTAAATTTAAAAACCAAAATTGTAAAATTTCACAAATATTTATTACAACGAATATTGATTAAAACCCAAAGTATAATATTCATATTTTTCTAAATGTATTTGCTTTTGTTCTCCCATCAATATTTTCTATAAATTAAGTAATTTAATATTGTTTCCATTTCACAGCACATCCATCCATTCTCCTTACCCGCATAATATTCGAAATTAAGTTCTTATAAATGTAAATAAATGATATATTGGCTAGGTTCAAAACCTCCCTCTCTCAAATCAATTTATTTACGCTGGAAATTTGTCGATGACTTGCTACCAAACCACCCGCAGCAGAAGCAACAGCAAGAGGATATTTTTAGTTTTGTACAAATTCTCATCACGTTGTAAAAATATGAAATTTGAGTACATAATTTTATAAAGGTCAATGACGGTCGCCGGTCGCTGCCATCACCACCGTTGCATACATGATATGTTCACCGTCCGGATTGATTTTTCCATAAGGGTATGAAAAGAAAAATCGAACTTTCAATCTGATACCTTTTTTTTTTTGGTTGGGCGATATGTCAATCGTTATTGAATTTCGTGGTGGTGATGTTCTTCTTTTTTTTTTGAAAATGAAAATTTTGTTGTGAAAGGTTTTTGTTGTTGTGGGAAGGGTATAATTGATGGGTTTAAAAGATTAAATATTATTAATTTAATATTTATAATTACACTTTTGTATTTCATTTAAATTGAGCCGTGCTCAGTTCAATGGGGGGTTGAATTTGATATGAAAAAAATCAGTTTGTAATTGGAGTTAACACGGAGGTCATATACAACGAAGAAAGATAGTTAAATGCAAATGGAGGGAAATATGATATTTAGAAAAAGGATTGATGGAACTTAAAAATATTTTTGAAAACATCAACGCTTATGGTTGGCCTTTGGTCTTTTTGATTCAGGTTTATTAATGAACCTTGAAATCCATTTTCTAAAAATATTGTGTTTATTGATAAATCCTACTGAAAATAGTCGTGTTTTTTTAATTCACGCCACACTTAGGATCAAGAAGAGTATTTTTTAAATCTACGCCTTTCGCAGGATCCTGAATAGTATTTTTTTTTAAATTTACGCCTTTCTCAAGATCCTGAAGAGTATTTAAAAAAATACACGCCTTTCTCAGGATCTTGAAGAGATTTTTTTTAATCTACGCCTTTCACAGGATCCTGAAGAATTTAAAAAAAATCCACCCCATTCTCAGGATCTTGAAGAGTGTTTTTAAAAAAATCCAAACCTTTCTCAGGATCCACACCTTTCTCAGGATCTTGAAGATTATTTTTAAAAAATCCACACCTTTCGCAGGATCTTGAAGAATATTTAAAAAAAATCCACGCCATTCTCAGGAACTTGAAGAGTATTTTTAAAAAATCTACACCTTTTGCAGGATCTTGAACAGTATTTTAAAAAAAAAAATTCCACGCCCACCGACAAAATCAGGCTTAAAACTTTGCTAACAAATATTTTTTTAAATAAAATCCACGCTATTCGCTGTGAAAAAAATATTAAAAATGTAAAAAATCAATTCGAAAATACACGCTTTGGGTCCTGATAGGCCTTTGCAAAAATACTCTGAAAATTCAAGTCCTGAATCCTGATAAGAAAATTCCTGGCCTTTGTGCCTGATAGTCCTTATAATAAAATACTACTGAAATTCACCTTTGGAACTGATATTCCTTGAACAAATTATTAAATATTGGGCTGATAGTCTATCAGAAAAATTACTTTAAATAGTCATGCCTTTGGGCCTGATAGTCCTTGTAAGAAAATCCATGCCTTTGGACCTGATAATCTATGGAATAAATGGCCATACCTTTGGACCTGATAGTCCTTGTAAATAAATTATTGAAAATTTCAAGCTTTTGGAACTGATATTCCTTGTAAAAAATACTTTAAAAATTCTCGCCTTTGGGCTTGATAGTCCATTGGAAAAATTACTTTAAATAGCCATACCATTGTGCCTGATAGCCCTTGTAAGAAAATTATTTAAAACTTCACGCTTTTGGAACTAATAGTTCTTGTAAAAATACTTTTGAAATCCCCACTTTTGACCTAATAGTCCTTTGGAAAATTTACTTTAACTAGCCATGCCTTTGGGCATTATAGTCCTTGTAAGATAAATGTTTAAAAATCTATACCTTTGGGCCGGAAGTCCTTGAAAAATAAATACTCTAAAAATCCAAGCCTTGGACCCTGATAATCATTGTAAGAAAAGTTATTTAAAAGTTCAAGCCTTTTGGGCCTGGTAGTCCTTGCAAGACAATTTTTTTAAAAATCCGTACCTTTGGGTCTGAAGTCCTTGAAAAAATAATAAATACACTAAAAATGCAAGCATTGGGTTCTGATAATACATGTTAGAAAAGTTATTTAAAAGTTCATGCCTTTGGGCCTGATAGTCCTTGTAAAAAACTACTTTAAAATCCATGCCTTTGGACCTGATAGTGCTTTTAAAAATTACTTTAAAAATCCACGTCATTGGGCCTTGTAAAAAATTACAAAAAGTTTAAAGTCCTTAAAAAAAGAATCACACCTTGAAAAAATACTTTTTTTACATACCAGTAGCCCTAATAGTGCTTTTAAAAAATCCTACCTAATAGCTAAAAAATACTGTAAACAATTCCAAAAAAGCCAGAAATCAGCCAACAATAGATCAGGCCCAAACATAAGTACAACAGTTATTTTTATCCCCATCTATCGGAAATATGTTTTGAATTATGACAACAAAGAAAGCAAACAAAGAAGGAAATCCGCACAAGGTTCTAATGGAAGAACAAATGATGCATTCATTCAACCAGCCATCCATCTAACCTTAAACATTAAACAGCTGTCAACATTATGACCTCATCCGACTTCGAAGCAAAACACAAGTAGTCCTGTTTGCCCTTTTTGCTCCACCCGTTTTGTTGGTCTCAACAGGATGTTCAACACCAGCAAGCGACATGTTTCCCCATTTCCTTGCCACCTCCCTTCCCCCAACATTAACCAATAACTGGTTGGTTAATGTTGGCACATTGTAAATATTTATATAAATCCCGGCCATGTCATATTTTGCTGGTCGGTCTCTCCTTCACCCCATCCATCCATATCTCTGCAGTCAGCCAACGAAAGCCATCTCATTTAATTCCATTCATGATGTTTAACATTTAAAAGTCAAAATCAAACAAAATGAGAGGATAACAACATGTTGTATCAGGCAAAGCAGAAATCCATTTTAGAAGAAAATGACGATGATGAACACACCAGGACACTAGAAAAGAAGGATATATGTGGAATAGAACACAGCCTGCGAGCAAGGCCTGTTAACCCCTTAATGATATCTCAATATATGCAGAGAAACAGCCTGCAGGGCAGATAAGGCTTTGGATGTTCGTTGCTTCTTGGTTGTGTGACATTTAAAATGGTTGAGTGGTTGGTTGGTTGGCTGCACAAGGATGAAATGTGTATGAGTGTGTGGGTGTGGATGTCAGAACGATATGGCCTGCTTTATAAGCCATATGTAAAATGTGTGCTAATAATTTGCATCTAAAATTAAAAATATACACACAACAAACATATCTCCCTTTGGATCTTTGTACTGTGTTGACTCATACAGGCATATGTTTGTAAATGTGTGTGTTCTCTTTGCATTCAATATCCTTAGGCTATCATTAAACATCCATTGGGGGACTGCTGAGAGATATATGAAAAAAGGATTTTTTCCTGTATGGGATAATTCAAATCAAATAAGACGACTTCTAACCCCCTTCGTTATATCCCCTAAGTCCTGTATAAATATATCCTTGAATGTCCCATATTTGCCTATGTATTTTTTATTGTTCTAACATGGCGGGGTCGTTTTGATCTCTCTTTTGTTGTGGTGTTTTTCCTCTATATTTACCAAATGTATTTCTATGATGTTGTCTGTCATCTATGTCTGCTTATATAATATAATATTCGCTGCTCATGTCATGTTTACACATTCTGACAGATTGTGGCAAATTTTCAATTTCGTGTCAAGTGGACATGTGTACATACATAGTCGTACATATAAATATAAACATGTTTGGGGGCATGTTATTCTCTTTTGTTTTTCAATTTTCATTTTGTTTTCCACAAAACAGGATATTTATTTCTCCTCCTCCCCACATTGTGGCTTCAAAACGTGCAGCTATGTTTGAGCTAAACAAAATAATGGACAATAACAACAACAAAGCAAGGTAATAAAAACGCACAGGTGTTTTTCAGGCAACGTGGTCGGAAAATGCAAACACACATTTTTTCTAGATTTTTTTTAATAACAAAACTGTTTAAATCCGCCACTATTTGAGATTTCAGACGAGTTTAATTTGAATTGGAAAATTTTGGAAACTTATTTCTTGGATCAACAGAAAGACAAACCTGCCGGCCTACATTTTAAAAGGACTATCAGACCTATAGCCGTGGACTTTTATAGACATTTTTACAAGGATCGTAAAGCCCAAAGGTGAAGGGTTTTAAGGTAATTTTTTACAAGGACCAACAGTACCAAATGCGTGGATTTTTAAAGTATTTTTTAAGGCCCAAGCCGTGGATTTTTAAAGTAATTTTTTAAAAGGACTGTCAGGCCCAAAGGCGTGGATTTTTAAATTAATTTTTTACAAGGACAAACAGTACCTAAGGGGTGGATTTTTAAAATAATTTTGTACCAGGGCCTACAGGACCAAAGGCGTTGATTTTTGAAGTAATTTTTTACAAGGACCAACAGGACCAAAGGCGTTGATTTTTGAAGTTATTTTTTACAAAGACCAACAGGACCAAAGGCGTGGATTTTTAAAGTAATTTTTTACAAGGACCAACAGGACCAAAGGCGTGAATTTTTAAAGTAATTTTTTACAAGGACCAACAGGACCAAAGGCGTGGATTTTTAAAGTAATTTTTTTCGAGGACTATCAGGCCCAAAGGCGTGGATTTTTAAAGTAATTTTTTTCGAGGACTATCAGGCCCAAAGGCGTGGATTTTTAAAGTAATTTTTTTCGAGGACTATCAGGCCCAAAGGCGTGGATTTTTAAAGTAATTTTTTTCGAGGACTATCAGGCCCAAAGGCGTGGATTTTTAAAGTAATTTTTTTCGAGGACTATCAGGCCCAAAGGCGTGGATTTTTAAAGTAATTTTTTTCGAGGACTATCAGGCCCAAAGGCGTGGATTTTTAAAGTAATTTTTTTCGAGGACTATCAGGCCCAAAGGCGTGGATTTTTAAAGTAATTTTTTTCGAGGACTATCAGGCCCAAAGGCGTGGATTTTTAAAGTAATTTTTTTCGAGGACTATCAGGCCCAAGGGCGTGGATTTTTAAAGTAATTTTTTTTTCGAGGACTATAAGGCCCAAAGGCGTGGATTTTTAAAGTAATTTTTTTCTGAAGTCTACCTTAGGCGTGGATTTTTAAAGTAATTTTTTTCTGAAGTCTACCTTAGGCGTGGATTTTTAAAGTAATTTTTTTCTGAAGGCCCAAAGGCGTGGATTTTTAAAGTAATTTTTTTCGAGGACTATCAGGCCCAAAGGCGTGGATTTTTAAAGTAATTTTTTTCGAGGACTATCAGGCCCAAAGGCGTGGATTTTTAAAGTAATTTTTTTCGAGGACTATCAGGCCCAAAGGCGTGGATTTTTAAAGTAATTTTTTTCGAGGACTATCAGGCCCAAAGGCGTGGATTTTTAAAGTAATTTTTTTCGAGGACTATCAGGCCCAAAGGCGTGGATTTTTAAAGTAATTTTTTTCGAGGACTATCAGGCCCAAAGGCGTGGATTTTTAAAGTAATTTTTTTCGAGGGCTATCAGGCCCAAAGGCGTGGATTTTTAAAGTAATTTTTTTCGAGGACTATCAGGCCCAAGGGCGTGGATTTTTAAAGTAATTTTTTACGAGGAATGTCAGGCCCAAGGGCGTAGAGTTTTAAAGTAATTTTTTACGAGGACTATCAGGCCCAAGGGCGTGGATTTTTAAAGTATTTTTTTTTTGTGGACTATCAGGCCCAAAGGCGTGGATTTTTAAAGTATTTTTTTCGAGGACTGTCAGGCCCAAGTCGTGGATTTTTAAAGTAATTTTTTACAAGGACCAACAGTACCTAAGGGGTGGATTTTTAAAGTAATTTTTTACGAGGACTGTCAGGCCCAAGGGCTTGGATTCTTAAAGTAATTTTTACGAGGACTGTCAGGCCCAAGGGCTTGGATTTTTAAAGTAATTTTTTCGAGAACTATCAGGTCCAAAGGCGTGGATTTTTAAAGTAATTTTTTTACGAGGACTGTCAGACCTAAAGACGTGGATTTTTAAATTATTTTTTTTTCGAGGACTGTCAGGCCCAAGGGCGTAGATTTTTAAAGTAATTTTTTACGAGGTCTGTCAGGCCCAAGGGCATAGATTTTTAAAGTATTTTTTTACGAGGAGTGTCAGGCCCAAGGGTGTAGATATTTAATGTAATCTTTTACGAGGACTGTCAGGCCCAAGGGCGTGGATTTTTTAAAAAAATTACGAGGACTGTCAGGCCCAAGGGCGTGGATTTTTAAAGTAAATTTTTACGAGGACTTTTAAATAATATTTTTTCAATGGTCATCAGGATTGTAAGCGAAATTCTATTGAAATATTTCATTTTTCTATTCTTTTTTTCTTTTGTGAATTAACGAAACCATCCAAATTTCAATTAGTCTCCCCCCCCTATTAAAGTGTGTCAATTAAATGTTTACAAATTAAGCTAGAAAACATTTGGCCCTAAAATGTATGAAGTGGTAATCATTAATTAGTCATGACAAGGAATAAACCAAAAAAAGAAGGAATAGAAGAAACAAATACTACAACAACAAGTAAGTAACAGCACCCCCACAACCGCACCCAATTCTAAGCAGCTCTATACACTTACATTAGGCCACAAAACAATAATGGGATTGAAAATAATTAGCTTCAGCAACAACAACAAAATTCCAAGCCCAAAGAAGAAAAGCCAACTCCCTGAATTCAAACCCAGGTCATAACCTATTCGTTTAACATTGCGACTCAGCCCCGATTCACATGATGCACTGCATGGCTGGGCTTTGGTGTTCTAGAGCACCAACTACAAACAAACAACAACAAAAAAATCCATCATCATCATCAGAAGCATCCATTGGTGGTATTTTGATTAAATGTTGTTGGGAGTTGTTGTAAAACATTTGTTGTTGACATGAGTTTCTCCGTCGCTTTGCGCTAGGATTTTAATTAGCCAACATTTACACAGCTGAGATTCCCAGGCAGCCAGGCAAATGACATTCATCTGCTTATTTGCAAATGGAGTTGTGCACAGCCATTCAGCCAGCATTCATTCAATATTCATTTCAATGCACCGACGACAACAGTCATCATCCCCTTTCACCAAAAGTCAGTCAGGCTGGCTGGCATCACACAAAAAATATCAATGCAAAGTCAATAAGGCATTCAAAATATTTTTATTATTTGAATACAAAAATGTTCGGAGTAGTAGCGCTGCAGATAAAGAAGTTATGATGACTTTCGAAAGTTACAATTACACATTTGTCGTCGTCGAACAACGGCGACCACGATGTTTGCCATCCCATGGCAAAAATTATGATGATCTGCTGCTGCTGCTAGGGGTAAATCTGTCAGTCAGCCAATTTATTTGCTGAAATTACTTAATTAATTTCATTGAATTGAATTGTCAAATGAAGAAAACGAAACGGGGGAGAGGGGAGGAAGCGAGGCTATAGACGAACAAAAGTATGCTCCTATACAATGCTAGGAGATTTGTTTGGAAAATGAAAAAATCAGTTGCTTTAAATTTGATTTAATTACCACAAATTAGAGAAGAGACGGGGAAATCGAAATGGAAGTTGGTTATTTTGACAAGACAAGAGTCCATGAGTCAGATGGAGCGGATTTGGCACAGTGGTATTTGCTGAATAGAAATTAGATTTGGTATTTATTAAATGATTAATTAAAATATCGCAAACAAGGACTATCAAAGCTTGAAGGGAGGGGTTTTAAAGATTTTTAATGACTCTCTGGGCTGTAAGCGTGGATTTCTAATCCGGGATTTATACGTTTTTCCAAAGTTCGATCTAAACTATAAGCATGTATTTTAAGGTAGATTTCCAAGGACTAATATTCCCGACATTCCTTGGATTTTTGTAGCATATATTCCAGGGACCGTCAGGGATATAAGATTGGATTTTTACGGACTATTGGATATAAGTGTGAATTTTTGATTTTTTTATTCGTACAATTTTAAGATTTTTTCAAGGGGTATCTGGGTTATGACCGTGAAATTTTTAATGATTTTTATCCAATGACTATCATGTGTATATGCTTTGATTTTTTAGGTTATTTTCCAAGGACTATCAAGATTAAAAGCGTTGCTATAAATGTATTTTCAAATAAATGTTTTTCCTGAGATTTTTTGAAATTATTATTACCATTTTTTACCAAATATTGCTATGGATTTTTTCCAAGGAATATGTCAGGATTTTCCGAGGAATTTTTAAGCCTATAACTTTAAATTACTATTTTTCTAAAGACTACATGGCCTACAAGCCTGATTTTTTTCTGTCGAACCTATAACAATGGATATTTTCAGGGATTTTTTTTTTCAAGAAGCTATTAGCGCTATGAGCGTGAATTTTTAAGTTTTTTTTTAAAACTTTTAAGGACTTTCAGGAATTATTATGGACTATTAGAGGCATAAACACGGTTTTTTATACATTTTTTGCAAGGATTATACCAGGGATATAAGAGTCGATATCTAAGGAACTCTTTCCAAGGCAATCAAGACTATAAAAAAGGAATTTTAAAGGGGGGTTTTCAAAGGACTCTCAGGAATATAAACGTGCATTTTTTAATGACTTTCTTTTGAGGACTACATGGCTTACAAGATTGGACTTTTTAAAGGCCATTTTTCCACGCACTACTAGGATGGATTTTCAAGGGATTTTTAAAGAGTTTTTTTAAGGCCTTGCAGGGTATTCTTAAAATTGTTTTTTTTCAAGGATTATTATGATTTTTCCAAACATTACCATAATGATTTTTTTAAAGTTTCTTCCAAGGACTTTTAAATATTTTTTAAGGATCTTTCCTGGAGCTTTTATTATATTCAAGGATTTTTTAATATTTTTTTAGGACTATATAAGACAATCTGGCCTATAAACCCTACTCTAAGGATGATTGAGGCTATGAACTTTGATTTTTATTTCAATTTCGATTTTAAAGGATTTTCCCAAGGATTATAAGGTCGAATGGACAGGATTTGTAAGGAACTTTCACAAAGGGCTACAAGGCTATAATCGTGAATTTTAAAGAATTTATTTCCGGAGCTACAAGCTTAAATTCGTTTGAAGAATTTTCAGATTTAAGGACTTTTTAAGGACTATCAGGGCTAAAACGATATTTTTTCAAGGTCCAACTATCGGAGCTATCATAATTTTTTTTTCGTAGACCTAAAGGATCGAGGATTTTAAATGGACTATGGCTATTTTTTATATTTTTTAACATGGATTTTTTAAAGATTAGTATTTTTTCAGGAAATTCTCTCCAAACACCACGGTCCCCCCGAAAACAAAATGACAAATCGCATCACTTGGAAAAATTGGCCTGACTAATTCAAAGTCAAAGCAATTAAAAGTCCATTGCTGTGGCAAAAAAACAGCGGCATCTGCATTTGAAATTACCGAAATTAGTTCAAACGGAAAACGCTAATAATTACAAGACAAGCTACAGCCGTATTTTATGGATGATTTTGATTTCGTTTTTTTTCATTTCTTCATTACTGGACCGAAGCGATTGTGGAGCACACAAGCCGCTAATATTTGATTCAATTAAATGGTGGAGAAGATTGACAAAAAAAGACACACAATTTACAAACAGAAAAAAAATCAGACATTAGAGTTAATGGTAGGAAATGGCCTGGCGATTGTGAAGGCAATGAAATGAATAAATAAAATTTGTTAAGTGATTGGTCCCCCCTTCCTCTTTGTCCTTATACTAAATTATCATTTTTTTCAGTTTAATTGTTAAATTCTAGGAAAAAAAGAAAATCGTGGTAAATGCCGGAAAATTGAAATTCAAAAAATTAATTGAATTGGAAATTATTTAGATTGTGAACATTAGGGCATTTAAGTGGCATATAGCCGAAACTAAAACTCAAAGCATTGTAGCCTACAAATAGGCGTGGATTTTTTAAAAATATTTTTTCAAAGCATTGTAGCCTACAAATAGGCGTGGATTTTTTAAAAATATTTTTTCAAAGCATTGTAGCCTACAAATAGGCGTGGATTTTTTAAAAATATTTTTTCAAAGCATTGTAGCCTACAAATAGGCGTGGATTTTTTTAAAAATATTTTTTCAAGGCCTACAAATAGGCGTGGATTTTTTAAAAATATTTTTTCAAGGTCTACAAAAAGGCGTGGTATTTTTTAAAAATATTTTTCAAGGCCTACAAAAAGGCGTGGTATTTTTTAAAAATATTTTTCAAGGCCTACAATAGGGCGTTGATATTTTAAAAAGGCTTGGATTTTTAATGTTTCTTTTCAAATTCGCCTAGAATCCATTTGTAAACTATCTCCACTTTACCTCTTTGCATATCTGACGACTATGCGGCTACATAATTCCCTTTCAATTTTTGATAAAAATGAAAAAACACAAAACGAAATTTATTCAATTATCCTCTCCCCAAACCATAACAAGTTGGAATGGAGGCAACAAATTTTAATAGAGATTAGCAGCAGTTTCAGCACTTATGGCCTGCATGATGGGTGAAACCAGCAGCTACTGACACGTTGAGGATGATGATGATCATCATCTTTCGAGGATGACGATGCTGGGCAGTCCGTCGAATAGTTCATTCAATTGTTATGCAAAAATACAAAAATTCCATTTCTATACCATTGAAATGGAAATAAAATATTCAATGAATCTAAATCTTGCAACAAAAACCAGGAGAGTAATCGCAATAAAAATGATGGTGGCGGTAGAGGTGGTGGTGGCCGATTTGAATCCTAGCGCATAACGATGACAACAAAAGGTTAATTTAAATAAAAATAACATTTTGGAAGCTAAAATAAAATAAAGTGTAATATACACTAACGAAATGGAATAGGATGGCAAGGAAAGAAGGTAGAATGGGAAATCAATAAAAATTTCGTTGGCGAACATTTTTATTTTTTTCTGAGGATTAATTAAAAATAAAAAAATGATTCCCGGAATTGCTTTACAAATAATTGTTACAGATGCTGGAAAAATCTTGTTTATTAATTTTTTTTCGAAAATTCCTTGGAAATTGGCGAAAAATAATCTGTTCTATTGAAATGGAAAAGAAAACTGAATATTGAATTTTTTGTTGTTGTTTTTGTGTTATGCTTCCTCTGAGTTTTTTCGTATATTCTTCTATAAACTAAGAATTTCTGCTCACGGTTATAGGTCTCTGGCATAGAAACGTGCCATGCATTTTTGTTGCGGCCTTTTAGTCATAGCCCGGGTTTCACACCATGAAGTCCATCGTGATGCCTTGTGACTTGCCGGGCTGGCTGTTGGCTTGGTTGATGATGATGATGTGGCCCAGCTTTTTTATGATAGCAGTGCATTGCGAATTGCAATACTGTAGTGTGGTGGTGGACACACAAATTGCATTTTCTATTATTTTTAATTTTTCTAGAGCTGTTTGCTTTTTATTTAAAATAATAATTCCATATTGCAACATTGTTTCTGAGGTGTCCACAAAAAAGTAAAAGAAAGTTGTTCACGAAGATTCAGGGAAATCAGAAGGCCAGATGGTGTTACTGAAAAAAAAAAATTATTTTTCCAAAAACTAGAATTTTAAAGAATATATTTTTCATAATAGGCCTGGATTTTTAAAAAAAAAATTTAAAGGCCAATGCAGACATGGATTTTTTAAAGAATGTATTTTTAATGACCTATACAAGGGTTGATTTTTCAAAGAATATGTGTCTGAAGATGTATAATGGGCGTGGACTTATAAAGACATTTTTTTCAAGGGTCGATACAGGCGTGGATTAAAAAAAAAAAATTATCAAGGCCTATAATGGGCGTGGATTTTTAAAGAATATTTTTCTTAATTATTTGTTGAAGATTTATTAATTTTCCGAAAATTTCCATTTTTTTTAATTTTCCATATTTTCAATTATTATCCAATCTTCAAATTTTCTATATTACATTTTCAATATCTTGCATGACCGTTTTATACAGATATTAAAATATTTTCCTAGCTTGTTTTTTAATATGGGACGTAATTCCTATATAAGACTTTTAATCACTAGCACAATCTCTTACAACAACTATTCAAAAAATTATGTAGATTTAAATAATATTAATGGCATTCAAAGTCCATACAAACTTCTGAACGTTGGGCGCCACTGCAACTTGAACTCTCCTATAAAACATTTCCTCAATCACGACCTCTTAGAGCAGCTATTCAAAATATTTTCTCTATGTTATATCTTGAGATAATCCATGGTTTTTTTTTTTTTTTTTTTTTTTTGGGACGTGAAAAATTGATGGGATTCAAAAATCCATCCAAACATTTTGAGGTTGGGCGCCATTTTTTTGTATATAAGACTTTCAATCTCTTGCACGATCTCTTAGAACATCTTTACAAAATATTTTCGTAGCTCTGTTGTCTATCTTTGGAGTCAAAATATTGATGGGATTGTGTTGATGTTACGTTGGGCGCCATTGTTAATTTAAAATTTTCTATATCAGTTGTCTCCGAACTCTGTTTTCTATCTTGGTTGTAAAAATATTGTTGGTATTCAAAGTCCATCCACACTTCTTCACGTTGGGCGCCAATTTGGAGTTTCCTATATAAGACTTTTAATCTCTATTTCCTCGATCACGACCTCCCTCGTAGAATAGCTATTGTCATAGATCGATGTTCTATCTTGAGTATAAAAATATTGATAAATTGCCATGATTGATGCTACGTTGGGCGCCAATATATATCAAAATTGATATAAAATTCAATTTTGAGATTATGCAAATGATTGGGTTCATAACCAGAACTAGTAAAAGCTTATGCACCCATGTGTTGGGCTGCATCACATTGGAATGCTCATAAGATAATCCATGTTGGGCGCCATCACAATACTTATATTCAAAACCTGAGAATGGGCCACATTTGGACGATTAATCCATTTTTTAATGGTTCGACCTTTGGGCGCCATCACAATTTCTATTTTCAATCTCTGAGAATTTCAGTAGTCGCACTAGCCCACATTTGGAGAATACGGAAGCAATTCTAAGTCTGAATTACGGATTTTTGCAATTGTTTTCTCTGTCATCATTTGAAGGTTCGGGCTAAAAGTCCTAGCCCGTGGAAAAATCAATCGACCATGCGTAGTTTATTTTTGTTTGAAATTTAATGAGAAATATCGATGCCATGCTTAAATCCATTCAATTATACCTCCACTACCTACAATAACCTTTAAAAAAATGTTCCATTAGCCTCAACATATCTAAAATATGTTTAACGGATCTTATCATCCTCGATATGTTGCTACAATTTTGCTAGACAAATTACACCCGGGTTTTCACAAAGTCTATAAATAAGAAGGAGAAAAACCCCTCGAATATGCAAAATATGTGGTTATGATAACAAAAAAAAGTTTTGTTACAATATTTTGTTAAAATAAAATAAAAACAGCAGCAACAACAACAATGTTATCGATATGATAAGAGGCCCATTCGGTTTGTCTGGCCTGACCCCTTAGAAATTATGTCTGCTATAAGAAATGTCTGGGTGTATGTGTGCGTCTGTTTGTGTTTCTAAGAGACACAAATAACCGCCAGCAAATCAATGGCTTTTCTGGCTTCTGCTGCTCGCTCATTCCATGGCAGGATAGTATTCGGTGTAGACGACTTAGACACCTTTAGGATATTTTTTCTAATCTGATGCAAAGAAAATTTGTTTTTCTATTTTTGGGATTTTCTAAAAGACAAGCGCTAAGACGTAGTGGACTGCCTGCCTTTTCTTTTATGGAGTTGAAGGTGAACAGGAAGAGGCATGAACGAACAGTCCATTTCTTCTATGGTCGTTACCATTTTGGAAGCAACACACGTTTTTGACCGTTTTGAATTTGTGTGTGCAATGGTGTGTGTGTGTGGGTTTTGGCTGTCTGCTGGAAAATTTGTTCGATTTTCTATTGTTGTTATTATTTTTCCACTTTTTTTCCTAGACATTTGCCTTGGCCAGCAAGCCGTTGGACTGACTATTCCAAGCTAACTTTGTTTAAGCATAGATAAGCCTTGTTTAAAATTCGTTTTGTTCAATTTTCAATACCAAATTCGACTTAAAATGCCTTCTTAAATGTTCATTTTTGTATCGGTGAAAAGTCTCGACAACAACAACCACAAGAACAACAACAATAGGCTGGCATACCTTAGTTAAGGTCTAATTTGTAAAAATGCTCCCCACCACCAACACAACACATGAATGCCAGTCGAAGTCAGCAGCAGACGACGAACGTCTAATGTTCGCCAAACAAAGTTTAAGGTTTTTCACATTTTTAGCCTCCCGGTTGGACAGTTTTTGTTAAGGTCGTTACATTACATTTCACCTCCACACGCTTGGTGGCTGGATGGCTTGCTTAGTTAGTCCACGGTGTTATATGCCATTGGCCATTTGCTTTAGACTTTTCAGTTCGGTTCGGCTGCCATGGAAAAGATGCGTTTCTCTGATTACTTCCAGTTAATAAATTGTCAATGGGGTATTTTTGTTGTTGGCCTAGAGTTTTTGGGGGGAAATTTTGTGTTCAATAGGCACTCAAGCTGGCAGGCTGGCTGCCTATAGAGGGAGTTAAAGCTATTTTCGTTCAAAGTTTGTTTGAAAAATTCAAAACAAATTGATAAATTGTGTTCGTTCGTTTAGCTGCCTGTGCTATGTAAAGTGGCATTTGTTTCAGCAAGGAATTTGCATATTTTTCCAATTTAGTTAAAAAAACCCCAATTCTCTTAGATATTCCAAGAGTTTAGTTAGGAAGCTCGGTGCCGTGTTGGTTGTAGATGAGAATAGTACGACATGAACATTGGCAAATTAATTGAATCGAAATAAAAGTGGGTAGGTGAATTAATCGGGGAAAAAATATTGTTTGGAAAATTCTCCAGAAAACTTTCAATGAGTTTAGATTTCAATTTATGGCTTTAGGTACTCAAAAAAAAAAAGCGGAAGATTTTTCTATAGCATTGAATTTTAAATGAATTATTGTTTGAGCCGTTGAATGAAATCCACAAATTTAAGGATATTTTGAAAACAAAGTATACAAATTTAGAGGAAAAATGTTCCCTCAATATTGGGCGCCAATATTGAGCATTGATACACAATTGTAGGATATAAAATACAATTATTGAAATATCCCCACGTTGGGCGCCAACCATTTAACCAAACTCAAAACTACTATACGTTCTTAAAACTGTTTTATACAGGATGTTATTTTTTGTTTTCAATTGTATCTACATAAAAAACACAGAGATGCGTCCGGTTGGACCGCCATCTGAAGTTCAATTTAAGTATATCTAAATTTTAATATCTTGTAAGATCTCCCATAAAAAGTGCTACGAGAAATACGTTGGCATCCAATTGGTTTTAAATTTGATATCGAATTTTTGTCTTAAATGTATTTTAAAATTTCTCATTGGGATTACCTAATTTTTATTTCCTGCTATGTTGGGCCCAATTACATTGGAAAGCTTATATGAGAACTCACATTGGGCGCCATCATAATTTCAATTACAATCTCATGTAAGACGTCTTATAAGCAGGTGCCAACATATTTTCCCCAGCTATGTATATGATTTTCTATGTTCGGAGAGAAAATATTTGATGCTGCCATGTTGGGCGCCATTTCATTTTATAAAAAAAATAATTTTTTTTAGGATTATTCAAGGACTCCCACATGTTGGGCGCCGTAAATAATGTTAATCACCATGAGTTTTCATATATTTTGAATTTTCTGAAAAGGGATAATATTGATATGACAGAAATGGCACGTTGGGCGCCATTATGTTTTGAACAACATTGCTTAACTTTTTCCAAGGTTTTTTTTTCGAAAATATGTCGCTGCTAAATGTATTCTTCCATATATTGGGAGATAAAATATTGAATGGATTCAGTTGCTGGCACATTGGGCGCCAGTATGAATTTAATTTGGAAAGCTTATATGTTAACACAAGTTGGGCGCCATCATCATTTCAAATACAATCTCTTGTATGAAGTCTTATAAGGATGTGCCAAAATATATGTCCAGCTATGTCTATGATTTTCTAAGTTTGGAGAGAAAATATTCGATGCGGCCACATTGGGTGCCATTTTATTTTTTTAAATAAGAAAATTATTATTATTATTATTGAAGAACTCTCACATGTTGGGCGCCGTAAATAATTTTAGTCGTATGAGTTTTCGTATATTTTGAATTTTCTGAAAAGGGATAATATTGGTATGACAAAATTGGCACGTTGGGCGCCATTATGATTTGAACAACATTGTTTATCCTTTTCTAAGACTTTATAATGTGAACAACATTGTTTAAATTTTTCCGAAAATATATCCCTGCTAAATGTATTGACTGGATTCAGTTGCTGACACGTTGGGCGCCAATATGAATTTAATTTGTTATACAATTTGTTGATATAAATAAGTTTAAAGATAATTTTAAAGGTTATTCAAATGTTGCTTGGTATTTTTATGATCCTGCATATCCGACATCATCATATTGAAAAACATATGAGTTGCCCCTCGTTGGGCGCCATCAAACAATTTTTCTTTATTTAAAAAACGTTTAACTATTATATTTTTACGATTTTTCTGTTTACGATTGTCTATGTTCAGAAACCTATTTTACAAGGAAGAGGTTTAAAGAAATGAATTAAATTGGGTCTTTAACATGTTTTGGGTGCCAATTTTAATTTCAAATTGATATACACAGTATGTTTGCCGGAAGTTGGTGATATAAATTGTATGTGTGGTTTCAAGTTAAAACACCCGCGTAATCATAGACATTTCCACACACACACACATTATGTGCTGCAAAAAAGGGCTTTAGACTTAATGTAATTTAGGAACAGGACACCACACACATACACACACAACACCCACACACATCGAACTGAATAGATTTACACATACCCAGCTGGAGAGAGATAGATGGTTGGGTATGAATTTCCAAAGGGAACAAGAAAAGGGAAATATAAAACCATAGACTAACATAAAGCGTCAAGCTTTAATGTCCATATAGCTTTGCAAAATCAGTTTACATTTATCACAAAACCTCAAATGCAGAGACTCAAACACACACACATACGCAATCTTCTCCATCCATGGAAACAACAACAAGAAAAGAAAATATGTTCGAATATCCTCACAAACTGAACATGACCACATCGACCACTACTATCATCATCACCATCATAAGCAAAGGCAGCAGCAACAGCACAACACACCAAATGTCCTTTTGGCTTTAGTCGAATAGAAGAAGAAATGGCATCATCCGTCGTGGGGGAGCTGCAGTGATGAAGACATATGAAGCCATGAATGACACTATAGGATTCATAGGTTTAAATGTTCTTTTGTGTGTCTGTTATATATCCTGGGCGTTATTATTACCCCAGCCTCCCACTTTTCACACACTCACACACCAACACATTTGAAATGAAGGAAAAGCGAAAAAATCACATTTATAAACTATTAAATTTTGTTAAGGGGAAACCCTATTATATGAAAAAAAAAATAAATGCCAGACAGTTTTATAATTTTATTTCCAACACAGTCACACAAACATCCACGAAGATGGGGTGTTGGTGTGTTTGTTTAATGTCAATATTATAAAAATGTCATTCTGTAGCGGGGGAAAACGTTGGGTTCAAAGGGAAGACCACTGGGAGGATTTAAATGCTGGATGTAAAAATCCTTAATAAAAATTTGTTTATATTAGGAAATTAACTAGTGTATTTTTATGAAGATTAATATATGGTTATTTCTATTTTTTGATTATAATCTATATTTACACACATGTGGCGCCCAACGTAAAAACTCAAATAGTTTTGTATACTAGAACATGATGGCTGACTTTATGGATTTCCTATAAACTTGAAAATAATGGGGAAGCATTAAATGCTTATTGCATCAAAAATCATTTTAGGGCCATAAGATTAATCTATAAAATATAATGGCGCCCAACGTGGGGATTATGGACATAAAGTTTTCTAAATTAAAAATAAATACAGATTTTCTTTTGTTTATCTCAAAGGTTATTCCACATCCATATTGAATTATAGTTTTATACATGTTTACGAAGATTTACCTAGAAGAAGAAATACAATACATTTATATATTGGCGCCCAACGTAAGGATGTTTGAATATTCTCAAAAAATAAAACGTCTGAAATCTTTAAAATCACATACAATTCTTCCTTCTTTATTAAATTAACTGCTATATCAAAATATATAAATATGTATGAAATTCACTCGAAATTTGTGTATCAAAGAAACCACATTGGGCGCCAATGCGAATATATCAGGATACTAATACAATGTTCTTTCTTTGAGAACCTAGAAATATCCGAAGCGAAAATAATAGAAACGAAAGTAATTAAAATTGTTATTATAATAAAAGTGAACTAAGAATATACATTGGCGACCAACGTGAGGAAACAATAAATTAATTTTAATTCAGCAGTGCCCAAAATAGGTCCCATGGGCTGTCGGTGTATGTCAAATTGCTCACACACACAATTATAAAAGAGAAACATTTGAAAATAAAAAATATTTTCAAAATTGTCATTCATTTCTTTTTGTTTTCATACACTACACCGAAAAAATGGGGATATTTTGGCAAACATTAGTTCGGAACAAGTCGAAATATGTGGCCGGGAGGGCAAAACAGAAACAAATATATCTTTATATGGGAAAATGTATCAACAACAGCTATAATTGCATTGAATATAAAGTAGATTTCTTCCCTAAAATTTGAAAATAATATTTTTACAAAATTTCTCACAGTATATGACATAGAAACAAAAATTTTGAAATTTTTGTATTTCAAACAAATACAATCACAAAACTTGAATGTATTAGTGTGGACAGCCCTGTTTTAATTCCATATCTTATTAAGGTTACTTACACGAATTTAGAAATCATATTTTATAAGTTTTAAGACAATTTTAATGGATTTACCTGAAAATAGAAAAAATAGATTAATTAATGGATGCATAAAATTGAGAATTATTTTTTGAAACAAATAAATTGTATTTCGGTATAGCAAAGATGATAAAAAGCATGACAAAAATCGATAAGTTGGCCTTTTTTGCTTCGGATCTACTGAATTCTTCAGATCTGACGCAAGTCAACTGCTTAATGCCCTCAGATCTCAAAAGTATGCTCATGAGGAAATGTTTGTGGAATGAAGAAGATCTCAAAAACAGAGAGAATTTTTAAGCAAAGGACAAATCGTTCTAAAACCTTTTTTTTAAAGTTTGATCGTCACTATAATCGGTATATTACCACTAAAGGGAATTTTGTTGGAATAACGAGTGTAGGTCGAAGTCTTAATTTTTCTACATTTTTGGTCGTCAGAGACTTTTGTTTTTTCCAAATTTTTAGATTAGCCAAATAATTTGAAAGCTATACCAAGTAAGATTGTGTTAGTTGTAAAAATCATTAAAGTCTTTATTCCAGTTAAGTAGATGTTTGGTTTGCTGTATCCTGTCCTAGGTTATGGGGCTGCCATCTATCGTTGCCTAGAAACTACGTCTCCTTGAATTGTGTTCATTTGTAGGGGTCCTTGCTTGTTAAGTGTTGCCATTTTCCTCTAGGTGCCACTATCTCCTTGCTATTCTATATTTTTTTCTCTGGTTACTCCTCTTGACGATTAGTCTGCTGTAGATTCTCCTTGGTGATGTGGCTGTCATATATCGTTGCCTAGAAACTATGCCTCCTTGAGTTCTGTTCATTGCTTTTTGTAGCAGCCCTATTTCTTATACACAATGGGCTGAGGTGACAGACAAGAGAATTGTAAAAATGAATAAAGTTTTTATTCCAACTAAGTAGAAGATTGGTCTGCCTTAGTCTGTCCTAGGTTATGGGGCTGCCATCTATCGTTGTCTAGAAACTACATATCCTTGAATTGTGTTAATTTGTAGGGGACTTTGCTTGTTAGTGTTGCCATTTTTCTCTAGGTGTCACTATCTCCTTGCTATTCTATATTTTTTCTCTGGTTACTCCTCTTGACGATTCGTCTGCAGTGATTGGGCTGCCATCTATCGTTGTCTAGAAAGTACGGCGCCCTATTTCTTTTACACAATGGGCTGAGGTGACACTTTGCCTCCTCGTTTCGAGTTAGCCCCTCTGTAGTGGAACGGCTCCTTGCTGATTTCATGTTTTGCTACTTTCTTCTAGATGGCGCTATAGCTTGCCTATCCTACTTTGTGTTATGTCAAGGAAGGCATCTGTATTTGCCTACGACTACTTAAATATTCGCTTTGGTTTGGGTCTATGCTTATTTATCGTAGTGATTATATAAAAGAATTTTGTGTTCTTAATGGCTTAGCCTCCATATAATAGTTCCTCGTCAGTTTATTTTAATGATGCAAGTGCATTTGCCAACCGGTTGACAGAAAAGTTTCAATATCAGTAAATGTTAGGTATTTATATATTTTGGTTAGGTGCAGTTACAAAATTTAAAAACATATTTGAACATAGTCCTTATATAAAAGTCATGTCTCATTTTAGGTAGTTTTCTCAGAGGTTACAGTACTCCTGGAAGACAAGTTGCAATGCAAGTCAGTGTTTTGATATAACCCCAATATATATTTTGAAGGTCGAATTCATGATGGAATCATAAAAAGTTAGACCTGGTAAAACAAAAACATATTTTTACGTATTTACCATTATAGATATAAAAAGTTCGCTGTGTCATGATATAAGGGTGAAGTTTGCAGGAATTTTAAATGGGAAAATCATGATGGAGAACATAAAAAGTTTACTATATAAGGTCTAGACATTTTAATGTCGACCTTAAAAGTAAAAGTAGAGATTATAAGAAGTTCGACATGGTCAATATATCCCAAATTTTTTCATAGTTCCTTTATTTCTACACAAATTAATTGTAATCACCTCCTTTAAAAACCTCCCCATAAATAAAAAAATTATTGATTTATATTCTGACAAATTCCATGTCTCATAAACTGTCGTCTTGATGTGACTGTAAAAAAGAGCAGAAAAATATGTCACCTTGGTTGGGTTGGTTCTACTGCTGCTACCAAACGGCTAGACAAAGAAATCAAATCAAAGGTACAACGACACTGCAACACACGTCTGGTATGGTTGGACGACCGACGTTGTTGTGGAGAGAAATACAAATGGTGTTGACTTCCGTTCCGCAAAAAAAACTGAAAACCCCAACGCATATTGACAAGAGGTGGTAATGGTAGCAAGACCCCAATCTAAAGCCCTAAAGCCATATCAGAAGGCAGACAACGAGTGAGACAGATGGATGGGCAGAAGGAAAGACAAAAACAAAAAAATGAAAATACTTCAGGTAATGGTTACTATTAAAACCCTATTGGAAGTTGTAAATTCTATGGCAACTATTATAAATATGACTACTGTTATTGCTGCTACAATATTACACGATTGACACAATGTCAATCAGTCAGTTGGAGGAGTAGGAATTTTGAGTTATTACTCCTATACTCCCAGGCAAAACATACCAGAACAACCAAACACACAAATGAATTTCCTGTCATTTCCACACACACAGATACACAAATAAAGGAAACGGATATATTTGGGTAGTACATCATATTTAAGATTTGTGGTCTGAAGATTTTTGGTAACCATGCTAAATATTATGATGTTATTTTTGTTGCTGCTGATGTCGTTGTTGTTCAATTTGTTGTCTAGGAGAGAGAGCATCTAAAGAGTTAAGCATTAAAGTGTAAAGAGGGTATTAATGAAAATTGAAATATTTTGTAATTAATTATTGAGGTTAGAGAGAAGAAATTAGTAGGGAGCTGAGGTAAGCTGTGTGCAATCATAAAATTAGCTTTTAATTGAAAATGTTGTTAAATATTGAAAGGGAATGGGGTAGGTGGTAAAAGAGTTTAAAATTAGTTCATAAAGTGTAATTAAAATGTCAAATAGCAGAATTTTAATAAATTTCATGAAAATTAATTAGAGAGAGAGAGAGAAATGGATTTAAGGGGATTTATGACACGTGACAAATTTTAGATTGGCAGATCAAAAAGGGGAAGAGAGAAGTGCTCAAGTAGTAGATTTAAATTTCCGTGCATTAATTTAAATTAGAAACAAGTTTCCATTTAGTCGTTAATCACTTCGATTTCAATATCTTTACATTGTTTATCAGCAGAGCAGATACAGGGAGAGTTCATTATAACCGGAATTATCTTTTTATTCTTCTAGATTTCCTCTTTTTGCCACATATTCATAAATAATAACACTTCGATTCAATTTTGACATGCCGCCCACATCGTCAACCTAACACCACAACTTTGTAAACTGTCTTTAACGGTCAGTTGATTGCAGGTCTTGAGAAAAAGAAGGAACCAGCAATTAAATGACACATGCTGACAGTAATTTATGACCACCACGCCACACCATATGAATGGAATTGAGTGCAATTATTATTAAAGATTAAATTTCTTGTTCTAAGATTATTTCAAACTCGATAAAATGTTATTGAATTTAAAATAAAACATTGTAGCAAAATAATGTGCAAAAGACGAAAAATGATAAAAATAAATCCACAGAAAAAAATAGAGGCCATACTTTCCACAGACTTACAGAGTCTAAAAATGTGGTTCTAAAAATGAGGGTCTACAATTTTTTTCTATAGAACAAATGTTTTCTATAGAAAAAAGTGTAGACCTGAGGGTCTACGAATTTTTTTCTATAGAAAAAAGTGTAGACCTGAGGGTCTACGAAGAGGGTCTACGAATTTTTTTCTATAGAAAAAAAGTGTAGACCTGAGGGTCTACGAATTTTTTTCTATAGAAAAAAAGTGTAGACCTGAGGGTCTACGAATTTTTTTCTATAGAAAAAAAGTGTAGACCTGAGGGTCTACGAATTTTTTTCTATAGAAAAAAAAGTGTAGACCTGCAAAGTGTAGTTTGCAAAATCATATATTTTTTTCACTTTTCAATTTCAATACATCATCAGCGACTTCGTCATTGCTTTCGTTGTCATCGTTGTGGTCTTCCTCATCATCTCCCTGTCTCTTATGGACTGACTAGGCCATAGTTTTCCGTTTGGATTAGGTAAAAGTCTGGTTATTTGGTTTTCCTTTTACATGATTTGTGAACACACATTAAGTGAAGTTAACGAGTGAGTGAGTGGCACATTGTGACTACATGAGAAGTGAGTGAAGTGCATCATCTTTTGGTGTGGTACCGCCGCAAAAAAAAAAAAAAAAATCGTCAGTGTCTAAAGACAAGCCAAGTGCAGGCACAAATGACTAGCTGATCGATTTTAATTTGTACACTTTGTGTTTTTCTTTTTCTACGCCATCTGTCGTTTCTTCGTAGTCGTTGTACATTCATTATGGTGAAGTACACACCATCGTACAAGCAATGTTGAGATTAGATTTTTGATTTATTAAAGATTTCACGCTTTGGGCATAACAACATCAAACGAACATACACACACATAGACAGACACACGGCAAGAAAATCCTCTTGATGAGTGACTGACTGACTGAATGGCTGACTTTGGTCGGTCGTATGTTTGGACTGGCACAGCATACAACAGAAATATGATTTGTGGGAAAATATCTTTGGCAACAGAAAATCGACAGCAAAAAACAAAAAAAAAGTAGTGCATTTTCAGACTCACACACTAAGTGTCTGCCATATGGGGAAAAGTTGCACTGCTAAATCATAATGGGTGAAATTCCAAATATGTATGTTACCAAGACCAAGCAACATACATGGGTGTCATGTTGACGTCTTTGGATGGGGGGTAGCGTTTGATATACTCATGGTGGAACGATTGACAGTAGTCAAGTTTTTCGTGCACACATAGATGAAGTTGATGATTTATTTGATGGAAATTGATATGGATTTTTTCGCCAGATTTATAGGAAAAAAATCAGTGCAACATTGTTGTATGTTACTGATATTGACCCTGGTAAAGATACAATTTTTTCCAATAAATTGGTTGATCTTCAAAGCTGGTTGCAAACATGTTGGTTGATAGGATAGGATCTGAAGTATGTGTTGCATTTCAATGTTCTGGCTAAATAATTAAAAATCTTCACATGTCTTGTTCCTAGAAAAAATATCCTAATTATAATTTACGATTGTCTTGGATTGAATTTTTAAATAAAATATTCTTAAAAAAACTTAAAAACTTAAAAAAAAAAAATATAATTTTAACCAGTGAGTGACGCAGTATAGTCAGACGGGGCCGACCATGCGATACCCTATACAACTACCACGGAACTCTAACTTTCGTGATATTTGCACCCTTTTGCCTGATAAGAGGTAAACAGCACCTTTTCCTTACACTGCCATATTTTCCAAATATTACTAATATTCAGTACAGCCCTTCTGTGATGTTCGGCTTATAATTGTGGCATACATATCGACTAGGAAAAAAACACAAAAATTATGATTTCGGTCCACTTCATCTTAAAATTATTATCTGATCATCACAGAGTCGTCCTTGATCATATCTGTATCATGGAAAATTTCAAAGCGATCCGCTCTATATTTCCGCCCTCCAGTGTGGTAATGGCTTTATAAATAATATATGAATACGGAAACATCTGTAAATATTTAAGTATATCTCCCACGCACATACAATTGGTATCAATTTAAAGGTCAAACACTCCTTTAGGATATACTATCAACTTCTCGGGCCTATGTCCTTCAGGGGTATATATATATACCATAGAATAAAAATTTTGTAATTTTTCACACAAAAGTCAGGGTCCATTTGACCAACTCAATATTGACCGATCTTTATCAAAAGAGGCATCCTTATACTTTGGCCTAATCGCCTTCTTCATGTAAAAATTCGCGATGTTTGGCCTATAATTGCAGCCTCTGTAGCGACCAGAAAATCAGACAAAAATAAAGTTTTTGGTCCATTTCATCACCTAAATATTAACCGATCTTTATTGACCAGAACCCATTGTGATTGGTCCGTGATGATTGGTCCATAAATGTGGCCTGTATCGTGTTTACAAATTATAATGGACAGACAGATGGACGGACACATATCGACGCCTCCGAACCATAGTAAGCTAGGTCTGAAAAGTGAGTGTTTCAGTAGAAGCTCTCAAAGTATGGAAGTTTCATATATCTTACGGGCCATGCTAAGTACATTTTTGCTTATAACTTTGGTTTGGATTGGCCGATGATTACCAAAATTTCAGAGAATATAAACTAAGGACCGTAGTATCTAAAAACATAAAGAACTTTAAAACATGCTAAGCCGACTTAGGATACTGTGGTTCGGAGGCGTCGATATTTCTAGATCGACTCAGCTAGTCGAGATATGACGATCGATATACTTAAAGCTGGGTCTATGGCCAATATTTCGCGGCGTTACAAACTCTTGGAGCTGCACAAAGCTATAATACCCTGACAACATGGTTGTATAGGGTATAAAAATCCACGCCTATAGGTAGGTCATTAAAAATATTTTTAAAAATTCACGATTATTTTAGGACTTTGGAAAAACAAATTTCCTGCACCTTAAAAAATTATTTTTGATAAACGCATGCTTGCTCTGGTCCTTAATAAATATTTAAAACAATCAAAGCTTGTCCTTGGTCCTTTAAAAGTATTTAAAAAAATAAAGCTTGTCCTGGTATTTAAAAATGTTTAAAAAATCCACGCCTGATGTAGGTCAGTGAAAAATTATTTTAAACAAAATTCACATTTTCCTTGGTCCTTGAGCAAATATCCTTAAAAAAAATCTATGCTGGTACTGGTCCATGTAAAAATATTGTTTCAAAACCCAATCTTGTTTTTGTCATTTAAAATTCTGGAAAAGTTATATTTTTTATATTGGGTTAGACTTCACTGACCAGAAAAAGGATTTCCTTGACCATGTCCAATATTTCGTTTCCCGACAGCCTTAGGACAAAATCTCAGAATTTGTTTCCCCCAATAAATATTCCATATTTTTCTCTTCAAAATTTCCTGACAAATGTCAATCATGGAACCAATTGATTTTTTTTCGTTGCGCATAAATTATCGTCAAAGGCGTGCGAAAATTTGCAGATAAATAAAAAAAATCGTTCTTGGAATTATTTTTTGTTGAAATTGTTTACAGGCACTTCATCCTCCCCTCACCTTCCAAGAAAGGCATATGTGCATTTTTGCAAATGCTGCGGGTTTATTTGTGATTGCTCTTTTATTGGTTGCCGTTACTGGCCCGGCTGCCCCATCCATGGATCTGTTCGGTATTCTAGGCAGTGTGCTATTCTGTCAATCTTTATTTATCAGCTCTGCGAGTAACAACTTGTTGTAGGGCCAGCTATGCTATCTTCCGTATACGAATACTTTGTTACTGTTTATATGCTACTGCATCTGTGGGCAGAGGTAGCAGCAACCAGTACATGACCAGCGGCAAAGTATTTGTCGCATTATGATGATCATCATCTTCATTGTTATTGTTGTTGCTGTTTCTGTACACATGAGCCCATTGTGGCCATGTTATTCGCAATAATGCAACATAAGTGGGGATGACAACGAATATGGTTGCGCTTTTCAACAGGTCTTTTTCGATGCATAAAGAGCCTCAAGATATATTGAATGTGTGTCGGAACATTAAAAAGGGGGAGAGAGATATGTGACAAAAATCGGGTATCTATTGAAGTTTGTATTTTTGAGGAATATTTTTTATAGGAAAAAATATCGGTTCTAAGGATCGGAGGATTCATTGCGATAGAAAACTCAGTTCCCATATGGTGAATATTTTTTATGTTGTCCTCAGCTTTTCAATAGAAAAAATCATCAACAGCTACTGAAAGATTTTTTTCTATAGGAAAAATATGGTTACGAAAAATTAGGGATTTTTTTAAAATAAAAAAAATGGCATATATGAGGACTTTTTTATGTATAGACCCACCTCAAGGTATGCCAAACTTTATAACTAAGCCTTATTTGTATTGCCAATGTTCGTTATTATTATTTTTTATTATTCAGATCGAAATCAAAATTCATGCACTTATGTGTATATGTGACATTTACAAGGTACATATATATACATACATATATAATACAAGTACCTAACGAAGTACATTGAAGCCTTTAGAAGAAGAAAAAAAAAACTCAGCAGAGAAGTATGTGATTAGGGCTTTAAATATTATTTTACAAATATTGTTGTTGGAACAGCACAAAAACACACACACACAAATGCATATATTCTGATGTCTATATTTTGTTTGGAGTGCAATGCTAACATACGTACATACATCTACATTTACTCAACACTTTGAATTTGTATTCTTTTTTTCAAGAAGTATTATTTCCATTATTCTTGTAAAGACCGGTAAAATGTCTTCCTTCTTGTTCTTAAAAAAAGACAATAAAAATAATAGAAGAAGAAGAAGCATGGAGTAAACGCCTTTTTTGTATTCTTTGTGTCCTACTCGCTCCTCCCGTGCACCTTCCTTATAACCGAGTCCCTTACTCTTAATTTTTCATTCTTTGGCAAAGAAGAGCCTTGGCTCCTTTTCTTTTCATTTTTTCATGTTCAGGCATTACTACTTCCTTGGAATTATAAAACTTCGAGTGCGAACAGAGTTCGGTGTGTTGTTATTGTTGTTGCTTGTGTTTGTGGACTACATTATCGCTTTGCCATCATTACCAATTTGTATGCAACAACAGTAGTAGTTGTAGTTGACCATCCTCACATTTGTACAAAAGTAATCCTTCTTTTGTAGTGCTTGTCTCTCCCTCTGAGACTTATGTTTGTGTGGAGGTATGTCTATCGAGTAGGTCATATTCCCATTACTTTTGTGATCGTATATCAAATAAACAAACAATGCCCGATGACAACAATGAGGATGATGAGGACGATGGAGATGATGGTGATACTTTACCGGCATTGTTGCCCTGCTGTCATTAAGCTGTAGATTTTGTCACAGTGCAGGAGCATCCAAGGCAAGTGGATGGCGCACACTTATGGTTATGTAGGTAGGTTAGTTAGGTACCTTGGGTTTGGATCTTTACAAAGTGTACTATCTGTGAATTGTTGGTGTATCGGATAATATGTATTGTTTACCATGTGTTAAGAAACCAAACAAAAAATCCTTTTATTATCTCGAAGAAAATCGAAAGACTGTTGTTTGTAAGGAGATAATTGTGCAGATATTATGGGACTATATTATCTCTGAAGAAACCATTTTTATACAACAAATAGTACGAAATTGAAAATATTTTTGTTTAATCGTTAGAAGCTGGGGTCCAATTTTTTTATAGAAAAAATTTCAAAGCAGAGAATTTTTTTTCCTGCAGAAAAATATCTTCCAAAGCTAGAAGAAACTAGATTTTTTTCAAAACAAGGAAAAATCCTCAAAATCTTAGAGCCATTTATTTTTTTATAGAAAAAAAGTCCTCAATAGCTGAGAGCCATATTGTGTAAAATAAAATCCCCGGACTTTTTGTAGTCTGAGGATCAAAAGCTGAAGACCGAACTTTATTTATATAACAAATTTTTTCTATAGAAAAGTTTGTCCGAATCTGAGGAAAAGATTTTCAGAAGACACCTTTTGTCTAACAAACTGAAAGTGAGCATCAATTGGATTTCTTTGGGAAAAATGCTCAGGAGACTATTGGAAAACGCCGTGGACTAAAACATCGGTTCCTTTATTTTTATATATATACAAATTCGGATCCCAGCTTCTGAGAGTATTTTTTGTTTTCAGTTTCAGAAGTTATTTTTTCTTAGAAGAAAATCGGTGACCTCAGGTGTGTGGGGCTATTTATTCCTATATATATAAATTTTATAAAAAATTTGGTCCTCAGTTTTTGAGGATATTTTTTTTCTATAGAAAAACTCAGTCTTCAGCTTCTGAGGCTATTTTTTTTCTATAGAAAACCCGTACTCAGCATCTGAGGCTTTTTTTCTATAAAAAATCGGTCCTAAGCTTTTGAGGCTATTTTTCCAATAGAAAAAAATTGGGTGCTCAGCTTCCGATAATTTTTCCATAGAAACACTTGGTCCTCGACTTCTGTAGCTATTTTTTTTCTACAGAAACAAATTAAAGGTTTCAGCTTGTTACGCTATTTTCTTAAAATTTTCTCTACTGCACTTCGTATATGAATTACCATGAAAATCCAATCGAATTTTTAATGCATGATTTTTTTGTATTTATTTGTATAAGAAAATCCTACGTAAAAATTGGTGTTCTACAAAAATCCGAAACAAAAAAAGAAACGAAACGATTATTGACATCAATAAAGACTGGTGGAAATTTTAACAGTAGGAGTTTTGAGAGTGCGCCAATTACATACGGATAACATGTACGACGAGACGACCGACGACGACATCAGATTTTGCGAATAGCTTTTTTTGTTGTTGTTGCAATGGATTATGTCCAGTTCGGCTCCGTTCAGCCATACAGCAACTATAATTAAGTGGATTAAACACGATAAGACCCCAAAAAACGAAATATATTGCAAATGCAAATATTCACAGAGAGAGAGAGGGGTGAGAGCAGGGATCAGGGTAGGGATTTAAAAAAATGTATTAAACAGAAAACAAGATAATTCTGTTATATTATAACAGATAAGTGAGTATATCTATCTGTGTATGAAATGTTGTAATTTGTTTTGGTTTCGACAAAATAATAAATAAAGACAACAACAAAAATGTGTTCAGTTATTGGACTGACTGTGGGCAAACCTGGGTGGCTCTCTGGGCCGGCCAGTGACAACTTTTCAAATATTTTATACAGATTTTTTTCGAATAGACAAAAAATGGATTATCTTCCCAATTGTATGCTGAGGCAATAAAATAGCCAACAAAGTGAATGGCTGGTGTGAACTGTTGCCAATGATGACAATTCTTGAAGCAAATGTGAAAAACCAGGGGCCAAGTCAACTAACAGCAGATTCTGTGTGGTCGTATTTTAATAGAAATAAAAAATTAAAGAAAAAAAAAAATTATATATAATTTGTTTGGAATGTCTATGAGAGATTTTCCACCTCATATATGACGAGTCTGAAAACTGGTTCTAATAGAAGAATAACTGCCAAACTCAAACATTCAGATAAGATAATGACACACAGACGAAACAACGATTTCAAATTTATTCGATTGTCAGAGTAAAATTCTGAAATTCTTTTGAACTCCATAATAAGCCAACACACAGACGCACACACACTCATCAGAAAACTGAAGCACAGAATCTTTGCCTGCACAACAAAATGGCATGTCTTGTGAACCCAAAAAAATGTATAAATTGAAATATTCCATATGAGAGGTAATAAAATAAAAAACAGCAGAACTTCGCAACAAAAATCAAAGAAAACCAAAAATTAAAAAAAAAACAATCCATAAAGAAATACCGAAGCGAAAACCAAAAAGCCTTTTAAAGCAAATTTAATTGAAGTGCATGGTCGGTTAATAGTTTGTGCAGATGGATGACAACAAACATGGGGAGAACAGTGGTTCGAAACATACCACAAAAAAGTTCTGTGGAAAAATCCTCAGAAACAAAGGAAAAAAACCTCAGAAGCAGATTTCCAATTTTTCAATTAAAAAATGCCTCAAAGTCTGTTCAATATAGAAAATTGCCACAGGCCCACATTTTTTCTATAGAAAATTCGTAATCTCATCTTCATAGAAACTGAAGTTTCGAATTTTTGTTCTATGGGGAAAACCTCAGAAGTTGATTTCTGATTTTTTATAAAAAATATCCTCATATCCTCTTTATAAAAAATAAAGGCTCAGACCTGAAATTTTTTCTATAAAGGCTCAGAAAAAAACTTTAGAAGCTCTGGTCGATCCTTTTGTCAATAAAAATATAGCAGCAGTTAAGCAGATACACAATTGTTTCTATAGAAAAAAATAGCTTCAGTGAAGCAGAGGCCCAAATTTTTCTATAGAAAAAATAGCATCGGTGAAGTAAAGGCCCACATTTTTTCTATAGAAGATTGGGGACCCGATCTTCATAAAAAACTCTAGAACCTTACAAGTCGAGGTCCAATTTTTTGCTATAAAAGTGAGAACTTTTTGAATAGAAATTCGGGGCCTCAGCTTCTGAGAACTTTTTTCTACAGACAAAAAATTTGGTCCTCAGCTTCTGAGTACTTTTTTCTATAGGTACTCAGCCTTTGAGGACTTTCTATAGAAAAAATTTGGTCTATAGCTTCTCAGATTTTTTCTATAGAAAAAGTTGGTCAGCAAGTGGAGAATTTTTTCTATAAATATATTGATCCTCAGCTTCCGAGGATTCTTTTCTATAGAAAAAAATTGATATTTAGCACCTGATGATTTTTTAAAGAAAAAAAAATTGGTCCTCAGCTTCTGAGAATGTTTTCTATAAGAAAAAAAATTAGTCTACCCATTGCTGAGGATTTTTTCTATAAAAAAATTTGGTCCTCAGTTGCAGTAGATTTTTTTCTATAGGAAAATAATTGGTCCTCAGCTGCTGATGATGTTTTTCTAGAAAAATTTGGTCTCAGAATCTGAGGACAACTTTTTTTCAATTTTTTCCTCAGCTTCTGAAGATTTTTTTTTATGAAAAAAATGGAACCCTTTTTTCTGAAGATTTTTTCTAAAAAAAATTTTCCTCAATTTTTGAGGTTCTTTTTAAGAGACCTCAGTTTCTGAAGTAATTCTTTACTATAAGAAAAAACCCGAAATTCTAAGGAAGTCACTGTCCCCTATCCATGCAACAAATATTGCTTTTGTTTTATTTGTTTTCAATATTTTTGTCTTTGTTGTTGTTCTCTGATTATTGATACGTAACATTTACAAGAAGTCCGATGACTTTGATTGCATCAACGGCAAATAACAACAAGAAGAGGAAAAAAAACAGATTTTTTCCATCGATCGAACGCCGTATGTTGGTCATAATAAAAATTGAAACAACAACAAAAATACAAAAAAAGTTTGAAGTTGTTTATAGTGGACGACGATGACATGTTGCTAATGTTATTTGGCGGTTGCTAGTTAGCCACAAAAGAGACCACAGGCTGAAGAAGAAGGGAAGGGGGGAGAGAGGGACAGCAGCAGCACCACGTTATCGTTACGATGGCGTCATCGCACCGCGCACCACACATCATACAGTAGCCATAAGGAATAATGCAATTATTATGTTGTTGTTGCAGCAACAACACAACGACCGGACTGGCTTGGACTGTTCGCTTGTTCATCAGGCAAACGTCGTCGAAAACGTCAGAAGCCAATGGGGAACCATTGAATGCTGCCGTTGATTTTGATTTTTGGCCAACATTTTGTTTGGTGTTGAACGTTTTTTTTTCGACTGATCAAAAAATATGTATGAATATGAAATAATGTTTCAAAAGAGATTTCAATGATATCCATGAAAGGTTATTTGTGTGTGTGTGTATGGGTTGCCAAAAAATATGCCTAAGGCATATCTTTTTTAACATAAAAATCTGGTTGCAGCAAAAATTTTGTGTTGTTCTGTGATGTGAATCATAAGAATGATAATGGGCTGGCGGATGATATTTGTTTGGCAAAAGGTGGGCCATTTGTTGTGCGTTGATTCAGCGGATTTCCTGGATGTAATTGCCCTTAGCAATCAGAATATGCACAACGAACAATTAGCATACACATTTTTTAAACATAAACTCTAAAACATATAAATTACAACAACATTTTTTTCTATAGAATAAAAAATTATCGAACACTGAGATACCGATTTTTTTCTATAGGAAAAAATCGGAAAAAATTCTATAGAAAAAAACCTCAGAAACTGAGGTCTTCGAGGTCAGTAACTGAGGTAGATTTTTTTTATAGAAAAAAATACCTCAGTAACTGAGTTCAATTTTTTTTTCTATAGAAAAAATACCTCAGTAGCTGAGGCCGATTTTTTTTCTATAGAAAAAAATACCTGAGTAATGTCGATTTTTTTTCTATAGAAAAAAATACCTCAGTAACTGAGGTCGATTTCTTTTTTCTATAGAAAAAAATACCTCATTATCTGAGGTCAATTTTTTTTCTATATAGAAAAAACCTCAGAAACTGAGATCTTCGAAGTTTATTTTATAGAAAAAACTCTGAGGAAAAATCCATACAAGCTGAGGACCAAATTGTTTTTATACAAAAAAGTCCTCACAGTTTCAGATTTCTTTCTATAAAAAAATGCTTCCGATTTTTTTCTATAGAAAAAATAAATGGCTTCAAAATCTGAAGTTGATTTTCCCTATAGTAAAATAACCTCAAGAACTCGGGTCTAATTTTCTATAGAAAAAAATAACCTCAAAAACTATGGTCTACGATCACATTCCACAGAAGCTGATGAATGATTTCTTTCCATAGAAAAAATCCTCAGAAGCTGAGGAACGGATATTTTCCATAGAAAAAAAATTTCTAATTTTAGTACAAAAACTTCTTCGATGCTGAGTACCTATTTTTTTTTCTATAAAATCAAACTAAGCCCAAGCTCCTTGATTTAATGACTGTTATTTCCTACTTGAAAAATCATTAATATTTTATATTGAAAGTATCGAATTGCTAACAAGACTTTAGATTAATTAATAGCCTTGTTAATTAAATACAAACGATATTATTAGAAATGTTTCTTCTATTTCATTTCCAATATCAAATTCTTTTAAATTAAATTTTAATTAACGTCAAGAGCAGTTTGAAGAACACCCCCACAAAAAAAACCAAGAAAATAAAAAAAACTTTGTATTCTCCCCAAATCATTCGTTTGACTTCACATAGCAATTTAATTCCCATCAAATGCAGGCCATAATAATTAGTGGGGATACCCCCACCGAAAGAATACCAAAAATGTTCGGTTTTAATTGCAATTCTACCGAATTTGTCCACCACCGGCATCACAGCTAAGTGACAGCTAAGGCGACACGCAATGCCGAAACTGCGGCAACAACTTGAGAACTCTCAAAACTGTCAATTAAAAAAGAGAATTTCGGTTTTGTTGTTGTCTAAAGTTTATTATTTTGAAAACAATATTTTAACTAACTACCAAATAAAGTTGTTCGAAATCAGTAACAACATGTGTTTGGAAGTTCAAAAACGAAAAAAAAACATTTTTCAACAACTGAATTGTAAAAACCAAACAACTGACAAAAGTTTTTTTTTCCAAAAACAAGTAACAATCAAACAAAAACATTCGAACCGTACCGCAGCAGCGAACCTGTGACATGTTTGAACAAATGACATGAATTTATTAATAACGCCAGCCATTTGTAGTTTTACGGATTAGTTGATTTTTTTATTTTTTTGGATTTGGAATCATTAAAAGTTTTTATTTAACAACAATTGTTCATAGAGTATGGGAGGGGAAGGTGGGGGCTCTATAAAGAAATTTATTTCCATTTTCATGGCATTTTGTTGCAGTATATGTACCGTTTATGATTTTCACACTTCTTCATTATGTTGACATCCCCCACCTCCTTCCACTCTCCATACCTTGAACAAAATGTAGCATTACTTAACTTGGATCATAAACTAGGGACCATAAGTCATAAACGGCCTAACGGTCATTATCATTTTTCCACCAGGAAACAATGACAAGAAAATGTCAACAAAACAGGAAAACTCATAAACCTCCCATGAAAAACTTGTTAATGTTATTTTATTGTTCATTAAATATTTTGTGTTGTTTTCCCGTTTATTTCGAAATAAACAAGACCTTCAATTTCAAGAAAACTTTGTTGTGACTTCTTCAATGTGAATATAACAAAGACATAATTTAGGTTATGTGTCTTTATCAAATAAAACATAAAATTTCTCATTTAGGACATTGTATAAAAAATCCTAAAAAATATTTTAGGATTTTTTTGTATAGAAAAAAAAAATTCTCTGAGGCATAATAATTAGACAAATTTATTTCTATAGACAAAAAAATCCTCAAAGCTAAGGACCCATATAAAAAAAGCCCCCAAATTCTGAGACCAATTTGTTCTTTTTTTATAAAAAAATATCTGAAGCTGAATATCAAATTCTTTTTAATGGAAAAAGTCATCAGAAGCCTCATACATTTTTTTTTAATAAAAAATACCTCAAAATCTGAGGTCTCGATTTTTTCTTTAATAAACAAATGCTTTAGAAACTGAGGTCTCGATTTTTTTTTTGAAGAAATAGCTCAAAAATTAGGTCTCGATTTTTTTTGTAGCTGAGGGCCTCATTATTTGAGGCCCAATTTATTTTTTATGGAAAAATATGCTTCAGAAGCTGAGGTCCAAATTTTTTCTATAAAAAAAATGCCTCAGAAGCTGAGGCCCAAATTTTTTCTATAGAAAAAAATGCTTCAGAAGCTGACGCCCAAATTATTTCTATAGAAAAAAATGCCTCAGAAGCTGTGGCCGAAATTTTTCTCTATAGAAAAAAATGCCCCAGAAGCTGAGGCCCAAATAGTTTCTATAGAAAAATGTGCCCCAGAAGCCGAGACCCAAATTTTTTCTATAGAAAAAAATGCATCCGAAGTTGAGGCCCAAATCTTTTTCTACAAAAAAAAAAAATGCCTCAGAAACTGTGGCCGATATTTTTCTCTATAGAAAAAAAAAAATGCATTAGAAGTGGAGGACCAATTCTTTTTCTTTAGAAAAAAATTTTTTTCTATAGAAAAAAATGCATCAGAAGTTGAGGCCCAAATTTTTTCTTAAGAAAAAATATCTCAGAAACTGAGGAAAATAGCCTCAGTCAACTGAGGTTTCGATTTTGTTCTAGGGAAAAAATAGTCTCAGTAAAAAGGGGTCGCGAAGTTTTTTGTATAGAAAAAAGTAGCCTCAGTTAAATGACGTCTCGATATGAAGATATTTTTTTCTATAGAAAAAAGTTCACAGAAGCTTAGGATATTTTTTTTTTTTTTGCTGTAAAACTCTCATAAAAACTCTCACAAACTGAATACAAAATTGTTTCTATAGAAAAAATCTTCAGAAGCTGAAAAAATGCCCAAAATTATTTTCTTTAGAAAAAAATGAGACCCAAATATTTGTTTCTTTAGGAAAAATAGCCTCAGCCTCCAGTTTGTTCTATGGAAAAAATAGCCTCAGTAAAAGGGGGTCTCGATTTTTTTGTATAGAAAAAAGTAGCCTCAGTTAAATGAGGTCTCTATTTTTTTTTTTAAACAAATCTTCAGAAGATGAAGATATTTTTTCCATGGAAAAACGTTCTTAGAAGCTGACGATCATTTCTATAGAAAAATCCTCAGAAGCTGAAAACACTATTTTCTCAGTAGAAAAAAATCTTCAGAAGCTGAAGAAGAACAAATTGGTCCTCAGCAGAGAATTTATTTTCTAAAAAATGGTCGTCAGCTTCTGATAATGTTTTACATAGAAAAATGGTCCATTGATTCTGAGTATTAATTTTCTATAAAAAATGGCCATTGGTTCTTATGGTAACTCAAATACGAGGTGCTCGAGGAAAAATCTTCGTAAGGCGGGAATTTTCTAATGAAAAAAATTGGTATTCAGCTTCTGAAGGTTTTTTCTACAGAAAAAAAATTTCATCAGCTTCTGAGGATTTTTTTTATAGAAAAAAATTTGGTCTTCGGATTCTGAGGATTTTTTTCTACAAAAAAAAGGTCCTTTGCTTCTGTGGATTTTTTTAATATAGAAAAAATTGGTCCTCTACTTCTGAGGATCTTTTTCTATAAAAAATGGTCCTCTGCTTCCGAGTATTTTTTCTATAGAAAAAAAATTGGTCCTTACCTCAACTTGACTAAAAAATTCTAAAAACTAGCCACAGATGTCTGTGATTTTATTTATAAAAATTGTTCTTAGCATCGAAGGAAGTTTATCTCCAATGAAAAAAGGGGCCTAAGCACCTGAGAATTAAAAGAAATTGGCACACAGTTTCACTGAGGCTATTTTTTCTTTAGTGTGATTTTGACCCTCGGCTTTCTTTAGAAATGTTGGCTTTTAGGCTCTGAGAATTTTTATTCTTTAGAACAAATGTGGTTCTCAGTTACTGAGGATTTTTTTTTTTTGTTTTAAAGAAAATCCTTGCGGACGCAGAGTTCAGAATATTTTCCTTCAGAAAAAATCGTCAAAAGCTCCTTTTTTGTGTCTATAGAAACAAATCTGGAATTCAGCTTCTGCGGATTTTGTAGACAAATATCCTTTATCAGATTCATAATTTCTTAATGAATTAATCTTAAAACTAAATACAGTTCGCATTAAAAATCAGGATTAATAAAACTTATCTCCTCCTTATTAAGGCTTAGCTTAACTTTAATCTCTTTGAAGTTCGTCGTCTTTTTGTTTCTACCGTTTTAGCCAAAAGGCATTCTCCTTTTTTATTTTGTTTATTACTTGGGAGTTGTGGGGAATGATGCATTCTACTCCCTCGGTTGGCGTCACAATACTCACTAACACACTGCTGAAGGAGATATACTTCGGGGAATTTTGAAACAATAGTTTTTTGTTGCTGTTTCGTGTTGGCGGCTTTGAAGAAGGTAAACAAAACTAAAAAAATAAGTTGTCATAAAAAATGTGTGTATTTTTGCACGTACGTTGGAGAAGAAGAAGAAGCAACAGCAGATATGAAGATAGAGATATATAAACTAAAAAAGAAGAAGAAGCCTTAGGAATATAAAATATATAAAGTTTTTATGCATTTTATATAGGAGGTAGGGGAGATTAGGTTGGTAAATGGTTTTTAATAATTAAAAATAAAAACAAACATTTTTTTGGTCCTTCGAGCGAGAAGTAAATATGTTTAAAGAGAAATGAGGTACTTTGGCCCTTCGGGCAAAGAAAAATAAAAGAGAAATTAGACAATTGGTCCTTCGAGCAAAAAAAAAATAATATTTAATTTTATATAATTATATAAAATTAAATATTATTTCTCTTTGCTCGAAGGACCAATTTTATATAATTATATAAAATTAAATATTATTTCTCTTTAAATATATTTATTTCTCACTCGAAGGACCAAAAAAATATTTGTTTTAATTTTTTATTATTGAAAACCATTGTAAGAAAATATTTTTAATAATATAAAAATTAGTTTTTTTCACTTTTTGACATTATAGATATTTGGTCCTTCGAGCAGTAAAAATTCATTATCTTTCCTAATTAAATTTGCAGATTTTCTTAATCTTTTCCTTCCAACCTTCCATTTGTTATTTTACCCCGTCAAAACTACATCTCCATTAAGCCTTCGGCCCCATTTGCCGTTAAGTTTCCCGTCATTCCGTTTTCCGGCATCTTTGAAGGTGTAGACGATACTTTTGATTTTATGTATTATAAGAAACAAAGTTAAAATTGTGCGAATTCGCAAAACAAAAGAGAGATTTACGCAAATGAAGAACTCATTTCGTTTCTTGTGTTTTATTCTGCGAACAAAAAAACCCTTAGCACCTTAGCGTATACGGCGGGGTGTAAATACATTTTTTTATATGTCAGGGATAAGAGAGAAGAAAGACAACACGAAGTTTACGTGATTTTGTGGCATTTTTACAAGTTTTCTGTTCTTTGGAAGTGATATGGCAGGCGGGCGGTTGAGTAAGTGATATTTCTGCTTATTATAAGGTAAAAAACCGCATAGCATTTGTTGTCTTCTTTTTTTTTTTGCCAAAAGAAAGTTTGCAATAATTGCTTCCATGATAATGATAAGGGTATGACAAGTAATGTGTGTCTCCTTTGTTTTTTTGGAAGCTCAACGACCTTAAGTGGCTGTATTTGGGCGAGAAATGCATTCCAAAATTGAGACATTCCGAAATTGAGGAAAATTAAAAATTCTAATTAGGAATGAAAAACAAAAGGAACTTTGTAGGACTGATTATAGTCCTTCGAGTCCCAAAAATCCCAAAAAATATTCGATTATTGATCATGTAATTTGATGCAACGGATTTTGGATCCTTGGGCTTCTAGGTAGGTTTCTCATATTATTTCCCCTTTATTTAAAACTCCCAACCTAACAATAACCGTTAAATACCCTGAGATTACCTGTCAACATTTTTAAATACTCCTTTTTAACATGAATTTTATTTCATTTTTTTTACACAAACACATTGTCTTCGCCTCACATTCAGTTCTGACAATGCGGAATCCGTTAAGCGTCTCAAGAAGTATTAATTTCGAGGAGCAAGAATAATAAGAATAACGTAATAATTAGCAGTCTTGTCATTTGGCATTCAAATGTGAATCAAGGGTAGGAAGGTGGAACGATGGGAAGAGGATGAGTTCTGCAGGCTAGCATTTAAACCGCGAGAATGTTTCTGTTTCTTTTTTATTGTGAAATACATTTAAGTTGTCACATTCATGGCAGCTGTAAAGAATTACAGATGTTGGCCTTTAAAAAAATTTTAATCGGAGGAAAACACATTTTTTGGAAGGGAAAGAAAAAAATACTGAGAGTTAAAAAATTATATAAACAAATTAATACGGTTATCTTCACTGAGATCGTATATTTTCTATAGAAAAAAATCGGATATCTTAGCTTCATTGAAGGCATTTTTTCCAAAGAAAGAAAAAAAAATCGAATACCTTAGCCTTACTGAGGCCAATTCTACACCTCTGATAGAGGTTGAAAAAAGTAGTTTTAAAAAATCCATGGCAATTGAAAAAATATTTTTAAAAAATCGACCCCTTTGGAAGGCCTTGATAAACGTATTTTTTTAAAAATCTACGCATCCAGAAGGCCTTGAAAAACGTATTTTTTAAAAAATCTACGCCTCCAAAAGGCCTTGAAAAACATATTTAAAAAAAAACTACGCCTTTAATAGGCATTGAAAAAATATTTTTAAAAAGTCCTCTGCTTTTATAGGGATTGAACACACATTTTAAACCAGTAAGGAAAGTTCAAAAGTCGGACGGCGCCGACTATATGATACCCTTCACCACTTTGGGTACCAATCTAAAATTTGGGAACCAATCTAAAATTTAATTCAATACTCTATGCAAAGTTTTGCCTCAATCGGACAAATATTGGCTGTTTGGTGGTGCTCCATTTACATCAAATCGGATGAAACTATATATGGGAGCTATATCTAAATCTTAACCGACTTCACCAAAACTTAGCATTTATCAATCTAGACCTAATTCAGTACTCTGTGCCAAATTTTGTCTCAATCGGACAAATAATGGGAATTTGGTGCTCCATTTACATCAAATCGGATGAAACTATATGTGGAAGCTATATATAAATCTGAACCGATTTCAACAAAACTCGGCATATATTAATCTAGACATAAGTCAGTACTCTGTGCAAAATTTTGTTTCAATCGGACATATATTGGGAATTTGGTGCACCATTTACCTAAAATCGGACGATACTATTTATGGGAGCTATATCTAAATCTGAACCGATTCCTACAAAAAATTGGCATATATCAATCTAGACCTAATTCAGTACTCTGTGCAAAATTTTCTATCGGAAAAATAATGGGAATTTGGTGCAACATTTACCTAAAATCGGTACTATATATGGGAGCTATATCAACTATATATGGGAGCTATATAAATCTGAACCGACTTCAACAAAACTCGGCATATATCAATCTAGACCTAATTCAGTACTCTGTGCCAAATGTTGTCTCAATCGGACAAATATTGGGAGTTTGGTGCACCATTTACCTGAAATCGGACGAAACTATATAAGGGAGCTATATCTAAATCTGATTCGATTTTTCTCAATTTCAATAGGATACGTCCTTGGGCGAAATAAGTGACATGTGCCAAATTTCATTGAAATCGGATCATAAATACAACCTGTACTTTGTTCACAAAAATGCATGGACGGACAAGCGTCAATCGACTCAGAAAGTGATTCTATGTATATTCTCAAAAGAAACCATGGGTCTATCTCGATTCCTTTTGCCTGTTACAAACATATGCACAAAGACATAATATCCTGAATCATAATACCCTGAATGAAGGGTATAAAAATTGTGGGCCTCAGCGTCTCTGAGGTCCATTTTTTAGTAGACTTCATCACCACTGAGGTACATTTTTTATGGAAAAAAAATCGTACTTCCAAGGCTTTTACTTCCAAGGCTATTTTTTATAAGAAAATCGTGAAAAAATCATGGGAATATAGAAAAAATTCATGTGCCACAGCTTCAGTGAGATTGTTTTTAGAAAACATTGCCCTCAGCTTCAGGCTATTTTTTCCATAGAACAAATTTTCAATAAAAAAGAAATCGGTAGAAAAAAAATTGGCTATTTTCGTAATAGGTACAAATTTAGTCCTCAGCCTAATTCTGAGGCTATTTTTTCTTTTTTTCTTTGGGAAAAATGGCCCTCTGCTTATAATTTTTCCATTTCTTTCAAGAATTTTAAAGACCAAATTTCCACCCAAACACTTCAGTATAAATTTCGCTTGCATTAGCAAAAACCATCAAGTGGCACCTTGAAATGCAATTGAAGCAAATAAAATTCCCTCAAATACTTCAATAGTTTTGAAAACGAAAAAATGTGGTATTAGTTAGGCAATTAAGAATTTCAAACATCGACAACAAAAACTATACTCACGTGCCAAGGTTCGTATCGTTTATTGTGTGGGGTGGGGGCAGATTATGAAAAGTGTTTGTAGTTTTGTTTACAGAACCATAAGCTATGCAGTTTAGAAACTATTCTCTAGAGTATTTACCTGCAAAGAAAGAAAATAAAAAAAGAGGGGAGAGTGAGAAAAAAAATTGTAATTGATTAATCATAAAAAATATGCTTTCGTTTTCAATGCGAGAGAACGAATGTGGCAGAAGAAAAAGCGTACAAATCAATATTGAAAATTTAGGTCATTAATTATTTTGAGGGGTTTATCAAAAAAGCCCAGAATAAATATCATTTTGAGTGACTTCTATCAAAATCCCGTTGGAAAGCGGGAAAAATCCATTGGCACACATGCAAACAATGAAGGTATTGGGAATAATAGCTCGCGCTCGATTTTTTTTTTATTTTGTATGACCACCCAATGTAAAAGAAGCAGAAAATTGTGGACATAATATTCCATTTTGTAATGTGGCTAGGTGGGGGAAAGCAAAAATCCCCTGGTTTAGTAGGTTGTCCATATTTTGTTTTTGTTTGTCCCAAAACGATAAGATAACTAAAGCTACCCCTCCGAGTGCCACATGAAATCAATGTAAAACGCCATAGGGGGAATTGAAAGCGTGCTGTTATTAGAATAAAAAAAGCCTATATTAGCCACCATAAGATTTTCATTTTTCCAATAAATTTATCAAAACTTCATCGAAAAATAGAGGAAAAACAAAAAAAAAAAAACTATGTCACAAATCATATCAAACTCACGAATTCAATGGATTTTGATAACATGGGAAAGGAGGGGAAGATCGATGGGGGAGGGGTAGGAGATAATAAGTGTCAAAACACAAATGGAAAGCTCTACGGGATATTTTTTATTATGATGACTATGACTATTATGAAACGGAAATATATTTTTATTAAACCATGAAGATAGCTTAACAATAATGGCGCCCAACGTGAACTTAAAAAAATCTTACCAAGAATGATACTAAAAATTAAAACTAGTATTTTATTTTTAGAGTTATAAATGTGTAAAAAATATGTTTTGATGAAAACCATAGCCGTGTATTTATTGAAGGCGTGAATTTTTCAAAAAAATATTTTTTAACAGAATCCAAAGACATGGATTTAAAAAAATCGGAAGAATCCAAAGACGTGAATTAAAAAAAACTATTTTTTAAGGAATCCAAGGGCGTGGATTTTTAATTTTTTAACAAATCCACAGACTGGGATGTTTCAAAAAATATTTTGAAGTCCATAAATTTATTTAAAAACTTTGGCGCCCAATTGTTTTTGCTTCCATAAAACAAATGTTTTATGCCAGTCCATTAAATTTTGACCGTTATTTTTATACCATTCAACCCCTCGGTAGTACAGGGTATGTCTTATGTCTTTGTGCGTATGTTTGTAATAGGCAAAAGGAAACGAGATAGACACATGGTTCCTTTTGAGAATGCATAGAATCACTTTCTAAGTCGATTTATGCATGTCCATTCGTCCGTCTGTCTATGTTAAATTGAAAACAAAATACAGGTCACATTTATTACCCGAATTGAATGAAATTTGGCGCAGCTCATCTATTTGGCCCAAGGACGAACCCTTTTGAAACTGGGAAAAATCGATTCAGATTTAGATATAGCTCTCATATATATTTTCGTCCGATTTAAGGTAAATGGTGCACCAAAGTACCTATATATCTTTCGATTTGCACTAAATTTAGCATAACGTACTGAATTGAGTATAAAATGATGTGTGCAAAATTTCGTAAAAATCGGTTCAGATTTAAATATAGCTGCCATATATATTTTCGTCCGATTTTAGGTAAATGGTGCATTAAAGTCCCTATATATTTTCCGACTTGCACGAAATTTGGCATAGCGTGCTGAATAAGGCCTAGAATGATGAGTGGTAAGTTCAGATTGGTTCAATCGGTTCATATTTAGATTTAGCTCCCATATATATTTTCATCCGATTTTAGGTAAATAGTGCACCAAAGTCCCTATATATTCTTCGACTGACACGAAATTTGGCATAGCGTACTAAATTAAGTCTAGATTGATGTGTGCTACGTTTCGTGAAAATCGGTTCAGATCTAGATATAGCTCCCATATATATATTCGTCCGATTTTAGGTAAATGGTGCACCAAAGTCCCTATATATTTTCCGATTTGCACGAAATTTGGCATAGCGTACCGAATGAAGTCTAGAGTGATGTGTGTTAAGTATCAGGAAATACGATTCAGATTTCGATATAGCTTCTATATATATTTTCGTCCGATTTTATGTAAATGGTGCACCAAAGTCCCTATATATCCTTCGATTTGCATGGAATTTGGCATAGCGTATTGAATTGAGTCTAGCATGTTGTGTGGTAGGTTTCGGGAAATTCGGTTCCGATTTCGATATAGCTTCAACATATGCATATGTATTCGTCCGATTTTACATAAATGGCGCAACAAACTCCTAATGTTTGTTCGATTAACATGAAATTTTGCACAACGTATCATATTGAGATTTGAATGACGTCATTGGGTTTTGTTGAAATTGGTGCAGATGCAGCAATAGCTTCCATAAATATTTCGAACGGGTACCTGATTGAAATTAAATTATTAACAGTGAGGCGTACCGAATACTGTGTATCAATTTTGCTATAAATAGTTTTTCATAAATTTGTCCCATGGTACCCAGCCGACTCTAAATCTGCCCGAATGAAATTAAATTTATCATAGGTTGCAGAAAGGCATGAGCATGTTCCTTCGAGGGAACAGTGATATGCAATTGTAAGGATAGATATTTACAACATACTCAAAGTGGTGAAGGGTATCATATAGTCGTCGATTTTACTACTTTCCTTACTGGTTTAATGCTAAAAAAATCTCATAATTCTAATTTTTTAATTGCAAAACTTTTTTGTTCGAAATCTCTTAATAGCCATGAAGAATCTTCAGCATGCACACAAATAAAATTAAATGAAAACTTTTTTTGAGGAGGACAAGAAAAAAATCTCTGTGTAATTTTCTTGTTAAAAATTTAACCAAATTACAACAATATTTTGCACCACAATTCCCCTCACCAAATTCCCAAAGCGCTTCTTCTCTACCTCACTCATTTAATTTCTGAAAACGAAAAAATTAACAGACTGGAAAATATTTATAACTCCTCGGTGAAGAAGATGAAGATGTCAAGACACAAACAGTCAAAAATTATTATTGCAACCAAGAAACAAAGTTTGAATAATATAGTTGTTGTGGTTTTATGCAGATTTGCTGGCAACAAAAAAATCTCCACCCTCTTGGTATTTATTTTAAATAGGACGATTGTCTCTCTGCTTGGTTTTAGAGATTTTTCTAGAGGGAATGGTTTTTGATATGGGGGGAGTCTTAACCACAAAAATGTTACCAAACTTTGTGGTGCTGCCATCTATTTATAATGGCCAGAACAAAGTTTGTCCTTTTGTTGACCCACAGCTATGACAATGGCAATGAGAGATGATTAACTGGTAGAATGGAAAAGGCCAGACAACGGTCGTAAAACGGGACAAAAGGACACTTTGGATTTTTATGATTTGTGTTCGGATTAGAAGCAATTTATGTTTCACATAAGAGGACCATTTTAAAATATCATATGCTCGCAACTTCGTTAGCGAATATAGGAAATATTTAAACATGTATTAACATATTATTTTTTTTTTTCAGAGAAAACTGCACATGTCAGAAAAAAACAATCCACACATTAATATCGACCATAAATTTAATTTGAGTACAATTTAGTACTCAAGTTCATGATTCGAGCTCTACAGGTTCACCCAAATCCAAATTTTCCATTTAGCACACATTTTTTTTCCATAAGTACCCTGATCAACAATCTAACAAAACTTCCTGTATACCCCGATACTACACCCCCACAATGATTTCAAATTCAAATTTCAGAATTCCAACGCTATAGGTTCACCCACAATTAATATTGTACCGAATTTAGTAGTACGAATTTCAAAAACTTCCTACTTAACCCAAACCTATACCCCGACAGTGATTCTAAATCCATGTTTCAGGATTCCAACTTCATAGGTTCACCCACAATTCAAATTGTACCAAATTTAGTACACAGTGATATGAATTTCCAAAACCTCTTACTTACCCCAAACATACGCCACCACAGCGATCCTAAATATAAGTTTTAGGATTTCAACCCTATTGGTTCACCCACAATTCAAATTGTACCAAATTTGGTACATAATCTCAAAAACTTCCTACATACCCCAATCCTACACCCCACAGTGATCCTAAATCGAAGTTTCGGGATTCCAACTTTATCGGTTGACCCACAATCCAAATTGTACCGAATTTAGTGCACAGTAGTACCAATTTCCAAAACGTCCTACTTAACCTAAACCAACAAACACACAGTGATCCTAAATCTATGTTTCAGGATTCCAACGCTATCGGTTCACCCACAATTAAAATTGTACTAAATTTAGTACAGAGTAGCACCAATTTCCAAAACATCATACATTCCCCAATCCTACACCTCCACAGGGTTCATAAATCAAAATTTCAAGATTCCAACTCTTTCGGTTCACCCAAAAAATCAAATCGTAACAAATTTAGTACAGAGTAGCACCAATTTCCAAAACATCCTACATACCCCAATCCGACACCCACACATTGATTATAAATCAAAATTTCATGATTTCCACTCTATCGCTTCATCCACAATTCAAATTGTACCAAATTTAGTACACATTAGTACGAATTTCCAAAACTTCCTACATATTCCAATCTTACACCTCCACAGTGATCCTGACTCCAATTTGCATGATTCTAGCTCTATTGGGGTTCACCTAAAATTCAAATTGTACCAAATTTAGTACCATTTAGTACCCATAAGTATTAATTTGTTAAACTGAATCCTGACCCCAATCCAACACCCCCAAAGTGATCCTTGGTTCACCTAAAATTCAAATTGTACCAAATTTAGTACCATTTAGTACCCATAAGTTTTTATTTGTTAAACTGAATCCTGACCCCAATCCTACACCCCTACAGTGATCCTTGGTTTACCTAAAATTCAAATTGTACCAAATTTAGTACCATTTAGTACTGTTAAACTGAATTCTGACACTAATGCTACACGCCTACAGTAATCCTGACTCCAAATTTCATTGTTCCGGTTCACCTAAATCCAAATTGTTCGGTTCACCTAAATCCAAATTGTACCAATTATAGTACGATTTAGTACTTTTCGTACACATAAGTAAACATTTTCCAAAACTATGTGTACATATCCCAATCCTAAACTCCGATGGTAATGTTAATTTCAAATTAACAGGATTCCAGCTCGATTTGTATCTCAGAATTAAATGTGTACCAAATATAGTACCATGTAGTACTTTCTTCGAAGATATTATTTTTAAAAATAATTTTTAAACAAATGGTTTTAAAAATGTGTAAGAAAAAATGTTTGGGAAATAATTTTTCATTCACTTTCCCACCGAAATGTCAAACATTTCCCCCACTATCAGCAAACATGGAAGTAATTTTCCTAGATCGATTTTCATTTGATGATTACCATATTGTCGGAAAAACCCGAATTTCCATTTCAAATGACAATTACATTTAAAATGGAGAAGGGGGTGGAGGGATGTTTTGAAGAAACTAATTAAAATTTCAACATGTGGCGTCTTTTCTTTCTTGTGGAAAATTTTAAAGAAAATTTTGGAAAATAGTTTAAAAAGAAAAAAATGTTCTCTGAGAAAATTCTTCTCAGCCTCATCACTACCAACCATATGGTGTCGCTTGGAGGTGCCACATTTGTGGGTACCTTTTAATTGTACAGACCAGATGACAACATTGCCTTGAAATAGAAAACTAAAACTGAGGAAAAATGATGCGACAACAACAACAACAATAACAATTGGAAGACAAAAGTCAAAGCACTTAAAATGTAAGGTGTCATATGATGAAGTATGTTTACAATTCGAAGAGAGGTGAAGTGAAGCCTAAACAGAGGGCAATAAATAATCGTAATAGGAGGCGAATTCTTCATAGCTGTCAATAATGGAGGGGAAATTGAAAATAAAATTAAACAAAAAAATTAATGGAAATTAGAAACGAATGGGTGGTACGTACTTACACATACATAGATATGTAAAATTTGAAATTTCTTTGTGAAACATTTTAAAGTGCTTCTCATTTTCTAATGGAGAGCAATATGACCAATGAGGAGGGGGAGAATTTGTATTTTTTTTTTTAAATAAATCAAAAAATAATTTCAAAATTAAAATACATTAAAAACAAATAAATATTTGAATATAAGATAACAACAACAATGTAAATCCCATGGTTCCAACAAAAAAACTCTGGCGCCACACTACCATCACATTTTGTAACCAAAACAAAATTTTGCTTCAAAACCAAACAAAAAAACTTTTACAATAACCGAAACCCTTTTTCTGGTTCTGAAGCACATTTTCAAACTTTAAAAAATGGTTCTTTGAATACATAGAAATGTTATTGAGGCTCTATACAACCTGACACCTAAATGCGGGTCGAAAAAATTAACAGCCTGTAAACAGGATTCTAATTTTCCAATGAGTCCATAAAACATCCCACAGCAGCAGCAGCACCTTTTTGGCATAACAAAAACTCATAACCATAACCAAATAGCTGTTGTTGTTTTAATGTTATTGCTGTGTTGTTGTTGTTGTTGTTTTTATGTAATTTAATACCTCCCTTGCTCCTAATCCCAAAAAACGGGGGATCAATAACACACAACACCACAGGACATTCGTTCATATGGTGTGGTAAATACGAAATGCAAAACAAAGCGAATAGTGAAATACATATTGAAAGAGAGGGAGGGAAGAACGAGGAAGGGAATGGGAACATAAGAAAAATACTCATTTTAGTTCTACTCCTATTGTTTGACCAAAAATACGCAGCATCCTTGTTGAAAAAATCGAAATACATCTTCAACCCCCCTTGCTTCGTAAATGTTTCGTGTAACGACGAAGAAGAGCCATTAACAAGGGGAACATTATTAGAAAATAAATAAAAAACAACAAACACGAACAGCTGCTACAACAACAAATAATCAGAGTATTATAACAATAAAAAAATAAACAACAATAATAAATATTAAAAAATTAGAGAAATAAATTTTTATTCACCTTAAGTGGATAACTATAGGATAAAAATAAATAAAAATATTCAACCAGATCGGATAATAAAAAAAATATTTTTTTATGGATAATTTAATTTTTTTTTAAATTTATTAAAAATACTTAGAATATTAAAACAAATTTTTAGGGATAATTTAAAAAAGTGCATATTTTTTCAGTTTATATTGAAATATGATATTTGGATATTAAAAATTAATAATCCAAAAACTAGTCTCTGGATGAAAAGTTATTCCCTTTAATGTTGGTCCAAAGGTGACAGATATGGCTGTTTTTTTCTTTGAAATTCGTACTAGAGCGGTACGAAAAAGTACTAAATGTGGTACCCTTTGTATTTGGCGCACCGGTAGAACTAGAACACTTAAAATTGAATGAAGGGTGACTGTTGGAGTGTGGAATAGATGTAGAAAGAAAATTTGGAAATTAGTACCGAAAAGTACTAAAATGTACTAAATTTGGTACAATATCGTAGCATCGTGAATGAATAGGAAAATGGAAATGACAGCTAAAAACTTGAAATTTGAAATGCGAATTAAGGTTAAGAAGTGGGGTCGATATTAGGTGGTGGTTTTGAAAGTGTGTACGAAAAGTGCTATATGGTACTATATTTGGTACATTTTCTAATAAGAAGTACAAATGGAGCTGGAATTTTACGTCAAATTTCAATCAGTTCACCCAAATCCACATTCTGAACCATTTAGTAGAAATTTTCAAAACTTCATACATCGAAAAATTTGAAATTAACTTTACCGCCGGAGAGTAGGATTGGAATATGTTCATAGTTTTGGATTTTTTTTTTTTTACTTTTGTGTACGAAAATTACTAAATCGTACTATAATTGGAACAATTGGATTGTGGGTGAGCAGGAATCTTGACACTGGGAGTTAAGATCACTGTAGGGGGTTGAGTTTAGCAATTTAGGAAGTTTTGGAAATTACTACTAAGGTTAACTTAATTTGGTACAATTTTGGGTGAAATTTGTACTAAATGGTACAAAATGTGGATTTAGGTGAACTGATTAAGCTGGAATTTTGAAATTTGACGTTAGGATCTGTGTCGAATTGGGCTTTATAGAAAGTTTTGGGAACTTTGGTACAATTTAAATTTTAGATGAACCAAACCAAGCTGGAAACCTTGAAATTTGTAAATAAGGTTAATGTTGAGGTGTATGATTGTTTAGTAGGATTCGTACTAATGTGTACTAAATTTGGTACAATTTGAATTTTGGGTGAACCTAGGATTATTGTTGGTGTGTAGAATTGGGGTATGTTGAAAGTTTTGGTCTACTATATGGTACCAAATTTGGATTTCGGCGAACCGGATTGAGCGTTATAGAAAGTTGTGGGAGTTCGTACTAAGGTGTACTAAATTTGGTACAATTTAAATTTAAGATGAACCAAACCAAGCCAGAATCCTTGAAATTTGTAAATAAGGTTAGTGTTGAGATGTGGGATTAGGGAGTAGGTATTTATGGACATGTATATTCATGTGTACCAACTGGTACTAAATTTGGTTTTGGGTCAACCTATATTTGAAAATTGAAAATTTTTTTTCGAAATATATATTACTAGGGTACAAAGTGTAATAAACGATACCAAATTTTGTATAGAGCTACATTTCTGTTGCGGTCAGATTTGGTGTGTAAGGTTGATATATGAAGGTAGTTTTGGGAAATACGTACTAAAAGAGAACATAGGTATGGCTCAATGGTTCTAAAATTATACTAATGGGCGGTATTGGTTATTAAATACTTCCCACACTCGCTAACGAAGTAGCAGACATAGGCTAGTTTAAAGTAGATTTTCCCTTGTTATCTCTTTTCGAATAAATATTTATATAAAATATTCGATTCTAAATCAATCTCTATTACTGCAGTAGACAAAAACCACAGCAACAACAACTTGATACATGTAGACCACATGCTGCTGCAACAATAAAAACTTCGTCATTCATCATTTTGGCCTCAATATTTGAATTTATTGAATGGATATTGTTGAAGATGTCAACTCAAGTGCTGTTGTTGTCATTGTTGTAGTTGTTGTTGCTGTGCCAGTTTATAGTACCAGGAAAAACATTTACATTGTGGAGTAACGAGAAGAGTAGTACTTCAGTCGAGTAATAGGCCCAGTCATTCATTCATTCAGTCACTCATCCATTGATTGTCTCAAGATGTGTTCCTGAGATGGGAGACATAAAGAAAGAGATACCACTTAATTGTAAGTACAGGGTACAGCAAATGTGGTTCAGTTGCTCGACTGCATCGATGGTTTTGGATTTTCCATGGAAGTAATTTCCAACCAAATAGTGAGTTTGTGAGTCAGTCCGCTTGTCTGTCTGTTTCCCTATGTCTGTCAATCGTTGAACTACTACAAATATAATTTTTATTGTCTTGATGAGAATTTGTTGTAGAAAAGAGCAAAGGAGAGCAATAGACAGCTCCTCTCATGTCAAGTGCTGCTCTAAATGATGATGACAACTGTAGGGGTAATCATGAAAAACTACGTCTATAATGGAGGAGGGGGTTGGAGGGGAAAATCTGGTATATATGGAAATGAGTTGAAATATTTAAAAAAAAATTAAAGTGGCCATATTTTCTCATTTGTTGTATGACAGTCAAGGGTTGAGAGCTCTGTTATCTCATAAATCTTGTTACAATGGAAATTATGATAAGCAAACTGCAATAGAGAGAGGAAGAGAGAAAGGGATAGAATTTACATTGGTAATAATTTTCAATGTTTTTGTTTTTTTATGTTAATGCCAATAACAATAAAATTCACTTTCATTTATAAATCGTTTTGGAAATCGAATTTATGATCAACATCAACAAAAAAAAATAAAATAACAACAAAAGGCGATTGTAAAAAAAAAACAACAACGACGAACCTCCCAAAGGGTGGTTGTTGACAATTTATAAAGCCATAAATACCAAGGCCTAGGAATACCCCAGTGAATGTGAAGGGCCAAATGAGACACACCATGATTTATTGTTAGGCATATGCACCAGGTCATCAGCAGCCGTATAACGGAAATGATATTTTTACTACCCCTTTCTCCTGTCATTTTTAAAGTCATCATCAAACTAAATTGACAGCATTTCGGGAACTAGACACTAAAAACAAAACACATAAAATCAAAAATTCAAATAAATTTGGAAAAAAAAATTGCCTCATTAAATGATTAAAAACTCATCGTTGGAACTGCCAATGTCATAAAAAAGAATTTAAATTTTTCTTTATGTTATTTTTATGATATCATTTTTTTCTCTCCAAAAAATAAAAATTCAGCAAAACTCCAAGAAGCCAATGGAAAGGATTGACTATGTCGCCTAGTTTTATGGCCCCTAGTCGAAAAAAACAAAACAAATTTAATATGCAAATCATGAAAATTTGTTGTGGAGCAAAATTCTACATAAAAAGTAGAACCGACAGACATTATGGCTGGTTGGTTAGTTAGTTTGGCTGGCTGAACACCCATTTGAGTCACGTCTGCTGCTGGTGGAGATGGTGACGTTTTGTCGAAAATGCAATAACCCATTAAATGGATAGATGGATTGGTGGGTGGGTGGTTATTTGGTTGTTTGTGTGGTTTTTATATCTGACCCATATGTCTATTATAATGAGAAGCCCCAAATTTCAGTTTATAATTCCCCAAAAATAAATACGGAAATATGTCACCACGAAAAGTCATAAAAGACAAACAATGATGACAAATTGGTAATAAAAAAAATCTCAAAAGAAAAATAGAAAGATTTTAAACATAGTTTTAAGAAAAAAAATATATACGATTAAATATGATAGAAAGCTAAAATAAGTTTCTAGCATAAGAGTCTTGTTGGCAATAAATGATATCCTATATAACTAAATGACTTCAAAAAACCCTAAATATTTTCATTCAGAAACGATCGATGGAAGATCGAATATAACTTATATTCGACTGGATATTTTCTTTCTCTAAAATAATAATAGGAGATGGTGGTAAATTATCTATAGAAAAAATGTACTTGAAGCCCTCAGTCACTGAGAAGATTTTTAACCAAGAAATGATCCTATGAATTCAGAATTTTCTCCTATAGTTTTTTCCTATAGGATAAAAAAAAAATAAAAAAATATTGTACTTCAAAGTGGACAACTTTCAATGTTGTGGCTTAGAGGTAACACAAACCATTTCCAGTCAGAGCTGAACTGTTTCCTTAAAAATATTCTTTAAAAAATCCACGCCTTTTATAGCCCTCTTAAAAATATTCTTTAAAAAATCCACGCCTTTTATAGCCCTCTTAAAAATATTCTTTAAAAAATCCACGCCTTTTATAGCCCTCTTAAAAATATTCTTTAAAAAATCCACGCCTTTTTATATCTTAAAAAATATTCTTTAAAAAATCCACGCCTTTTATAGCCCTCTTAAAAATATTCTTTAAAAAAATCCACGCCTTTTATAGCCCTCTTAAAAATATTCTTTAAAAAATCCACGCCTTTTATAGCCCTCTTAAAAATATTCTTTAAAAAATCCACGCCTTTTATAGCCCTCTTAAAAATATTCTTTAAAAAATCCACGCCTTTTATAGCCCTCTTAAAAATATTCTTTAAAAAATCCACGCCTTTTATAGCCCTCTTAAAAATATTCTTTAAAAAATCCACGCCTTTTATAGTCCTCTTAAAAATATTCTTTAAAAAATCCACGCCTTTTATAGCCCTCTTAAAAATATTCTTTAAAAAATCCACGCCTTTTATAGTCCTCTTAAAAATATTCTTTAAAAAATCCACGCCTTTTATTGGTGAAAAATATTCTTAAAAAATATTCTTTAAAAAATCCACGCCTTTTATAGCCCTCTTAAAAATATTCTTTAAAAAATCCACGCCTTTTATAGCCTTCCAAAAAATATTCTTTAAAAAATCCACGCCTTTTATAGCCTTCCAAAAAATATTCTTTAAAAAATCCACGCCTTTTACAAGCCTTGAAAAAATATTCTTTAAAAAATCCACGCCTTGTGGAAGGAGAAAAATGAAAAAATATTCTTTAAAAAATCCACGCCTTTTATAGAAAAATGAAAAAATATTTTTAAAAAATCCACGCCTTTTATAGAGCTTCAAAAAATATGCTTTAAAAAATCCACGCCTTTTAGAGCCTTGAAAAAATATTCTTTAAAAAATCCACGCCTTTTATAGAGACTTGAAAATATTATTTAAAAAATCCACGCCTTGTATATAGCCTTGAAAAAATTATTTAAAAAATCCACGCCTTTTATAGCCTCTTAAAAAATATTTTTTAAAAAATCCACGCCTTTTATAGAGCCCTCAAAAATTATGTTTAAAAAATCCACGCCTTTTATAGAGCCCTCAAAAATTATGTTTAAAAAATCCACGCCTTTTATAGAGCCCTCAAAAATTATTTTTAAAAAATCCACGCCTTTTATAGCCCTATTAAAAATATTCTTTAAAAAATCCACGCCTTTTATAGCCCTCTTAAAAATATTCTTTAAAAAATCCACGCCTTTTATAGCCCTCTTAAAAATATTCTTTAAAAAATCCACGCCTTTTATAGCCCTCTTAAAAAATATTCTTTAAAAAATCCACGCCTCCTTCCAAAAAAATATTCTTTAAAAATCCACGCCTTTTGTAGACCCTCTTAAAAATATTCTTTAAAAATCCACGCCTTTTGTAGACCCTCTTAAAAATATTTTCACGCCTTTTATAGCCTCTTAAAAATATTCTTTAAAAAATCGCCTTTTATAGCCCTCTTAAAAATATTCTTTAAAAAATCCACGCCTTTTATAGAGCTCTTAAAAAATATTCTTGAAAAAATCCACGCCTTTTATAGCCTCTTAAAAATATTCTTTAAAAAATCCACGCCTTTTATAGCCCTCTTAAAAATATTCTTTAAAAAATCCACGCCTTTTATATCGCTCTTAAAAATATTCTTTAAAAAATCCACGCCTTTTATAGAAAAATGAAAAAATATTTTTAAAAAATCCACGCCTTTTATAGAAAAATGAAAAAATATTTTTAAAAAATCCACGCCTTTTATAGAAAAATGAAAAAATATTTTTAAAAAATCCACGCCTTTTATAGCCCTCTTAAAAATATTCTTTAAAAAATCCACGCCTTTTATACGCCTCTTAAAAATATTCTTTAAAAAATCCACGCCTTTTATAGGCCTCTTAAAAATATTCTTTAAAAAATCCACGCCTTTTATAGGCCTCTTAAAAATATTCTTTAAAAAATCCACGCCTTTTATAGCCCTCTTAAAAATATTCTTTAAAAAATCCACGCCTTTTATAGCCCTCTTAAAAATTTTTCTCCAAAAATTTTTCTTTAAAAAATCCAAGCTCTCCAAAAATATTCTTTAAAAATTCGCGCCCTCTTAAAAATATTCTTTAAAAATTCACGCCCTCTTAAAAATATTCTTTAAAAAATCCACGCCCAGTTAAAATTAGCTTTAAAAAATCCACGCCTTTTATAGCCCTGTTAAAAATTGTTTAAGAAATGCCCGCCCTCTTAAAAATATTGTTTAGAAAACCCACACACTCTTAAAAATATTCTTTAAAAAATTCACACCTTTTATAGCCTTCTTTAACAAATTTTTAAACAAAAATGGGCCTCAAAAAATATTGCGAACTCATTTTATTCATGGTTTTTTCTATGTGTGTGTTGTATATAAGTTTTAAATATTTTACTTGCCATTGTGATAAGTAATCGAATATATTATGCCCAACATACCTGGAAAGAAAATAAAATATCATTAGAACATTTTTTATTTTAGTTATAATTTTTTTGAAAAAAAATATAATTTTTGTAAAAAATGTAATACAAATTATTACAAAATGTATTAGTCATCATATATATTATTTTATTTCTTCTCCAATTCTGTATAAAAATCCCTACATAAATTATTTCCCATCAAATGTCGTAATAATAATGAAAAGCCATTTATGAAAAAATGAACTGAGTATTAATTTTCATAAAAATACACACGAGTCCAATTAAAACTACACCAATTATGTGCAACCCAACCGACACAGCAGATAAAGGATTATCAAATCATTGACCCACCAACATTACATAGACCACAATTTCTATTCACACACACACACTCATCCATACACTTCAAACAGCTATAATATCCATTGCCATTATTAGTTCATTAACGAGTAGTGGAAAATATAAAAAAATCCTCCCACTCTTCTCTGTTTGTTTTTGGTATTAGAAACCGTTTTCAACGGCAGCACTTTTCTATCAGCCAGTTTTTAAAATAATTAAAATTCATAGCCAAATCCATTTCATAATCGCTACTAAATCATAACGTAACACATAATTCATGAATGGACAGACGGAGGGACGGACGGACACATGGGATCCATATCGTATTATCACACACAAGCCGCCATGAGCCACCACCAAAGGGCTCAACGACTTTAGATGTAGCTGTTGGCTGACTTCTATTTGAAAATGACGATGATGGCGGTGATGGTGATCACAAAAACCGCTTTACATGCCATCGCCATCACCATAGAGCAGCAATCGCGGGCGACGACCACCCACCATGGAATGAAATCACATACACTCTCGAGTGTATATGTTGTCCTTTTATTCTACACCCATTGAGTATTCCCGGTACGTCTATCCAACATAAATCTATATTGGGTCCAAATGCTTTTGAATTGCCATGCCAAAGCAATGCAAAGAATGGACGAATGAATGAATAAATGAATGAATGTGAAAACAATTCTGGAAAATTAATTAAAAATTCCATTTAAAAAATCATAAAATACAATAAAAATTGTATTCCGCATGTCGTCCAATAGTGACTGGTTGGCTGACTGGCTGGCTACGGGTTAGTACGTGCCATGTTTGATCCACAATGCTATGGGGATAGTTGCAGGGGAACAAAATAATCATACATAACAATGAGAAATATTTGAGTTGCACTAGAATTTTTATTTAACCAAAGGTATTGTTGTTGCTATTGACATAATTTACAATTGTCTTCACATATGGTGAGAATAGCAGTAAAATAATTATTTTATAGATATATCCAAGGTATTGGAGGGGACGTTGAAATGGATAATAATATTTTATACAATTACAAAAAAAAAATCGAATGAAATTTTATGATGATATTTCTTGAGCTTCCGTAGACAGAACGTTTGAAATTTTCTTTACAGAATAGAACTGTCCAAGAAATATTTGTTAAATGAGGTTTCAAAATTTATTTTCTATAGAAAAAGAAGTCCACATGGGTAAAAACATCGTTAAGTTCAGCCGAGATGAGGTATCGTATGTCGTATGACCAATGAGTTCCATTGTCTAGCCTTTTCGTTTTAAAGACAATGTGTGTGTGTTCGGGATGTTTCAAATAAGACAAACTAATCCTTAACAGCTGCTGTAATAATTATCCTTAATGTGTTCATTTTAATTCCTCTCCCCTATTTGCCTTTTGTTTAAAATGTGTTAATTTTAAGGGTTCTTGTGGACCATAGATAAAGCGAAAATAATTTTTTAAAATTACAAAAGATGCAATGTAATCATCTTGCATCTGTTGTTGGATTAGAATTATTATCCAATTCTTTCTGGCGCACATGTCAAAGGAAAATAATAATAAAAATAATTTTGAACGTTCGAGGACTCATGTGGCAGGATTACCAAACCAGCGTCATTTGGAGAATTTCAAAAAATACTCTTAATTCAAAATATCAAATTCTTTAAATATCCTTTAAATATCATTTATTCTTGTAGAGAGAGAGAGGGTAATTATAAATGTAGAAATCGTGAGAGAGTTTGTCATTATGGAGAAAAAAATGGGTACCAAAATATGTGCGGGAGTCATGTCATCAAAATCCAGGATATAAGTCCTTAATATAACAAATTCCTAGGAATGGATGGAGGTTTTTAATGTAGAAAATGTTTAGCTACGAAAAACTATATCCCATATTCTTTGAAAATCCCACCCAATCTCAGAACTTGTGTTTGCAATAATTAAAATAGAAACCAAAGAGATGTCCACTCGGTGACTCTATATTTCAAAAAGAGACAATGGATTGATATGTTAAGCCTACTTTTCGTGATTAATGGTGTAAAAAGTGATTGGAACAGCATCCTTTCTTCCTTTGTTGTGAGAAACAAAAAAAAGGAAGGGTTAGAAGACAATTATGCCACCCACTGTTTTTTCTTTCTTTTTTTTGGGTAAGGGGAAAGGACTGTCAACTCAGTCACTTGACAACTACGGCAAGTGACTGAGTGAGCGAATGAATTCGTAAGTGAATGGTGAGTGAGTGACAAACAGCATATGTCTGTCATATATTTCAATTAAGCCGAACAGAATTGGCAAGTATTTCCGTAAACACAATTCATCAGCATAATTAACAGTGGATTTCTCCCGCACTCTCCCTCACCTTCCTCCAGCACATATCACAACACAAGCCCCCCACCCACTAAAATGGAAAAAAGTGACAGCAGGAGACGCAATTCAAGCACGTGCTAAACAACGCAATGGGAGTTCCGCCGGTCATGTTTGTCTAATGATGATGAATTTCAAATGCAATTCCGATTGGATGAATGGCGGATGATTCAACGGTGTGGTGCGGGGTTCAGTTCATCGCTTCCCATGGTGCAATTGATTGCACAAATATGACGGCGGTTTTTTTTGCATACATAATTATGTTTACTCTTCGAAATACAAAAATATTAAAGGATTTTTAAATGGTTACAATTTTTTCAAAACTAGTTTTAAAATATTGACACTTTTTTTAAATGAACAAAAGACCACTTTTGACCCACCTACGAGGATAATTGTAGTTGATTACTTATGTGAACCCCCCTGACATTCTCTTCTTCTTCTATTTTGTACTTGGAAACTATCCCTTTCAAACTCGGCAGGATAACACACCTTGAAGTATGCTCATCATAAATTTCTCTTGGCTTATAAATTACCTCAAGTGTTGCATATAAATGTTGGAATTATTCTCCTCCGGACGACTGGCACCCTGTGGCCGAACGATATATAACTAATCAAATGTGAGGTAGGAATTTGTGTTGGCCATCCTTGGCACCACCATTTTGCTTTATTGCTCCTTCTGCCTAAGAAAATTTGCCACTTATTGTTGGCCATTTATTCATGTTGGAACTAATTGCCCATTTGCATGATGGCCTAGAATAAGGAATGGCCATTAATTTAGTCAGCAAAACTTTGATTTACTTTGAATTTATGATAATCAACATTTTGTTGGAATGGGAAATATAGGAAAATGGGTAAGGTTCGATATAAAATGTCCTATACTACAAAAGACTAATAGGAACTAATTTGTCAGATTCACAGGAGGTCTTCTGTCGAAGAAAATCCCGATAGGAAGGGTTCTGTCTTCAGAAGACTCAATGGCGGTCTCTTGCCTATAGAAGGCCTATAGAGGACCAGATGAAGGGATTCGGCCAATAGACGACCGAGAGTATATCTTGTGGTCTCCAAAGACCCCCAAGAGAATTTTTGATAGAAGATTAAGATAAGGATTTCTCTCAATGTCACATCGACAAAATGTCTCATGTCCATAGAATACAGTCTGGAGATGATCTGCCTATAAAACACCGATAGAAAATCGGTAAGTGAGTGGCTCACTGAAGGTTTTCACCCCATAGGTGACCGACAAAAAGTCTTTATTCTATAAAAGACCGAAATGCGGGTTTTCATCTGTAGAAGATGGACAAGATGTCTATGGACCATATAAGGCCTACAAGAGATCTATAAACGATTGATAGGAGTTTTGTCTTTAGAATACATGATGTCTTCAGTATATGAAAGGCGGGCTGGGGGTATTCTATACATAGAAGACCAATTGGAGGTCTTTCTTCCATAGAAAACCTATTGGAGATATTCTATCTACAGGAGGTCTCCATATATATATATATATATATATACGTTTTTTGTCTTCCGATTTAAGAATGTCAGTAGAATGTCTTCAGACCTATGGAAAATGTATGTCTTGTAAAACATGATTCAAAAATTAACATCTTTTATTAAGCCTTGAAAATATTCATAAAATCGAACTATTATGTTAAACATTGATAAAAATATTCTTTAAAAAATCCACGACTTAAGATAGGCCTTGAAAAAATATTAGTTAAAAAATCCACCCCTTAAGTTAGGCCTCGAAATATTATTAATATTATTAAAAAATCCACGCGTTAAGGTAGACATTGAAAAAATAAACTTTAAAAAATTCACGCCTTACGGTAGGCTATGAATAACATTATTACAAAAGTCGCGCCTTAAAATATACCATGAAAATATTCTTATAAAATCCACATCTAAGATAGACTATGAACATATTCTTATAAATCCACGCCTTAAAATAGGCTACGACAAATACTCTTATAAAATATCGTCTTAAGATAAGCTGAGAAAAATATGTTTATATAATCCACTCCTTAAGATAGGCTACAACAAATATCCTTATAATATATCCGCTCTAAAGTAGGCTACGACAAATATTCTTATAAAATACATACCTTAAGATAGACAATGAAAATAATATATTAAATAAACGCCTTAAGATAGGATATGAATAATATACTGATAAATTAAACACCTTAACATAGGCTATAAAAAATCATATAAAAATATCTCCGCCTTGTGTTAGGCCCTTGAAACAAACTATTTTAAAAATCCAAGCCTTGAAAAAATGTTCTATAAAATTTTTTTTTATTTAAAAAATTTTTTAGCCTTTGTAGAATTAAAAATATATTTTGTACTAGGCGTCATTATCTCCAGCCCAAATACATTTTATTGATTTTCCAACACCATTAACCGAAATGTGAACAATGAAACGGAAAAAAAACTCGCCCGTTCATTGACTTTAGACTAGTGTCCAAAAGTGAAAAAATCAATTACAAATTTAATGAAATGTAACGATTATGCATCACTGAATTTTCCCCATGACAGACAGACAGACCGACACAACAAACAAACAGTTCAGTTATACCAAAAACACACACACAAATAGCCAAAAAAAAAAAACAATTCACTGCAGTAATAAAATGCAACGAACGAACAAAACAATTATTCAAAAACAAATTCGAAAATTTTTACAACTTTTTTCAGAGTTACGCTCAACATAGATTTTACAGAGGATAATTGGCGTCAAAGCGCCATTTCGAAGTCAATACAACAAAACAAAATACAAAATTTGCTTTGATGATAAATGTTTGTGTGTGTGTGTGTATTTTGAAAAATAAAATACAATAACAACTAGGCAATTTGAATAGTAAATACAACGATTTTTACTACACTACTCCGGTTCATTTAATTCCAGCCATGGTAGAGAGGAGAACTACAAATGCATTGGTGTGTGTGTGAATGCCCCCATAGAAAAAATTAATGCCAGACAAACTAATTAAATTAAAGTGTCACTGAGACGCCTACCTTCACAGCCAGATCAACCTATGATGCATTTCAGTGTGAGAGCCCATTTGCCACAACAACAACAACTACAACTCCTACCCATGAAAATCCCCAACCATAAACCCAATGTGATTTTCAATTTAATTTTCGTATTTTTTCTCCAGCACAAAAAACAACAAAACTCCATTTGAATTCAACTCCAAACAGTAGTTAGTCGTTTGGATTAAGATTGCCAGTGCAGATCACTTTCAATTTTCAGTTTTCAGATTTTTTGGGCGTCGTCGTCTGGGGACAACTGGCGTTGATGATGATGACAACGTTTATGTGACACAACTGACTGGTTCGTTCGTTGGTTGGTAGCCCGGTTATGTCGTTGACTGGTTATGAATGGAGTTTCATTTTTATGATTATTACCAACTATCCGACCAACACCCAAAAGTGCCTACCAAAATGTTGTCACATCTCTTAAAACATTTTTCGTTGTTGCTGTTGTTGTTTTTGTTTGTGGTTGTATTACAAGTTCTTGATGGGATTTTTCGTACAAAGATTTTACATTTCAATATTTTTGTATAAATATTTACACAGACTAAAGAGTGCAGATAACATAAATCACATGCAACGAATAACTGAATACAAGTTACATTGGTTTGCAAGTAAAAAGAGACTAAGTGCAAAATGTAAAAAAGAAAAAAAAAACCAAAAATTATTTGAAGAAAATATTTTAAAACCAGTAAGGAAAGCAGTAAAGTCGGACTGGGCCGACTACATATGATACCCTTCACCACTTTGGGTATATTGTACATATGTATCCTTACAATCGTATGTCAATGTTCCCTCGAAAGGGACATACGCATGTCTTCATGTAACCTATGATAAATTTAATTTGATTCGGACAGAATTAGAGTCGTCTGCGTACCATGGCACAAATTTATGGAAAACGATTTATAGCAAAATTGATACGCGCTATTCGGTACGCCGCACTGTAGAAAATTTAATCTCAATCAGACACCCGATCGAAATAAACATGGAAGCTATGGCAGCATCTGCACCAATTTCAACAAAACCCAGTAATGTCATTCAAGTCTTAATTTGATACGTTGTGCAAAATTTCGTCTTAATCTGACAAACATTAGGAGTTTGGTACACCATTTATACAAAATCGGACGAAAATATATATGGGAGCTATGTCGAAATCTGAACCGATTTCTACGAAACTTCGCACACATCATTCTAGACTTTTTTAAGTACGCTGTGCCAATATATATAGGGACTTTGGTGCACCATTTACCTTAAATCGGTCCAAAATATATATATGGGAGCTATATTTAAATCTGAACCGATTTTCAGGAAACATAGCACACATCATTCTAGACTCAATGAAGTACGCTGTGCAAAATTTCATACAAATCGAACGATATTTATGGACTTTGGTGCACCATTTACCTTAAATCGGGCGAAAATATATATGGGAGCTATATCGAAATCTGAACCGATTTTCACGAAACTTAGCACACATCATTCTCGACCTAATTGAGTACGCTATGCCAAATTTCGTGCAAATCGAAAGATTTGTAGGGACTTTGGTGCATCATTTACCTTAAATCGGGCGAAAATATATATGGGAGTTATATCGAAATCTGAACCGATTTTCACGAAATTTAACACACATCGTTCTAAACTTAATTCAGTACGCTGTGTCAAATTTCGTGCAAATCGAATGATATATAGGGACTTTGGTGCACAATTTACCTTAAATCGGTCCAAAATATATATGGGGGCTATATCGAAATCTGAACCGATTTTCACGAAACTTAGCACACATCATTCTCGACCTACTTGAGTACGCTATGCCAAATTTCGTGCAAATCGAACGATATTTAGGGACTTTGGTGCACCATTTACCTTTAATCGGGCGAAAATACATATGGGAGCTATATCGAAATCTGAACCGATTTTCACGAAACATAGCACACATCATTCTAGACTCAATTCAGTATGCTGTTGCAAATTTCATGCAAATCGAAAGATATTTTCGGACTTTGGTGCACAATTTACCTTTAATTGGGCGAAAATATATATGGGAGCTATATCGAAATCTGAACCGATTTTCACGAAACATAGCACACATCATTTTAGGCTTAATTCAGTACGCTGTGCAAAATTTCGTGCAAATCGAATGATATATATATGATATATATTTGGTGCACAATTTACCTTAAATCGGGCGAAAATATATATGGGAGCTATATCGAAATCTGAACCGATTTTCACGAAACATAGCACACATCATTTTAGGCTTAATTCAGTACCCTGTGCAAAATTTCGTGCAAATCGAAAGATATTTAGGGACTTTGGTGCATAATTTATCTTAAATCGGACGATGAGAGCTATATCTAATTCTGAACCGATTTTCACGAAACTTAGCACACATCATTCTAGGCTTAATTCAGTACGCTATATCATATTTCGTGTTAATCGGATCATATATAGGGACTTTGGTGCACAATGTACCTTTAATCGGTCGAAAATATATATGGGAGCTATATCGAAATCTGAACCAATTTTCATGAAACTTAGCACACATCATTCTAGGCTTAATTCAGTATGCTTTGCAAAATTTCGTGCAAATCGAAAGATATTTAGGGACTTTGGTGCACCATTTGCCTTAAATCGGACGAAAAAATATATATGGGAGCTATATCTATATATGAGGACATGCATAAATCGACTTAGAAAGTGATTCTATGCATATTATCAAAAGGAACCCTGTGTCTATTTCGTTTCCTTTTGCCTGTTACAAACATATACACAAAGACATAATACCCTGTAACACAGTGTGGTGAAGGGTATAACAAATCTACGCCTTAAGGTAGGCCTTGAAAAACTATTTTTAAAACATCCACGCCTTAAGGTAGGCCTTGAAAAAATATTTTTAAAACATCCACGCCTTAAGGTAGGCCTTGAAAAACTATTTTTAAAACATCCACGCCTTTTGGTAGGCCTTGAAAAAATATTTTTAAAACATCCACGCCTTAAGGTAGGCCTTGAAAAACTATTTTTAAAACATCCACGCCTTAAGGTAGGCCTTGAAAAAATATTTTTAAAACATCCACGCCTTAAGGTAGGCCTTGAAAATCTATTTTTAAAACATCCACGCCTTAAGGTAGGCCTTGAAAAACTATTTTTAAAACATCCACGCCTTAAGGTAGGCCTTGAAAAACTATTTTTAGAACATCCACGCCTTAAGGTAGGCCTTGAAAAACTATTTTTAAAACAAAACTTAAGGTAGGCCATGAAAAACATCCACGCCTTAAGGTAGGCCTTGATTTTTTTTTAATCTAAGCCTTATGATAGGCCTTTAAAAAACATTTTAAAAAATCCACGCCTTATGTTAGGCTTTGAAAATTCAATTTTCTATTTCTTCCTAAACGTACTTAGCCCATTTGCCATTTCATTACAGATTTTTTTTTGTTACTTTGTAAAAATTAATTTTGAATAGAAATAAAAATAAATTGCATGCGTAACCTGTCTAAAATATTGCACCTCACTAAAATAAGTCCATGATTTATGAGCTGTTGTAGTCAATTAATGATTGCAGCAGGCAGGCACAGGCAGTAGCTGCTGCGGCTGCCGAAGCAACGAATTGGAAAATTGTTTTGCAAAAATTTGTTCAATCCGCCTATACACACACACAGGCGCATCGGGTGGAAAATGCCAACAACTTGGGTTTTCAATCAAAGAGACAAAAGAATGTTGTCGCCAGGCCTACACACAGGAAAATAAAGCACTTACAACAAAAACAACAACAACAAACAATGATGATGGAGATGATGACAAAATCATCAATTCTGATTAGACAGGCTTATGGATAAGGTAATGGTTAAATGGGAAAACCCGCCTGGGAAATGGAATCGATGCATTGGAACAAATCTGTTTACAATTTTAAGGTACCCTGGCAAGCAACCCTGCATAGTTCGTTCATCCCTTGCCATCACCATCACCAACCACCCCACAAATGTTCTTCTGTCGGTATCAATATTAAAACTTAGCTATTGATTTTAGTTGAAACCAAGGTCAGTGCGCCTTGTCAATAACACCCAAAACTGTTCGGTGGGAAACAATAACATTTTGGTTATGATTTCCAAATATTTTTTTATTTCAAAAATTTGGTTTGGTTTGTTCACGGCGACATCCGCCAATTGAACAAACAAATCGAACCAGATGTTCTCATTCCCATCGTGAGGGAGAAGAAGGTGAGTGAGGGGGTGGGTTGAAAGTATGGCGCAATAGTTTTGTAATTCAAAAATTGTTGTAATGGAACAAATGTTGGCAATTTTATATGGATTTGTTTTCTTTTTCCTACCCCCTATCCTCCATCCACCCTCAACCTTACCTAACATAAAACGTAGATTTTTAGTGCTATCAAATTTCATTTCAATTTGCCAATACTTTTCGCTGGCGAATTATTTTGTTGTGTATCGAATAGAACCCGTCGTTGGCCTTGGGAAGTTCTCTTCTAAGTCTTGGGTCTTTCCTCCCTTTCCACCTTCGAACTTGATTAATTTTGTATTAAAAGTAGTTGCAAAGTCCCTCCAACCGGAACTTTCTCAGTTAAGTAAAACGGGGCAGGCAAGCGAAATACCTTCAATGACATCGAATGACATACCAATGAACAAATTTCTAAAAAGTCAATATCTGGCCCAGACCAGAAGTTAATAAAAAGTGTAGGCGGTGGAAGGTGTTGATGGTAGTCAAGTTTCTATGACCCAACCGTGGTGTCGAAGTCTTTGAAGGAATTTATACGGATGGCATGTTGTAAGCAGCTTAAAAACTACTTAATAGGTAGGAAGGTAGGTAGCCTAGGCAGTATGACAGGCAGTAATACAGGTGGCAATTGACAGGTAACCGTTCGTTGACAGTTAATACTTCTACTCTACAACCCGACTGCAGTTAACAAGGGAAGGAAGTCATCTTAATGTTACTTTTTGAAAATTTATTGGCTTGTCTATGAATAAATTTTGTGTATTTTATAAAACTGAATGCATTTCATTAAAAAAATAAGTTGTCGTAAATTAATAGCGACTTACAACTGTCATGGGCAAAAGCCTCTCCCTCCATATTCTTGTTTCAAATAAAGTTTTGAACGGGAATTATGGAAACGAATTAGGTGTGAAAAATGTATAAGCAGCTTAGAAATGTAATACTTCCCGTCATATTGACAAGTTTTTTTCTGTAGACTGAAATTTATGACCCGGTGGTATGCATACGAAGGAATACGAAAACATGAACCGAACTGATTTTTTTTATTAAAAAACCAGTAAGGGAAGGTGGTAAAGTCGGACTGGACCGACTGGTCGCTCTGTAGACTGAAATTTATGACCCGGTGGTATGCATACGAAGGAATACGAAAACATGAACCGAACTGAATTTTTTTATTAAAAAACCAGTAAGGAAAGTAGTAAAGTCGGACTGGGCCGACTATATGATACCCTTCACCACTTTGAGTATATTCTACATATGTATCCTAACAGATGTCGCCTTTTCAATTGACATGAAACTGAACAAACTTAAATATGCCATCTTTATCTATAAGTTAACCGACTACTTCAGTGCTCTATGCCAAATTTAAATCGGACAAAAATATATATGGGAGCTATATCTAAATTTATATATAAATCTGAACCGATTTTCACGAAACTCAGCACACATCATTCTAGACTTAATTGAGTACGCTATGCCAAATTTCGTGCAAATCGATAGATATTTAAGGACTTTGGTACACCATTTACCTTAAATCGCACGAAACTATATATGGGAGCTATATCTAAATCTGAACCGATTTTCACGAAACTCATCACACATTATTCTAGACTCAATTCAGTACACTATACTAAATTTTGTGCAAATCGTAAGATATATAAGGACTTTGGTACACCATTTAAATTAAATCGGACAAACATATATATGGGACCTATATCTAAATCTGAACCGATTTTTCCCAATTTCAATAGGGTTTGTCCTTGAGCCAAACAAATGAGCTGTAAAAAACTTCATCCAAATCGGATTATAAATGCGACCTGTAGTTTGTTTACAATTTAACACCAACAGACGGACAGACGGACGGACGGACATGCATAAATCGACTCAGAAAGTGATTCATATGATGCATATTCTCAAAAGGAGCCATGGGTCTATCTCGTTTCCTTTTGCCTGTCACAAACATATGCACAAAGACATAATACCTTGTACCACAGTGTGCTGAAGGGTATAAAAATCTACGACTAATGACAGGGCTTGAATTTTTATACCCTAAACAACTATGTTGTCAGGGTATTATAGCTTTGTGCAGCCCCAAGAGATTGTAACGCCGCGAAATATTGGTCCTAGACCCACCTTTAGGTATACCGATCGTCATATCTCGACTAGCTGAGTCGATCTAGACATGTGTGTCCGCCTGTCCATTATAACTTATAAATACGATACAGGCCACAGTTATGGACCAATCTTCACGAAATTTTGCATGTAGGATGGGTTCTGGCCAATGAAGACCCCTATTGTCTTTGGTAAAGATCGGTTAATAAAATGGACCAAAAACTTTATTTTTGTCTGATTTTCAGGTCGCTCCAGAGGCCGCAATTATGGCCAAAAGATGTTGATATTAAAGATCGGCCAATATTTAGCGGCTCAAATGGACCCTGACTTTAGTGTGAAAATGACAAAATTTGTATTCTATGGCGTATATATTAACTACCGAAGGATATAGATCCGAGAAGCCGATAGTATATCCAAGGAGAGAGGTTGACCTTTAAATTGATACCAATTATATTGTCGTATGTACTCGGATGTGGGAGTTACACGTAAATATTTACAGGTGCTTGCGTATTCAAATATTATTTAGTAACCCGTTACCACCCTAGAAGGCGAAAATATAGAGCTGATCGCTTTAAATTTTCCATGAGGGTCCAGGTATGGTCAAGGACAGCGCCTGTAAGTTTCGGTGATGATCAGATAATAATATTGTGATGAAGTGGACCGAAAACTTTTTTTTTTTTGGTTTTTTCGAGCCGATCTATAGGCCACAATTGAAATCCGAACATAACAACTCAGCCCACGGTGGAGGCCAAGAGAGTGCAAATATTGCCCAAGATCGGAACATAGGAACCACACAAAGTTAGATTTTCGTGGAAATTGTGTAGGGTATCATATGGTCGGCCCCGTCCGACTTTACTGCTCCGCTCACTGTTTTTTTACATTTAAATTTATAAAAAAATCACAAGGCTTTAGAAAATATTATTTTGAACCCCAACCTTATATGACTAGGCTGCAGATTTTTTCTACAGAAAAAATCGACCTCTCCGAATAATTTGTTTTTTTTCAGGGGTTATCATATCCCAGAGTATGATTCTATTCAAACTATTTTTACGGTCGCAATTATTTAGTCAACTACTGTAATATCATTGCATGCCAAAAACTAGAACACATACGCACATTAACACATAACAATAAACACATATTTTTTGGGCGAAAACTTTTTTGTCTACATGTCGACAACACATAACTCCCTCCACTCGCCTCGAGTTAGGTATCGGTATAACTCGGAACATTTTCAAAGGACCCATTAATGGTTTTTATTTCCCAAAACAAAACAAAAAAACTCCTGTACGCAACAAAACAATTCTAAACATTTACACGAGTTAGTAGCACACACACACACATATACACATACATATGTCTATTTCTCAGTATGTGTGTGTGTGTTGGTATGCAAGTTGGCAACATTTATGCCATTTGTAGAATATGCGAATTTCATTAGGAAAACTTTTTCTAGTTTTACTGGTGTTGGTTTCCTTTTGTTTCAAACAACTACAACAACAACAGCAACGAGGATTACATGGCTCTGGAAAATTGTAACGGCGGTGTATGGTGTTCTGTCCTGGTCGTCGTCTAGGGTAACAATGGAAAATAAAAGTTTTTTGTTTAGAACAAAAAAAAAAAAATGGAAACAGAAGTAGCAGAAAGAAAAGCGACGAGAAAACAAAAAACAAACAATACACCAACTACTTCTCTAGGGCTTGAAATAAACTTTTTCATATTTCCTTTCACGAATGTGTCGCCCCATAGGAGAAGTCCTTTTAGTGTGTGTATGGCGATATGCTATTCCATTTTACATATGTACGATATGCATGTATACATGATAATGATGATGACTATGTGGATGATGATAAAAGAAAAACAAAAAACAAATGAAAATGATAATTCTTGGCCCTAGTTGTCTGTCAAGGCGAATGGCTTCTTCTTCTGCCGCTTTTCTTATCCTTCGCATAGGCCACATTACACTACCAAATACCACCATGGCAAAAAGGACCGACCGACCATTCATACATAATTGATTTTTTAGTATTTGTTGTACACTTGTTTCTTGGTTGTTGTTTTCTTTAGTTGGCCATTGTGTTGTGGTGGCTGGTAGGACCTTTTAGTACTACTCCACAATCTGTAAATATTTATATTTTTGCTGAATACTTACTTCACTTCGTTCTTTTATATGTTGGCCTAGGTAAAATAAATTAGGCTTAGAAAAAATATTTTTAAAAAACCACGCCTCAAGATATGTTTAAAAAAATCCACACCTCAAGACAGGCCTTACAAAAAATTTCCTAGAATACTAAGCGGCTTTTGATAACAAGCTGTCTGGGGGCGATGCTGAGAAACATCTTATCCACCACCACCAAGGAAATCGATGAATAAAAACATTCATCTCCGAGACATCAAAAATGAGCATGACATAATAATTTTTATAGTTTTTGTCTGTTTGCCACAATTTTTTTGTCTGTGTTTCAAATTCATTGATGTGGGTATGGTTGGTTGGGAATAAATGTTGGTTAATTTCCTCCTACCCTCTTCGAGCAGATCGTACGGCAAATATTGAATTCATTTGAAGTCAGATAAACGTATGTTTTGGAAAATACGAGTGTGTAGATGTATGGAAGACAAATAAAAAGGAAACAGTAAAATGTTATAATGACATTTGTGTATCATCATCATCGTCATCTTCATCAGCATCACTACCCATCATCATCATCGACAGCAGTATCGTCGTGATATGTTTTTCTTTTTGTCGGAATTCTTCTGCTGCCTCCTCTGTCTGTCTTCTCTATGTGGTTGGTGTAACATGTGTTCTTTTGCATTCATTTGGAAATAATTCCGACTGGCTGGCTGGTGTTTCATTTCTCCGCTCTTATCTCTGTTCTATGTTAAGGATTCCAAGGATAACAGCAGCAACAACAACTTATTTAATTACAATTTTCCTGGGAACAATTACAAATTGTGGTTTGCTGTGTAGGATTTGTAACATTTGTTCATTTTTAATTCTCAGAGATTTGGTAATTTTCCATAAGAAATTAATATTCTTATCTAAGACAAAACTAAATTTAGAAATATAATTTTTCCTAAAAGAAACTATTTTTGTTTTCTTTTAATTATTCTAATTTTGACAAAGGCTTATTTGTGTATTTAAATAACAACTGAATTTTCCAGGAATTTAAGAAAATGACTGCTTATATTTTCCCTTTGATTTTGAAATTATTTGTTGGCAATTATTTACATGCCCCTTAAGCATGTTCTTGATTTATTGGAAAACTTTTTCGTAGAAACAATTTTTCTTTTAATGTGAAAATAATTTTCCACTTAACCATCCCACCCTCATCCTCAACTATTTTGTCAACAAAGTTTCTTGTTATCGGAATCGCATGTCACACAATCACTAATAGAAGTGCGAGTTATTGAAAAATAGAAGAAAACTGATTTTTAGATTAGAGGCAGGGAAGCAGGAGGAAACAGAAGGAAGGGGAGCACAAATACGTGGATTTTTAAAAATATTTCTTCTAAAGCCTGTCTTGAGGCGTGGATTTTTTTAAACATATTTTTTCTAAGGCCTATCTTGAGGGCGTGGATTTTTTTAAACATATTTTTTCTAAGGCCCAATTTTAGGCGTGGATTTTTTAAACATATTTTTCAAGGCCTATCTTAGGGCGTGGATTTTTTAAACATATTTTTCAAGGCCTATCTTAGGGCGTGGATTTTTTAAACATATTTTTCAAGGCCTATCTTAGGGCGTGGATTTTTTAAACATATTTTTCAAGGCCTATCTTAGGGCGTGGATTTTTTAAACATATTTGTCAAGGCCTATCATAGGGCGTGGATTTTTTAAACATATTTTTCAAGGCCTATCATAGGGCGTGGATTTTTTAAACATATTATTTCAAGACCTCACAGAAGATGTGGATTTTTATATCCTACACAACTATGTTGTCAGGGTATTATAGCTGTGTGCAGCCCGAAAAAAATTGTAACGCCGCGAAATATTAAGTATGCCGATCGTCATATCTCGACTAGCTGAGTCGATCTAGACATGTGTGTCCGTCCGTCCGTCCGTCTGTCCATTATAATTTGTAAACACGATACAGGCCACAGTTATGGACCAATCTTCCCGAAATTTCGTATATATGATGGGTTCTGGCCAATGAAGACCCCTATTGTTTTTGGTAAAGATCGGTTAATATTTAGGGGATGCAATGGACCAACTACTTAATTTTTGTCGTTTTTTCTGGTCGCTCCAGAGGCCGCAATTATGATCCAAACATCGCAAATTTTTACATGGAGAAGGAGATCGGACCAAAGAATAAACATGCCAGTTTTGATTAGCGGGTCAAATGAACCCTGACTATTGTGTGAAAAATGACAAAATTTGCATTCTATGCCATATATATTTACTCCTGAAGGACATAGACCCGAGAAGGTGAAAGTACGTCCAAGAGGAGTGGTTGGCCTTTAATTTGACCAATTATATGGTTCTATGTAGTTGGATGTGGGAGTTACACCTAAATATTTACAGGTGCTTACGTATTCGTAAATTACTAAGTAACCCATTACCACACAAGAAGGCGTAAATATAGATCTGATCGATTTCAAATTTTCCATGAGGTTCCGGTTATGGTCAAGGACGACGTCTATAATTTTCGGTTATGTTGAGATAATATTTAGGGGATGCAATGAACTGAAAACTTTATTTTTGTCAAATTTGCTAGTCTCTTCATATTTTACACGGTAAAGGGGATCTGAGCAAATATTTAAAAATGCTGTAGATGATGATCGGTCAATATTCCGTGGGTAAATTCAACCGAAATCTAATGTGACCAAATTTTTATTTTTTGGCGGAAATATCCACTTCGGGAAAACAAGATTTTGAAAATATGCCAATGTTAGAAAATTTAGCTATTGGCCTATAATCGGTCAAGAGGGTGCAAATATACCGAAATATTGCCAGGCCCACCGAAAATTAGATTTTCCACAGAAAGTTAAATTTATCATGGTAGTTGTGTAGGGTATCATATGGTCGGCTCCGTCCGACTGTATTGCTCCGCTCACTGGTTAAACATATTTTTTCAAGGCCAATCTTTTTTTTCAGGGCCTATGTTAAGGCGTGGATTTTGTAAACTTTTTTTTAGGACCTATGTTAAGGCGTGGATTTTGTAAACTTTTTTTCGGGGCCTATGTTAAAGCGTGGTCGTATGCTCGGCCCCGTCCGACTGTACTGCTCCGCTCACTGGTTAAACATATTTTTCAAGGCCAATCTTAAAGGTGTGGATTTTTTAAACTGTTTTTTTTCATGGCCTATGTTAAGGCGTGGATTTTCTAAACTTTTTTTCAGGGCCTATGTTCAGGCGTGGATTTTCTAAACTGTTTTTTAGGGTCTATGTTAAGGCGTGGATTTTTTTAAATTTTTTTAAAGGCCTAATTTAATGCGTGGATTTTTTTAAAGTTTTTTAAAGGCCTAATTTAAGGCGTGGATTTTTACAATATATTCTCAGTGACTGTCGTAAGACATGGAGGTTTTTTAAATACTTTTTTCAAGGCATATCTTAAGGTTCGGGTTTATAAAAATACTTTTTCAAAACCTATCTTAAGGCAAAGATTGTGAAGATTTTTTGTAAATCTGGATACCATTAAATGCCTTAATTATATTATACACCATATGTGTGTGTGTATGTGTTTCCTCATTACTTATTGTTGTCATTCCTCCTGTAAGAGGATATTAAATTGCCTATGAATGCCTTGTAATTATCTCATTATGACACGTAGGGTGTTAACGAACGAAGGGAGCATTGTGAATGTGAGTGTAGACACACATATGAATATACATAAATATGCTTATGTATGCTAACAATGTTAATTACATTAGAATTATGTAGAATATGTCTATACTTGTTACGCAGCCTACACATAAATGTATGTAAATATGTACCTAGGGATGTTTCGTATAGTGGAGGAGCTGCGAATAGGCCCGCAACCATGGCTTCACTTTTTGTTTCATAAAGTCATAATTTCAGTTTTTTTTTTTTTTTTTTGAAGAGAAAAGAAGAATTAGAAAAATAATCTCATTTAACCAGCAACAGCAAAAAAAATAAATAAATTATAAAGAAAATTGTTTGTTTAACATTTTTTCTTGTTGGTACAAAAAAAATTAGAAAAAATATTTTCATAATTTTTTTGTTTGTAAAATAATTATGAATATTTGTTAGACAAGGATTTAAACCCGTTTATGTAATATTTTTCATAAACAATTTAAAATTTTTATATGTATATTTAAAAAAATTTATATAAAAATTATTTAAATTTTTAATAAAAAATCTACAATTTCCATCAATTCACATTTAAACTTTATTTGCCTATCTGATTTAATATTAATTATTTATTTATTTAACACTCAATTTAATTTAAATTGATTGATGATCTATAAATATACGTATGTTCGGTTCGTTTAATTTACCGCCTATCCCACTATATATACATAAATACCATTTTATATATATATATATATATATATATATATTACCATTATTTATGTTTGTATGAGTGTGTGCCCATAATTTAACCATATCCATGATAAATAATGATTTGTCTTACCTGAAAAAAAAGAAAACGATAAACATGAAAATTTAATTAATTATTTAAACAACATACAACAACAAGAAAAACAACAACAACAATATTATTTATTTATAGTGACATAATATTCTAATCTCAGTAAGCCTCTATGATATCGAATTGAAATAAATTATAATGGCAATTGGTAATAATAATTGCCATGATTGAACATGTTGAGATTAAAGTCAATATGGAAATTGCTAAAAAAAACGGTAATTAATTTAAAATAAACAAATTGTGGGAAATAAACATGCCAAATGATTATTTTGATTAATAGCGGGATTTAGGTATACAAAGGGGGTAAATTAAAAAATATTTTTTTTTCAACGAAAATTTGTTAAAGCTTCTAAAAGCTTAAAAAATACCTTTTCAAGGCATAAAAGAATACGTGGATCTTTAAAAAATATTTTTTCAAGGCCTAAAAGAAGGCGTGGATTTAAAAAAAATATTTTTTCAAAGAAGGCGTTAATTAAAAAAAAAATAAATTTTTAAGGCCTAAAAGAAGCGGTGGATTTTTAATAAAATATTTTTTCAATGCCTTAAAGAAGCAGTGGGTTTTATAAAAAATAGATTTTTCAACGGCCTATCCTAAGGCGTGGATTTTTATACCCTTCACCACACTGTGGTACAGGGTATTGTGTCTTTGTGCATATGTTTGTAACAGGCAAAAGGAAACGAGACACATGGTTCCTTTTGAGAATATCCATAGAATCACTTTCTGAGTCGATTTATGCATGTCCGTCCGTCCGTCTGTCTGAAAAATCGGTTCAGATTTAGATATAGCTCCCATATATATTTTCGTCCGATTTAATGTAAATGGTGCACCAAAGTCCTATATATCTCTCGATTTGTACGAAATTTGGCACAGTATAATGAATTAGGTCTAGATTGATGTGTGTTAAGTTTCCTGAAAATCGGTTAATGTAAATGTGCCACATATCTTTTGATTTTCACGAAATTTGGCACAGCGTAATAAATTAAGTCTAGAATGATGTGTGTAAAGTTTCCTGAAAATCGGTTCAGATTTAGATATATGTGTCAAGTTTTCTGAAAATCGGTCCAGATTTAGATTTAGCTCCCACATATATCTTCGTCCGATTTAATGTAGTTGGTCAACCAAAGTCCCTATATATCTTTCGATTTGTAGGAAATTTGGCACAGTATAATGAATTAGATCTAGATTGATGTGTGTTAAGTTTCCTGAAAATCGGTTCAGATTTAGATGCAGTTCCCATATATATATTTTCGTCCGATTTAAGGTAAATGGAGTACCAAAGTCCCTTAATATCTCTCCGTTTGAACGAAATTTGGCACAGCGTAATGAATTAGGTCTAGAATAATGTGTATTAAGTTTCCAGAAATCGGTCCAGATTTAGATATAGCTTAAATATTTGACCAAATGACAAAAATTAGTATCTGTTGCAGAATGACGTGTTTATGGATCCAATTTCATTTTACGTCGTCTCTTAGGATTCATCAGTTGAATATACCCAAAGTGGTGAAGGGTTTCATATAGTCGGCCCCGTCCGACTTTACCACTTTCCTTACTGGTTTCTTATTATCCTCAAAAGGTGTGGATTTTTTAAATATTTTATTTTCGATATCCTTATAAGCCGAACGGCAACACTGTTGGTGAGAGAATGCCAGAAAGAATTTCAACCGCCAAACGAAACGAACGATCGTTGGTTGTGTGATCTCAATCGTTTTTTATGTGTGTGCGAACATTCTTTGGCGAATGCTCGTTTGGTAAAGAATTTATCGCCATAAATTCATTCGTAAAATGAGCACAAAACGAAAAGAATGTATTTTAATTCATTCGCAAGCGAATTTTTGTGCACCCTGCTTAATTTTTCCTTTTTTTATTTTATTAGGGGCAAATATTTCAATGGACGTTTTTGAGGACATCCAGAGAGGGATGTCAAGATTTGTTTTTACCTTTTTACAAAACATCCAGAAAACAATCCTAGATTTTTTTGGTAGATATTGATAACTTTCAGAGGAATAGGGTCTGTATTTTTCTAATTATTTCTTTGATGACTAGGTGAGCAATAAAAGTGGACTTCAAATATTTTATGAGGACTTTGGAACTTAAAAAATCAAAATTCTGTTTTAATAGTGAATAAAATCATGTATTTAAATATTTTTATTGTTTTTTTTTCAATATTTGAAAAAATATATTGAAATTTAATTCAACAACACAAATTCATGTTTTCACTTCATTATGTGACAATTTATAAACAAAAATTTTCACTTTTTTCGACTCAAATTACCGTAACGAAATCAACAGTAATTTCATCTCAAATAAGTGTTTTAAAAAAATTAATTAATTTTTTTGTTATTTTAATTTCCTACTGTGTGCGGCTGTTGTTTTTCGTCTATAAATAAAGGAAATTAATCGAAAATATCGATTAATATCTAAGATAAATAAAATTTAAAGATACACATCGAAACTCCATGCTGAAGTAGCTAAAAAAGCTCCGGCAGCGTAATTTAAATTTTTGGGCAATTTAATCAACGCCAAGAAAAAGAAAAGCAAATGAAATTGGGAGCCCAAGAGTTGGGAGTGGTTGGTAGAGGTGGTGGCGGCGGCGGTGTTGGATCATTAAGAATATGTTAATTTTTGTGTCTTCGAAAGGTAATTTGGTTTCTTGTCATTTTGAACATATAGGAAGATGCTTGTCAGCCTGCATGCCGAATAGATTCCAAACTGTTTTCTCCATTGATATGAAGAGAGGGGGAAGGATGGCGGCGGCGTTATCGTTACATTTATATGCCATAAATATTAATACATGTCACATACACACACAAACACACACACCCGATATGATTTACACATTTTCAATGTCATCTTCTAACACATCGTAGATGACACTCCTCACTTTGGGTACAGTGAGACGGAATATGTTAAGGAGGAGCCAACAAGCAGGGGATAAAAGGAAGTTGCTGGGTTACTTGCAGTTTTGATGACATCTCCAGCTTCTTTGGGGTCCCTTCTCACAGCCAAAACAGCATGGCATTGCTAACAATCATTTTTGATTTTGAAATAAATCAATTATATTCATTCTGTCAGCGATAGGTCGGAAAGAAGCAGGGGAAAATGAAATTTTTGTTGTATAAATATATATATGTGTATGTTTGTTAAATATATCCAAGCCGTGTAAATATGGGAAATATTTAAAGAGATTTTTTTTGTTCTTTTCAGTCTATATTTTTGGGTATCATCACTATGAGATGTCATTCACTTTCCATAGTCTCCCCTTACCCAAAAATGTACTATTTAAATCATAAATAATATTCAAATGACAATTTTGAAAATTTTGTTTGTTGTTGTAGTTATGATTATCATCGCTGATGAAGACAAAATGTGGGGCGAAATTACAAATCCTGTTCATTTGTAATTCAGATAAGCTCTCAAATTTTTGCTGAATAATCTTCAAATTTTATTCGGTTTACAATATGTGGATATATAGAACAGCAGCAACATTCAGCACCATTATCATCCGTGTACAATGAAATGGAATATTTAAAATTTTGAGAACAACGAATGACATGTTATTTACAATGGTGCTCGGCGGAGCTTAGCACACTTTGAGTGAGTGCCAAAAAAAATGTAGATAGGATGTGTATATGCAATGGATTTCAAAATTTAAGGCAACAATTTTGCTACATATATTAAGGTTTTCTATTCTTCTATGGATACAAGTCTTCTATAGGTAGAAAAACATTATCATCCGTGTACAATGAAATGGAATATTTAAAATTTGAGAACAACGAATGAAAAACAAAACTGAAAATATGTATTTGGAGCAATTCAATTCATTTTCATTTTATTTACAATGGTGCTCGGCAGAGCTTAGCACACTTTGAGTGAGAGCCAAAACTTATGTAGGTAGGATGTGTATATGCAATGGATTTCAAAATTTAAGGCAACAATTTTGGCCCATAGATATTGAGGTTTTCTTGAATGAATTTTTAAAGCCTAATTTTAAATTAAAACAAACTTGCATTCATATATTTTTTAAACAGACCCTTAAGCGAGGGCGTTTTTTGTAAATAAACCTTTGACAAGGCCAAGATTTTTAATTTTTTTTAGGCTTTCAAGGAGACAAAACCTTGGATTTTTAAACTTATTCCTTTCAAAAAAATTCAAGCATACATTTTTTCTACAAATATGTTTCAATGACCAGCGGAGCCTCTGTGCAAAATTTTGTAATATTTTCATGGTTTGTCAGACCATAGATATACCCTTTTTCTCAATGTCTATCACGAACTCAGGAGTATATTTCTTTAAATATTTTTCAAAGCCTCAGGCCTTCAGGAGTTGATATTTTTTTATATTTCTCAGAGTCTATCAGAGCCACAGGAATATATTTTTTTGAGATATTTGTTAATATTTGGCCTAAGGGGCAATTTTTTTTTTCAAAAAAGTCGCAAGCATGGATATTTGACAAAAATTCTCCAATGACTCTGAAGTAGATTTTTAGAATATTTTTAATGGATCAGCAAGGCCCCAAGAGTTGAATGTCCAAAAGAACCTAAAGTGTCGATTTTTAAAGTAGGCAGTGGGAACTGTATTGTAGTTGTCTGCAAATGCCTTGTTGACCACGAAGTCAGACGCCAACGAAACGAACTTCTCATTGGGGTCGTATCGCTGGTAACGCAAGAACTTCGAATTGTCACAAGTGGCATTTGGGTATGAAAGGTTTTTGTAAAGAAGCAAAAAAATAGCTTCTGAGGAGAATATCCCAACAAAAAACTAAGGGAACTGATGAGGATCAGTGGCGAGATCCGAGACTATAGTCTTCCCTGCCTTACCCCTCGGCGGACAATGCCATACGTTCAGCCTGACTATTTTGCAAAAACAAAATACAAATAGCATCCCAAATAACTCGCCAACACTACTGAAGTAATAATTTTTAGATACACAAGAGCAACAGTTGTAGATTTTTTTAAAGTCCAGCATTTCCTTAGGAGTAGTTTTTTTTTCAATATTTTGTAAGGACAATTAAAACCTCAATAGCAGTTTTTTAAATATTTTTTTTTAATATTTTCAAGGCCCTTCAGAGCCTCAAGGTTATATTTTTACAAAAAGAATTTAAAGGCCTAGCCTGAGGTATGCCTTTTAATTTCATAGTGAATAGGGTAACAGGCGTCCAATAGAAACTCTGAAGTGGATTTTTTTGAATACAAAAAAATAATTTTCAAGAAAAATGAGTCTCAGCTCTGGATTTCCTAATTACTAAGGTCTTAATATATATTTTTTAACCTTAAGACTAATAGAGCTCCAGCTTGTTGAGCTCTAGAAGTGCTCTAACTTCAAAGGTCACATTTTTAAAAATTATGTTTTTTCGACCCATTTTTTATTGAATATTAAAAATATCAGTCGTGGATTTGTTCAGAAATTAAATTTGTAATATTTTTTCGGAGGACTCCAATGCCTCTAGAAGCTCCCATAATTTTTTTATTCATATGAACAACTTCCCAGGGAAATTGTTATGTATAAAAATTTTATATTCGGAAGATTAACCCCTCTCTGACACTGTTTTTATTTATTTATTTATTTATTTTTTAACAAATATGAGTACTAAAGCCAGAAGAACCGTTGCACTAAATCTGAATTAGATCCACAATTATCAAAGTTTCTAAAGCAATTCCCATGGTCGTTAGGAAAAGAAGTTTCAAATTTATATTTGCTGAAGTAGGTCATCCAGAGGGGTCCAATTAAACGATAATTTTAACAAAGCCGCAATAATAACATTTCTTTGTTCCAATTTGTTTTTATTTATAGACAAGTTCAAAATTCAGGTCAAATCAGATTACGTTCTATTAATATTTACCTACCATGACCCATATGTCTAGATATTCCCAAGGGAAGAATTCTGCTGTCTGCATCTCTACCATCTTAAAGATCCCCTAATTTTATCCCATTCTTTGGTTATGTCTTTGTGATGCTAGGCGGAGATAAGACGCCAAATTATGCTACTTAAGAAAGCTATAATTTGGGTCTCTTTAAATATTTACATAATCTTATTATCTACCACCTCCATCTACTCTACTGTTGATTTGTTTAACAAAAAAAAATGAGATTATCAACCTGTGATAGCGCCATGAAACAAAACGTTAGAACAATAGTGACACGATTTTTAGTCGGACTATAAAAAAAATTCAGTTTCATTGGGAAAAATATTGAAGGAAAATCAAGTTTAAAATTTTCATCCCAAATCCACTAGCTTGTGGACAATGCAAATTAGCCACATTGGCTAAAAATTAAAAAAATGCTTGTAATGTTTTTTTTTTTTTCATTTAATTATAACTAGATTTGTTAAACCCTCCGATTACACGCAAGTTGGTTGGAAATCCTTTCGTTCTGACTTGCAATTTTTGTTCACTCTTACTTCGCATCAACGAACTTCTTCCTTTCAAACAATACCTAAATGAACTTGCAACTATGCCCAGACCATACCCTTCCAGACCAACACTTCAGTGCAAAAAAATAAAACCGAAAAAGTATAAAAATAAATCCAAAATAAATACTTTAATGTAAACAGTTGTGAAAAGTAATCTGAGAAAATCCTCAATTTCCCGCTATATTTTATTTATACTTTGCAAAAACAAAAACAACAACAGCAACAAAAAAGAAGAAATCGAAATGAGAAATGAAATTGCTGTCAGCCAGCTAGACAGACGTTCAGACAAACAACGATTCGAGTATTTACTATTTCCCGTTTTACGTTTCCTTTCAGTTCTCTTTTTTCCTCCCCCCGGTTTTCCGGAATCTACCATTTTCCTTTCCTTTAACTTCCTACTCGCTGAATTCTTTTTTTCTTATTTGAACTCTAATGACTGGCAGTTACATTGATTTTTTCGAATGTGTGGAAAAATCACCCCTTTTTCGTACGTAATGTTGAGAATCAAACCGAACCACCCACCCTTATGGTGAAAATTCTATTTACTTTTGGATGCTGCTGTATCTCTGGATCGGCCAGCCTGCCTGCCCTTTCCGCTTTTGGTTTGGTAGCTTTTCAATAGATGTAGCAGCTTATTGTCATCATCATTGCAGAACTCTATGTGTGGCATAAACCTTTTTTGACATTAAACGCAACAGTAGCAACAGTCTTTGGTGGTAGGTGGCCATGCGACAGGATAACTGCTTGGTTGTTGCCTGGCTGTGAAGCAGACAGTAGCCCCGCCAATTTGTAGTGGTAGTAAGATAATTGTCATCATCTGTTTTTAACAGACAGCAAAAATACTGCACAGTGGTTAAATATTCTTTAAAAAAATCAACGATTTAAGTTAGGCCTTAAAAATATTTTTAAAAGATCCGCGCCTTAAGTTAGGCCTTGGAGAAATATTTTTAAACCAGTGAGCGGAGCAGTATAGTCGGACGGGGCCGACCCTATGCTACCCTACACAATTACCACGGAACTCAAACTTACTGCGGAAGTTTATTCCAAGCCTGGCCAATATTTCGTGATATTTGCACCTCTTCTTTACACTGGCATATATTCCGAATATTACTTATATTCAGTACAGCTTGTCCAGATTCCCTTCGCCGTGTGTTGTGTTGTGATGTTCGGCTTAAATCGACGGCATATAGATCGACTCAAAAAAAAAAAAAAAATAATTTTCGGTCCACCTTATCCCAAAATTATTAACTGGTCATCACCGAAAATTATAGGCGTTGTCCTTGACCATAACTGGAATCTCTAGAGTGGTAATGGGTTATTAAATAATATCTCAGTACGTAAGCACCTGTAAATATTTAAGTGTAACTCCCACATCGACGAGTGCATACGACAATATAATTGGTATCAATTTAATGGTTAACCACTCCTACAACTTCTCGGGTCTATGTCCTTCAGGGGCAAATATATACGCCATAGAATACAAATTTTGTAATTTTTCACACAAAAGTCAGTGTCCATTTGACCCGCTAAATATTAACCGATTTTTATCAAGATAGGCGTGCTTATTCTTTGGTCGATCCCCTTCTCCATGTTTGGGCCACAATTATGGCCTCTGGAGCGACTAAAATCAGACAAAAATTAAGTTTTTGGTCCATTTCATCCCCTAAATATTACCAAAATAGGGGTCTTCATTGGCCAGAACCCATCCTACATGGAAAATTTCGTGAAAATTGGTCCATACATGTGGCGTGTTTACAAATTATAATGGACAGACAGACGGACGGATGGACACACATGTCTAGATCGACTCAGCTAGTCGAGTTATGACGATCGGTATACTTAAAGGTGGGTCTAGGATCAATATTTCGCGGCGTTACAAACTCTTGGGGCTGTACAAAGTTATAATACCCTGACAACATAGTTGTGAAGGGTATACAAATCCACGCCTCAAGATATACCTTGAAAACAAATATTTTTGAAAAGTCCACACCTTGGGGTATGTTTTGAAAAAATATTTTTTAAATCCTCGCTTGTGGTGGGTCTTGAGAAACTATTTCTAAAAAAATTAACGCCAAGTGGAAACCCATAAAAATATTTTTATAAAATCCCTTGAAAAATATTTTTTAAAAAAATCCAAGCCTATTTTCCGAATCATTTCTCAGAATACAAAATACAAAACCTCTCTTCCACAAATCAGCTGTTTTGAAAAGTCCTGACAGCTTTTATTTTATGCGGAAATGGGGGGGGGGCGGGAGTACAACGAAGTGAGCATGTGCCATGTAGTGTAGAACACCAACAAAAAATACCTCTACGCGCGATGTGGTTTTTACAAATGTTGATGCCCTCTACTACGACCATGCCATGTTGTACCGAACCGTCCCGCCATGCCAAGCATTCATGCACGACGAAACGCATTTGTAGTTGTTGTGGAGTGTTGGCTGGCTGAACCATTCCTCTGTGTTTCAGCTTTCCGAGTTCACCGAGGAGTAGAGGATGCTTTTTGATGTTGCTGTCGTTGTTGTTGTTGTTGGTTTTCTTGTTCATCTTTCCATCTGTCCACACAACAACATCTGTGCGTCTGTCCGCTGTAGATTTTCATTTCCATTTACTGCCGTCGTTGTTGTTGTTTTTCAGTTTTTTTCTTTGATTTTCAATGATGCTATGAAGCCGTTTGTTTGTTTTTAATGTTGTTGTTGTTGGAGTCCACTGTTGTTGCTGTTATTTGAGAGTTATGCGATTTATTCTAACATCCCGTAGTGTTTTCCTGTTTTCTTTTTTTCATTCTGTATGAATGTTTTTCCCCCACCCCCACCCAATTGCTTTATGATGTTCATATTTTTCCTCTTACTATAAATTGCGTTCCGTTCCGTTAAAAGGCGATGCTGATGATGATTCATACAAAGTTTTGTGGTTTTGTTTTTGGGAAAGACGTTAAAACGGAGAGCATCCACGGCGTTTGTGGGGGTGTGGGGGAAAATGAAGAGTGAAATTAATTTTTTTGGGGGGAAAATTATTTTGGATTTCTTTTGTATATATTGAGATTTGTTTTCATTGTTTTTTTGTTTTGTTTGTAATAAGGATTTGGAAGTTAAGCAAGCGGAACTAAGTATTTTGTGAGTCGAACCATTTTTATCAAGGACATTTTTTAGACATATTTTTTAAGGAGGCGTGGATTTCTTAAAAATTTTTAAGGACCATAAGAGACATGGATATCATTGTCTCAAGATCTATATAGGCGTAGATTTTTAAAAAATATTTTTATGGAGCCAGAAAAGGCGTGGATTTTTTAAAAAATACTTTCTAAGAACCAAAAAAGGCGTGGATTTCTTCATTTTTTTTTAGGGAGGCGTGGATTTCTTAAAATTTTTTTAGGGAGGCGTGGATTTCTTAAAAATTTTTTATTAATTTTTTTTTTGGGACCAGAAGAGGGAAGTTTGGATTTCTTAAAATTTTTTTAGGGAGGTGTGGATTTCTTATAATTTTTTTATTAATTTTTTTTTTAAGGACCAGAAGAGGCGTGGATTTCTTAAATGTTTTTAGGGAAGTGTGGATTTCTTAAAATTTTTTATTAATTTTTTTTTTTTAATTTTTTAAGGACCAGAAGAAGCGTGGATTTCTTAAAATTTTTTAGGGACCAGAAGAGGCGTGGAATTGTTAAAAAAAAAATTAAGGATCAGAAGAGGAGAGGATTTAAAAAAAAATATTTTTTCAAGGACAATATATAGAGAAGGAAAAGATTTTTAAAAAAATATTTTATTATGCATATTCAAGGCACAGGATTTTTTTAAATGTTCGAAGATTTTTTAAAAGAAAATTTAAGAAGAACACTTGACGTGGATTTCTTTTGAGATAAACATAATGTGAATTTAAAAAAAATATATTTTTTTCAGGTTCCACGTTCTCTAAAATTGCCCACATTTTTCATTGTGCTGAAACTACAACAAAAATATTTTTAAATTTGAAATAAATTTAGCTTCTCCAGACCTTTTGAAATCCATTGCATTGTACTTCGTTGAATAATTGTTACATGTCCAAAAGATTTACATTTTCAATTTAAATGAAAAAAAAATTGGAATGTAGAATTCCAATAACACATATGTTCCCTGCAGGCCAGACAAAACCAAAAATACCACAAAAAGGAGTGAACCGTAACGAAACAAAAAAGAAGGAACAACATTTCATCTGACAAACACCCAGAAATGGAAAAAACAGTGTTAAAAATCCTTCTCCACATTGGAAAAAAAAATTAAATGAAAAATTTTCACAAAAAATTGTTTTGGAAGAGTTCCGGGCACTTTCGACATGATTCGGCTGTCTTCGCAACTAATAAATGAGTTTACAGCAGATTTCTCCTACAGAAATTTATTAGCAACAACCCCATAGGGTCGTCACACCAAACTCGGAGTATTGCAGAAAAAAATTAAGCATGCCAAACAACATCAAGGATGGAATGAGATGTGATGCTTTGGTTGTGGGGGATCATCTTGAAAAATGTTTTCTTTTTTTTAAGAAAAATCCATTCGAAAAAAATTGCAACAAAAAATAAAAAGACTACCAGCATCACATCATCGACAAAAAATGAGAAATAAATTCTTTATAAACATTAAAATTGTTTAACAAATTTATTACCCTTTTGGGGTGGTGGCATGAATCTGCTGCACTGCACACACACTCTCGAAAAAGAGGAAGACATCTAACCAAATTCAGTTGCTGGATGTCGGCTGGTTTCCTTTACTCTCAGGCTGGCTGGCCCGACGACCGCCTGACTGCGGCTGGAGGCGGTGGTAATGTCTTTGGTGGAGCCAGCGAACCAGCCATTCACCATTCATCCATTTTTGCATTGGCAGTCGTCGGTGCGGATCACTTCGGCACATAATGTGATTTTTAATGCAATTTCTGCATCATTGCAATTATTCCACACATTTTATGGCTTCAAAATGTTGACGATAAAAAGTATATTTATCACTTAAGCTTCACTAAATATTGTACAACACACATTACACAGCATCAGCAGTTGCAGTAGCAACAACACCAGCAACAGCAGCATCAACGATGAACAATAACCAACCATCCAATAATCCTCCAGCTTCCAGCCTCCCAGCCATCGACATAATAAAGTTGTTGTTGCTGTTCGATCTGCACCGAATCACAACTGCATTATCTCGAACATGAGCATTCCTACCGCAGAAGCCGCAAAACTCTACCGCACACACACATATGGCACTCACGCTCCAGCTTCCTGGCTTTGGTTTGGGATTTGCCTGGCATAGCTGGCTGCCACCGTTGATTTGTTATGATTTGATTTTAGCGCTCTTTAATCTCTTCTTTCTTTAGTGTAAATATATGAAACTAACTGGCGGGATTGCGGGATGGCTGTCCGATAAGTTTGCCTAGTTGCTATGTAAATAATGAGTTCAACACATCGGTGTTTATATGTGTGTCACTTAACATCAAATTCATGCCACTAATTGTTGTAAAGTTTTCACACAGCAGTAATGCTCTAATGGGGCTCTTCTATGATGTGAAAATCCGAAAAAAGGTCATTCAAAAAGCATATTTTTATAAAAAAAATCCAACCCATATAAAAATATATTTATAAAAATCCAAAATCCAAAAATATTTCTTAAAAATTCCACGCCTTGTAAAGACTTTTGATTCATTTACCTTCAACCAAATTCATTCACCTTCAACCAAAAAACAAATTTGTCACCCAACAATAAATCGAAAACCCTCCATAAAATCCAGACAGGCTAGGTCACTCTTGGAATGAAATATCATTATTTGTAATTCCTCCACTCGATCTCCTCCTTTACCCCCCTCTCTCTCGCCATTCCTCCTTGAAAGAAATCATTGTAAATATACTCGAAATGCTTTTGACTTTTGATAAGCATTTAAAAATTCCAAAAACCCTCGAAAAAATAACTGGTCATATCCCCAAATCAAATGAAGATAATATAATTCCTCCCCCAGATACCTCCTTCAAATCACACCTAATATTTTTTTGTTTATTTTTCACAAATGACAATGCCACAAAGCCAGGCAATTTCCTTTAATAAATGATTCACTTGACACGAAATGCAAGGTAAGCAAACTCAGCAACATATTTGGAAATTGGCTGGCTCAAGAGCAAAAAATAAAAAGAGGATGACATGTCTGGGTGACAAAACCCAAATAAAGGTTGAAGCCTTTATTGCCGAGACATAAAAAATGCCCACTTCAGTATTAAGAAGTGGAGGTGGCTTTTAAGAAAATTGATTCATAATTTTTTGCAAAATCAAAAATATTGGGGACACTTCATATTAATAAACCTAAAAAGGTGAATGACTTTCTTTTTTTTGTGATACCCTCATCCCAGAGAGTCACTACTTTGAGTAAATAAAAAAAAATCATCCGAACCGTTTTATTTAAAAATAAAAAACCGATTCGCATCTGAGATGCGAATCAGTTTTTAATACCGAAAAAATTCTCCGAAAGTGAGGACTTATTTTTTCGACACAGAAAATATTAAAGGTAAGGTTTTGAGGCTATTTTTTTTATGATGTCTTCCGCTTCTGAATATATTTTTTTAAATAGGAAAAAAATTTGGTCATCTGTTTTCTGAGGATATTTTTCTCAGACACTGATGATTTATTTCACATAGAAAATAATTGGTCCTCTGCTTCTGAGATTCTTTTTTCTATTAACGCTATTTTTCATATAGATATTGATTCTGAGCTCTACTGAAAAAAATTTAATAATAAGCCTCTAAAAATTGTTTCTATACAAAAAAAATGGTCCACAACTGTTGAGAAATTTTTGTTCTATAGAAAATAATTTTGTCCCAGCTTCTGAGGATTTTTTCAAAACAAAAAACTTGTTCCTCGCTTTCTAAAGGATTTTTTCTATAGAAAACTATTTTGTCCTCAACTTCGGAGGCTATTGTTGTCTATAGGAAAAAAAAATTCGATTCTCAGCTTCTGAGGTATTTTTTTCTAATGAAAAAAATTGGTCTTCAGCTTCTGAATACTTTCTTTAGAAAAAAATTGGCTTCTGAGGCTATTTTTTTTATAGAAAAAAATCCACAGCTTCTGAACATTTTTTTATATAGAGAAAACTGTGGTCCTCACATTTGATCCCATCTTCTGAAGATTTGATTTTTTTCTATAAAAAATTGGAACCTCAGGTGTTGAGGCTATTTTTTTATAGAAAAAAATTTGGTCCTCCGCTTCAGAGGATTTTGTTCTATAGAAAAAATCTTCAGATTCTGAAGACTTTTTATTTTCTATTGAAAACATGTTGTCCTCAGCTTCCGAGGACTTTTTCCTGAGGGCTCTTTTTCTATTGAAAAAATTGGTCCCAGCTAAGAAGGACTTTTTCTATAGAGGTCCTTAACTCCTGAGTATTTTTTCTGTAGAAAATACATTGGAACCTTAGTTTGAGGCTATTTTTTCTGTGGGAAATTTGGTCTTTAACTTCTGAAGACTTTTTTCAGATTCACTGAGGACTTTTTTCTATAGAAAAAACTTTGGTTCTCCGCTTCTGAGGAATTTTTTATAGAAACTAATTTTGTCTTCAGGTTCCAGCTTCAGGTGTTTTTTTTTTTTTTTAAAGGAAAAAAATGGCCCTCAGTTATGACATTTTTTATAAAAAAGTTGTGGCTCTCAGTTTCTAAAAAAACAGAAAAAACATTGGAACTTTTTTCTAAGGGCTCTTTTTTCTATAAAAAAAAATGTTGTCTCAGCTATTGAGGCTGTTATTAATAGAAAAAATTTGGCACAGCAAAGGAGAACTTTTTTCTAAGAGAAAACTGCCTCTGAGGATTTTTTTCAATAGAAAAACCATTGAAACTTCAGTTTCTGAGAACAGTTGTCTACAGGGAAAATTGGAATCTCATTTTTTAAGGCTATTTTTTCTATAGAAAAAACTTGCTTCTTAGGGTTTTTTTTTTAGATTTACTTCTGTGATTTTTTTCTATAGAAAAATCGGTCCTCAGCATCTAAGAACTTTCTTTCTATAGAAAAAAATTGGTCATCAGTTCTGAGGACTTTTTCTGTAGAAAAAAGCTGATCCTCAATGTCTGAGGCTATTTTTTCTATAGAAAAAAAAGTTGGTCTTCTGCTTCTAAGGACTGTTTTAGTCCTTCTGAGGACTTTTTTAGTCCTTATGAGGACTTTTTTGGAACTTCTCAGGACATTTATCAATAGGAAAAAATTTGGTCCCACTGAAAACTTGGAAAAAATGTTGGTCTTTAGCTTCTAAGGACTGTATTGGTCGTTATGAGGCCTTTTTTGGCCATATGACTTTGGTCCCACTGAGAACTTGGAAAAAAGGTTGGTCTTTAGCTTCTAAGGACTGTTTTGGTCGTTCTGAGGACTTTTTTGGCCATATGAGTTTTTTTTTTTTTGGTACTTCTGAGGAAATTTTTCAATAGCAACAAAATGGGGTCCTTCTGTAGCAAAAGATTTGATCCTAAGCATCTGAGTACTTTTTTTAGAAACATATTTGATCCTCAGCTTCTGATTTTTTCTATAAAAATATAGGTCCTCTCTGCAAAATTGACCATAATTTTTCGAACAGACCTCGTATTATTTTTTCCTAAATATTTTTTTTTACCTGTTCCCCTTCCATTTGTAACCTCTTCAATTGGTGACTTCTTTCACAATTAACGATAATTGTATTGTCCAGAAAAAAAATTGCCCAACACTAATCCCCTCTCGTTCATAAATTTCACTTCAATTCGATTGCCATCTCGTAAATTTTCAAAATGTCTCAGTTCAATTTCGAATGTCCATTAGAAAAAATACAAAAACCAACAACAACAGAAAACGAAGTACAGCTCTAAGAAAACCCAACAATTGACCAGAATAACAACAGAAAAACTACAATAACAAAAACAACAACAAAGAGGTAAATGTGAAAATAAAAATTGGAGCAAAAAGAAATGCTTCTATTGTTGGCATTGTTGATTGTGTGACAAGAGACAGCACCTCCCCCCACTCTCTCCTCATATACTCTTTACAATAGTTATATGGATGGCCAAATAAGAATGGAATGACAAAAAAACTCCAACTCCATGGGGAATTCCAGAGGCATAGAGAATCGAGTATGTGCCTGTCTGTCCTATTCGATACAAAAAAAGATGGTCAGCGAGACACATTTAAACAATTAAGAATTGAAGACAAGCGTATAAATGGGCTTGGGGTAACATGACACAACAGCTTTTACAATTACAGCTGAAAATAACGACCCCTCCCCCACCACAGAGATAGAACTCCCTAAGAAAAACAAGGGCACACCACACAGCAAAAAATTGTGACACTTTCCTAGACAAAGAAAATATAACAACAATTACAAGAGCAGCCAGAAAAACTGTCTTATTACCCTAAACATCCCAGCCAGCCAACCAACAAGTCGACTGGGCTGGCTCGGCCGACCATCCATCCATTCAGCCATCCATCCGACCAACCATTGAATTAACCACAAAATAACAACCAGATAAATGTCGGATTGTGTGTGTGTGTCTCAATTTTTGTGTCTGACTGTTTGTCTGTCGTTCTCAAAATGACAATGATTGCATCATAATATCCAATTTTTTTCTCGAAGAAGAAAAAACATGGGCCTCCTATTGTTGTTTTTGTCTCTTCTTATGATTGTCACTTTTTTACAAAAACCGAATGTAAACAACTCAACCACAAGAGTTTTTCTTTTAACTCTAGGAAGAAAAATCAACAACAACAAAAAAGCAACAATCACGATGATTTCAAACCTCCCACAACCCAACCAACCTCCTCCAGGCCCCTCTCTCATAAAATCTCTTCTATAAAATCTACTCTGCATTTTAAATTAGAATAAATCGATCTCCTCCTCCATCGTCAGACAACCGTCTAAGTTATTGCGTTACACCAGCAATTATCTAATAATGAAAATCACGTTTAGAATTGAGCAGAAAAAAAATCTGAAAAAAAGGATTGCAAATTGGAAAATCTACCATAAAAGGAAAAACACAACAAACAGCAAAGGCTGTCTGAGATCCGCAAAATACGTGAGACGTGACAAACCATATTTTTTTGCGAGAAAAAGGCCTCAAAGAGATATTTTCTAGATTTGCTTTGCTGGAGACACAAAATAAAAACAAATAATTAAAACGATTTTTTCTCCCAATAGAACTCCCGAGGCATCCCAACCGAGTTCTATGAATTAAAAAAAGAATTGACCCTATTTCCTCATGTCTCAAGTTGTGTTATTTGGCGAGAAGTACATTCTCATCTTCATCATCATCATCATCGCTCTACAAAAAATAAAAAAATGTTTGTTTTCGCTTTTAATTAAGGTTAACATGGCCGTGTTTATTTTCTGTAGAACTCGAAACTGCTCGGAACTGTTGGATGGTTGGTTAGTTGCTGCCTCTTTTGATTCGTTGATGATTTGCTTGATTTTTTTTTCATGGTGTTCTGTAGTACTTTTTATACCACTGTTAACCTAGTTTTCAGTGTTATTTTTTATTTCTCAATGATCTCCTCCGTTTAGTGTAGAACCCCTCTTCCTCTAACCTCTCGTTTTTTTTTTTTGCGCTTGATTGATAATCATAACAAATTAATTTTTGTTCTCTATAATTGTAAACAACGCATTTATAGGTGTAAAGTAAATTAAGAGATACGTACCTGACGAAGTTGTTATTTCAAGTACTGATATGATTTATGGGTTATAAAGAAAGAAGAAGAAGCTTAGATACAGGCGCTTTATAGCAGAGCTTAAGAGAGTTTTGCATAACGAGCTCAAGGCAGCTTTTATAGTCGAGGTGAAAGGAACCTTTCTAAATGAGCTAAAAAGGGCTTATAGGGGCGAGCTGAAAGGCACATTCAAATATGCTTTCAATGACTTTTCCAGGGCGAGGATTCTTTAACAATATTTTTGAATACCTTTCCAAGGCGGTTTTTTAAATATTTTTTGGAGACCTTTCCCTAAGGCGTGGATTTTTTAAAAATATTTTTTGAAGACCTTTCCAAGGCTTCACTTCCATAAGGCGCGGATTTTTTAAAAATATTTTTTGAAGACATTTCCAATGCTTCCCTCCCATAAGGGTTAGATTTTTTAAAAATATTTTTTTGAAGACGTTTCTAATGCTTCACTTCCATAAAGCGCGGATTTTTTAAAAATATTTTTTGAAGACCTTTCCAAGGCTTCACTTCCATAAGGCGCGGATTTTTTAAAAATATTTTTTCTAAGATGTTTCCAAGGCTTCCCTTCCATAAGGCGCGGATTTTTTAAAAATATTTTTGAAGATGTTTCCAAGGCTTCCCATCCATAGTGCGCCGATTTTTCAAAAATATTTTTTTGAAGACCTTTCCAAAGCTTCCCCTCCATAAGGCATGGATTTTTGAAGGTATTTTTTCCAATGCCTTACATAAGGCGTGGATTTTTAGAAGGATTTTTTTCTATAGAAAACAAATCGCTCCTCAGCTTCTGAGGATTTTTTCTATAGAAAAAAATTGTCCTAAAGTTCTGAGGACTGTTCTATAGAAAAAACCATGAGGACTTTTTTCCTACAGAAAAAAATTGGTCCTTCGATTCTGAAGACTTCTTTTATAGAAAAAAATTAAGTCCTTAGCCTCCGAGGTATTTTTTCTATAGAAAAAAATTCGTGAGCCTCAGCATCTCTGAGACAACTTTTTCTATAGAAAGCAATTTGGTCCTCAACTTCTTAGGATTTTTTTCTATAGAAAAAAATTTGGTCCTCAACTTCTGAGGACTTTTTTTCTTTGTAAAAAAAATGTCAGTCATCTGCTTCTGAGGATTTAATTTCTATAGAAAAAATCGGTCATCTGCTTCTGAGGACTTTATTCTATAGAAAAAAATCGGTCCTTAGCTTCTAAGAACTTTTTTCTATAGAAAAAAATTGGTCTTCAGCTTCTGAGGACTTTTTATAGAAAACAAATCGACAGATTTAGGTTCTGGGACTTGTTTGTTGTTTCTATAGCAGCTTCATTGAGGTTATTTTTTTTTATATGGAAAAAAATTGCGAACATTTTTTTTATTTTACAGAAAAAAGTCTTATGCCTCCGCCATCCTTCGTACCATATTCCGCCGACATCATCTGCCAAATATTGATGATGTAAAATTAATTACAATTCTCAAAAAAAAAGTCAGGAGGCATCCTCAGATCCTAATTGTTCAGCGCGAAGTTTGCAGTTGTGTCAAAACGGAAAAATACAACAACAACAAATTATTAATAGCTATTTTTACAGCTAATCGTTGGTGGAAAATGTTGCCCTTTTCCCCGGAAAAATCATTAATAATAATTTTAAATATTTATGATGATGTTTTTACATCAGATTTCCCCCATTCGATGTTCCTTTATCGATGTGTTAAAAAGGTGCTGTGGATGGATGAATGGTTATTTTAAGGTGGTGCATCTATGGGATAGATAGCTGGATGAGTGACAAGACGAAATGGGTTTTCATTACTACGTTGTTTTCCTCTTTTTCAGTTTTTTTGATTAATAAGTTTTATGCGCGAAAAAAGTTGTTCGAAGAGAAAATTAATTTCAACGTTTTCCACGAACAAACTTACAAGTTTGGATGTGTGTGGGGGAAAAGCATAATTTCCCCTCCATGTGACTCACTTAGCCAATACTGGGGGTTTTCAAATTTTGTAGTTGGTGTTGATGGATTTCAGGTTTTCGACAAAGATTAATTATAGAGGAATACCAAGCCAAGCAAAGAGTCATCGTGGCTAATTTCTATTTCGGTTTTTATTTTGGGAGTGGAATGCTAACAAACCGAAAAAGAATAACAACAACAACCATCAACACATGCATGTTCTATTAAAATTACCCATGTTAATTTGATGAAAACATTTTCGAATACAAAGCTGACAATTATAGCCGGCGAAGTGGGATTTACATGGAAAAACACAAGTCCACACCTCCTTATCAGCGGAATGTTTTTTGTTGTTGTTGATTTTTTTGTAAAAAAAATAAATTTGTCATAATAAATATTTCCCTTTTCCGTTGTGCTATATTAAAATTCAATTTATGATTGCAGTAAAATAGTTGTGATTATTGAAAAAAGTGCAAAAGGTTCATCTGATTAGGGAGGAAACCGAACAAACATCGAAAGACATCTCATGAAGTTCAATGTTTTTTATGGCAGGGGCAAATTGTCAGTTTTTTCCAATACGTAAATTTTTTTATAGAACGCTTTTTCCTCTTCAATTTCCCCACTTCCACCTCCCTCCACTTTCATTTTTCTAACCTCCATTCAATCGACCGAACGCATGTTGTTCGCCGCGTCATTTTAGGGATCAATAAACCTATTTGTTTTATTGATTGGGGATGGGGTCTTATCAGTGTTCGCCTGAGACCGCATTTTTATTTCCCAGTTATTTTTGTTGTTGTTATGTCTTCTTCTTGGGTTTTATCACATGCTCTCAATAAGCGTTTACAGCGTGTGGAAGTAAAAAAGAATGAAAAGAAGAAAAAAAATAACCACGATCTGAAATGTTGTTGTTTTTTACTAAGAAATTCTCCGATAAGTTGTTTATTTGTATTTTGTTGTTGTTGTTGTTGTTTTTTCAACTTGCATACTTTGCTTGGACGTTCTCACATATTAATTAGGTTGTTGTTGTGGTTAGTCTGATTGGCCTAAATAAAAAAGTTCAAGTAGCCTGCATTTATCAAATGTGAATCTTAAGAATATTTATTTGATTCAATGGGAATCTAAAGACCGAAATTTTTCCTACAGAAAGAAATCCTCATAAGCTTGGGACCGAATTTTGTATATAGAAAAAATTGCCCCAGAAGCTGAAGACCGAGCTTCTGAAGCTATAAAAAAAATAGCCTCAGCAGCTGAAGACCGAATTTTTTCTATAGAAAAAATAGCCTCAGTAGCTGAGGCTCGATTTTTTCCCATAAAAAATAGCCTCATAAGCTGAGGACCGAATTTTTTCTATAGAAAATATAGCCCTGAAGCTGGGGACTGACGTTTTTTTCTTTAGAAAAAAAAAAAACCTTAATAGCTGAGGACCGAATTTTTTCTATAGAAATAGCCTCAGAAGCTATGAACCGAATTTTTGTATATAAAAAGTTCAGAATCTGAGTCCCCGATTTTTTTCTATAGAAAAAAATAGCCTCAGAATCTGAGTCCCCGATTTTTTTCTATAGAAAAAAATAGCCTCAGAAGCTGAGGACCGAATTGTTTTCTATAGAAAAAATAGCCTCAGAAGCTGAGAGCCGATTTTTTTTCTATAGAAAAAAATAGCCTCAGAAGCTGAGGCCCCGAATTTTTTTCTATAGAAAAAAATAGCCTCAGAAGCTGAGAACCGATTTTTTTTTTATAGAAAAAAATTGCAGCAGAAGCTGAGGACCGAATTTTTTCTATAGAAAAAAATTGCATCAGAAGCTGAGTGCCGATTTTATTTATATAGAAAAAAAAATGGCCTCAGAAGCTGAGGACCGGATTGTTTTCTATAGAAAAAAATAGCCTCAGAAGCTAAGAACCGATTTTTTTATAGAAAAAAATTGCAACAGAAGCTGAGGATTGAATTTTTTGTGTAGAAAAAATAGCCTCAGAAGCTGAGGACCAGTTTTTTTTTTATGCAAAAAAAAATCGGTTCTCAACTTCTGAGGCTATTTTTTTCTATAGAAAACAATTCGGACCGACTTTTTTCCCTTAGAAAAAAATAGCCTTAATATCTGATGACCGAATTTTTTCTATAGAAACAGCCTCAGAAGCTAAGAACCGAATTTTTTTCTATAAAAAAAGTGGCAGAATCTGAGAACCAATTTTTTTCTATAGAAAAAAATTGCAGCAGAAGCTGAGGACCAAACTTTTTTCTATAGAAAAAAATAGCCTCAGTAGCTGGGAACGGAATTTTTTTCTATAGGAAAAAAGCCTCAGAAGCTGAGGGCCGAACTTTTTTCTATAGAAAAATAGACTCAGAAGCAGGGGATCGAGGATCAGAAGCAGATGACCAAATTTTTTTCTATAGAAAAATTAGCCTCAGAATTTATTTCTTTAGAAAAAATAGCCTCAAAAGCTGAGGTCCGAATTGTTTTCTATAAAAAATAGCCTCAGAAGCTGAGGACCGTGTTTCTTAAAAAAAAAAAATATCCGCAGAAACTGGGTACCGATTTTTTTTTAATGGCCTCAAAAGCTTAGAATCGTTTTATTTTCTTTAGAAAAAAATAGCCTCGGAATCCGATTTTTTCTATAGAAAAAATAAATCTTTTGTAATAAATCTTTTTTTAAATAACGTCGGAAGCTTACGATTTTTTTTCAATATAAAAACCAACTGAACCATTTTTTTATGAAAAAAGTCCAATGAGGGCCTCAGAATCTGAGGACATTTTTTCTATAGAAAAAATAATCTCAGAATCTGAGGATAAAAGTTTCTATGTACAAAAAGATCCTCAGAAGTTGGAAGTTTTCCGGAAAAAAAAATCCTCAGAAGCCGAGGACATACAAAAATAGCTTCAGTGGAGCTGAGACCGATTTTTTTCAATTTTAAAGCTACAGGAAAAAATGGGCTAAATTTAAAGCCGATGCTCAAGAATTTGTGTCTATAGAAAAACAGCCTAATCAACATACTTCTTTTTTTCTGTAGAAAAAAAAATGCTCAAAAGATGAGGACTGATCTTTTTTTCATCAAAAAAGTCCTCCGAAGCTGTGAATTGTTTATGAGGCCAACTTATGCCTTGACTTATATCTCTAGAAACCAGTGAACCTGAAGTTTTGAATTTTTTTCTATAGACAAAAATAGTCTCAGTGAACTACGATTTTTTTCTAGAGTTAAAAAGAGTATCTGTGAATCTTAGGGCAACGAATTTTCTTCTATAGAAAAATATTTCCTGCGAATTTTTTATAAGAAAAATAGCCTTCTATTCTGAAGTCTCGATACTTTTTCTAAGTAAAAGGACTTAGATGTTGAAGCCTCGATTTTTTTTCTATAGAAAAAATAGCTTCAGTGAAGCTAAGGTCAATGAATTGTTTTTCTATAGAAAAAATAGCCTCAGGGTGAGCCGAGGGCCCGATTTTTTCTATACAACCACGAATTTTTCCTATAGAAAAAAGTCTCAAAAGTTGAAGAGCAATTGTTTTCTTTATATAATTTTTTTTTTCTATAAAAATAAATCCTTTTCTTGCAAAATTAAATCCATTTGAATTCTTTGCAACGGACGACAATTTACAACAAACATTCCATGTTTGTGGGATTCCAAAGAGTATTATTGCATTAATATTCGAGTGAATAGAAATTTTTGAAATATTTATCGCACCATAACCAGAACAAACGATAATGGATGGATGGAATAAATTATAATCCATACGAAAGCTATGAAAGCTCCGTGGAAGCTAGACGATAAACTACTGGGAAAAATACTGTCGCGCCATCAATCTGCAAAAAAAAGTAACACAAGTTTACTTATATCAATATCGCATTCAGGAGCCAGTGAGACCAATGATTTATGTCCGATATGTTGTTGTAATAAATTTTTGAAACGTGATTTGATTGCGATTTAAACATTTGTGTTAGAATTAGAACAAAAACTCATATAGAGCAATAAATTAATTGGCACAAATATAGGAGGTGATGCAAATGTGGTATACCCATTTGTGTTTAGATTGCCAAATGTTTATTTTTTATCCGATTAAATTGAAAATTTACACATAACATGCTACATGTGTTGTCTTTCTATATATCAATTTGAAAATAATATTATTCTAACAATTTAAGAGATATTTGAGAAAATATTTGAAATCCCATAAAAAGTGATTTTAAAAAATGTGCAGGTAATGTGGTATACCACATGATGTTAATGTGGTATAGTATAATTTTCACTTCCAATTGATATCTTATATAATTTATTATTTTTAATGAATGCGAATTAGCTCGAGATTTATGTCTTTTAAGATTTTTAACGGATACGTTGAGTGCAACTTTAATTTTTATTATATAATAATGTCTACACATGGCAATATTTAATTTTTGTATGGAGAAGTTGTTAAAACTCATAGCCTTTGTTTTTCATCCTTGTGATTCATGGTAGACTCTCGTAGAGTACAAATGTTTCACATAGTAATGAGATTTTGTCTAGTGCTGGCCTTTTTTCATGCAGAATCAAGGTATACCACATTACCTACACTTGTGTTTACTGAAGAAATGTCTAGTTTTTTTACAAATTGGTGATTATGTGATGCAATCGCGCATATTATTTGATTTTTAGTTCATACGGATTATTTTAATGCTTTAGTAATAACGATTAAAGTACATCCGTAAAACAAAAAAATATTTTTAAACTTCAACCGCAAAAAAGTCAAATTCATGAAAAATTTTATTTTTGGTACTGATTCTCAACGTGATTTAAATAAATTAAACAGGTCATTGCTATCTTATTTTTTTGAGAACAGCAAACTATAGAACATGTCTCAGTTATTCTAAAATTTTTAGTTTACAAAAAAAGTGACTATACCACATTACCAACCTATACCACATTTGCATCACTTCCACTATATATGTTGTCGCCATCATGTAAGTGGTCAAGTAGCAAGCTCAGAAAAAATTCAACTTATCAGAATTTTTTTTGTATTGCATTATAAATATTAAAATCTATAAAAATATGGATATAAAACTCCTGGATTTTTTTATGTTAGTTACATTCCCATACATTGATAATAAAAAATCTCCCTCGCAAATATTTTAATGTAGGCTGCTGTTACATTAATCAAACATCTCCATACCATAGAAAGTTTGATGTTTCAAGCCCACATATTATGTTTGCTTAAACATGCTTCCTATGTTTTTAATTTTAAGGTAATATTTTTTCTTTGTGATTTTTTTAAGTTTGGAACATCTGCCAAATGTTTGTCACCACGTTCATAATTTTTTGTGTAAACAATTATTTAACTAGCCAACCACAACAAAATCCCAAATTTTGTGAGTAGGCCCGTTTACTGGCCAAAAACATATTACCAATTAGATGTTTGACATTGGTTTGCTTTTATTGATTTCGGTTTGGGTTTGGTTTGGTTCATTTATGACTTGATAAACATTTTTTATTCAATATCACGTTATGTGATATATGGGTGTGTGTATGTATATTTGTAGAATATATTGCCAAGAAAACAATCAAATAATTATTCTATTACAATCTCTAATCGGAAGAGTAATTTCAAAACTAATGTGTTGAAAGTTCTCAGTTAAAGAGAACAATTTTAAGTTTTAAACAAAAAAAAAAATCTGATCAATTTTTTTTCTCAGGAACAAAAATCTCCCATTACTTAGATGAAACTATATATAGAATATAAATAACAAAAAAGTTTTTTTATAGAAAAATGTCAACCTCTCAGGGTATATTAATTTTGTCATTCCGTTTCATCGAAATATTCATTTCCGACCCTATAAAGTATATATATTCTTGATCAGGGTAAAATTCTAAGACGATCTAGCCATGTCCGTCCGTCCGTCTGTTGTAATCACGCTATCTTTTGAAGGAATTGAGATAGGGTGCTGAAATTTTGCATAGGTTTGTCTTTTGTCTGCAGGCAGGTCAAGTTCGATGATGGGATATATCGATCCACGTTTAGGAATAGCTCCCATATAACAGTACCTCCCAATTTTCGTTATTTTGGGGTTCTTGAGCGCGTTTTTCAACCGAATAAGCTGAAATTTGGTACATTGAGTTCTTATTGGGTACTAAATGTATCCACAAAAAATTATAAATACAGGTCCACTTTTTCTGGTAGGCCCCATATAACGGTACCTCCTAATTTTCAGTATTTTGGGTGTTTTGATCGTATTTTTCCACCGACTTAGCTGTAATTTAGTATTTTGATTTCTTAATAGGTACCAAATCTCTCCACAAAAAAATATAAATATAAGTCAATTTGTTCGTATAGCTCCCATATAAGGGTACCCCCAATTTTTGGTATTTTGGCGTTCTTGAGCGCATTTTTCAACCGAATTCGCTGCAATTTGGTACATTGAGTTCATATTGGGTATCAAATATCTATACTAAAAATTATAAATATCGGCTTACTTTTTCTGGTAGCCGCCATATAAGGGCACCCCAAATTGTCGGTATTTTGAGGTTCTTGAGCGCGATTTTCAACCGAACTCGCTGGGTTCTTATTGGGTAACAAATATCTCTATTCAAAATTATAAACATCGGTCCACTTTTTCATTTCAAATACCTGTCAGTATACCTGTGGTGGAGGGTATCCAAAGTTCGACCCGGCCGAACTTAACGATTTTTCACTTGTTTTCTTTAAAAAAAATTGTTGTCTCAGCTTCTGAAGACCTTTTTTCTATACAAAAAATTTGGTCCACAGCTTCGGTGAACCTTTTTTAGAGGATTTTTTCAATAGGAACAAATTTGGTCCCTTGCTACTGCGAGCTTTTTACTATAGAAAATGTTGTGCCTCAGCTTTTAAGGCCAATTTTTTCAATAGGAAAATATCGCCGTCTTTGTTTCTAAGGTTATTTTGCCGATAAAAAAAAGTAGGTACCTCAGCTTCTAAAGCCACTTTTTCAATAGGACAAATTTGGCCCTCAGCTTCATATTTTTTCTTCAGAAAAATATTCGGTGCCTAAGCTGAGGCGAGTTTTTCTATAGAAAATGTAGATTCCTTAGATGTTGTGGGTATTTTTTCTGTAGAAAAATAAATAATTCGGTGCTATCAGCGTTTGAGGACCCGCTTTTTCAATTGCCTCAGATTCAAACTGTGGTTTGTATAGAACAAATTCGTGGGGCTCAATGTTCGAGAGGTTATTTTTTTTCTAAAGATAACAAATCGTGTTATTCAGCTTCTTAGGTTATTTTTTTTCTATAGAAAAAAATTCAGGTCATCAGCTTCTGTGGATTTTTTACAGACAAAACTTGCTCATCCGCTTCTAAGGCATTTTTTTTCTTTTGTATAGAAAAATATTCGGGGTTTTGAATGGTTCTGACTTTCTGAGGATTTGTTTTCTCAATACAAAAATGATCCTTCGTTTTATTTATGGAAAAAGTGGTTTCAAGCTTCTATTGATTTTTATATACAAAAATGTGGTCTCAACTTCTGATGTTATTATTGTTTATAATTAGTGGGCGTCTGAGCTTCTGCTTTTGTTATGCAAACATTTTCCCGACACACTGTACCTAATAAAGTCACATTTACTTCTAAGAATTTACAAAACTAATATCATTTTTTTCAATCAATCCATTTATTAGCATCTAATAATTTATCGTTCTGCTACGCTTTTTTGGCAATTACTTTTTTGCCAGACAGCTTGTCATAAGCTAGACAGCCAGCCAGTCAGTCAACCGCCAAGCATTCAATGGCTATTTGCTTAAGCTATTAGCTTTAAGATAACCAACAAATCGTGATGATTGATTTCTGTTGACTTTGCAGATAACTCTCCCGCGACGACGACGACGATCATTTAGGCATGTGAATAAATCAATATTATTATGGAAATAAAAATAAATCGGAATATTTACCATTAAAAAAAAACTTCGATATTTTGTGGCATGGCTACTTGATTTTCAGTGGTAACCAAACAATAAAAAAAACCAACCAAAAAATGTGACCTGGTCTTACCTGGAAAGAGAAAGAAAAAAAATATGATTTTTTAGATTATTTACGGAAAAAATTAACAACTCTTTTGTTTAAAAGAAATTTTCCACTAAATTAAAATTTACGTTTTAATTTTTTTTTTTTTTTTTTTTTTTTTTTTTGTAAAACTGTCAGATTATTATAAAATCCCCCAAAAATGTTAAAGCATTTAATGGGTTAATTTACCAAATTAAAAGAAAAGGTTTTATATTTCCTCACATCATATTTTAGCCGATAAATTATCCGATTTTTTTAAAGGGGGCAAATGTGCTGAGTCAATACACCATAATAAAAAATCGAATTAAATGGATCAAATTACAAAAAAAATGGACTCCGACCACAATTTTTTTTCTAAAGCCAAGTAAACAGTTTTTCCCTAAAACAACAACAATGTGTAAATATAAACAAAAAATAAATAAAGAAATATATAAGCCCTGATATAAATAAAAAGAAAAGACAAGACACGAGTTGGAGAAGTTTGATGATAACCATCAATGGTTATTTTATAATACCATCAGCGCTCGAAGCCGACCACAACATGCGGGACAGACAGACACACAGACTTATGATCATTGATCACACAATCAACCAACAAAGCAAAGGAAAGCATGTAGGCCTACAGAGAGGGTACTTAAACGTTTAACTGTCCGAACCACCAACACCATGGTGTTGGAGATAAAGAAAACGTCACTCCACTCCATCCATTATTGATTTTCCCCCATTCCAAAAGATAGAAAGAAGAAAAAACCTTAAGAAAAACAAACAGCAACAACAAATTTCGTCGATTATTGCACGCACCGAGATAAGTTGTAGGTCTTGTCCGATGTGTGGATGGACGAACATCGTGAAAAGAATCGCCATAAATTGTAGCGGAGACCACAAAACAACAGCAACAACAACAATTGCAGACAACATTGTTGTTTTGTGCAACCGCAAGAGATTTACACAAATGTAAACAGGAACACAACCAACGAACATTTTTTTGACATGTAAACAAAAACATTGTTTTGAAAATTTTCGAAAAAAAGGATTTAAAATTTTTTAAATCAATATTGACAGGGTAGAGTATTTAGTTTTGGAAAACAAAATAAGGCTCAAATTTCCTGGTATTAGTAAGTACATGGCAAATTTATTTAAGAGATTTTTTTTCTGTAGACTCAAATACGATTTTTTTCTGTAGACTCAAATAGGACAAAAGGTCCCATCCATTTTTATAATACAAAAAAATTGGGAACTACGATTCCCAAAAATTATTCCCATAGAAAAAAATCGGTCCCAAGCCTTTCCGGATTTTGATTTTCTATAGGAAAAATGTGTCTCCAGGGCCCTACAAAATTATTTTGTAGGAAAAATTGGTATCGAGTACCTTGCAATTTTTTCCATTTGTTTAATAGGAAAATTTGGTTCATATAGAAAAAATGGAACCCGAGGGTCCCACGAATTTTTTTCTATAGAAAAAATGGTTTCGATGGTCCCACGAATGTTTTCTATAGAAAACAAATTTTCCCGCGGGTACCACGAATTTTTTCTAAAGAAAAAATGGTCCTGGAGGGCCAACGACTTATGTTTCATAGAAAACAATTGTCCTGAAGGCCCACGATTTTTTTACTATAGAAAAAGTGGGTCACAATTGTGCCATGATTTTTTTCTATTGAAAAAATTAATTCCGAGGTCCCAACGATATTTTTTCTATTAAAAAAAATTGGTCCCCAAGGTATCATTTTTCCTATACAAAAATTTGGTTCATAGGGTATAACGATTTTTTCTATTATTTCTATATTGGTCCTGAAGGCCCGATGTTTTTTTTTCTATGAAAAGCATTTCGTCCTGATGGCCCAACAATTTTTTTGCTATACGTGTCCCAAAGACCCCATTAGAAAAAATGGGCCCCAAAGGCCACATATTTTTTTCTAAGAAAAAAAATCGTTTCCGATGGTCCCACAAATCTTTTTTGATATGAAAAAGTGTCAAACTGATTCTGGGTCCTGTGTATTTTTTCTATAGAAAAATTTGTGGTTTCCAAGTATTTTTATTCTATAAGAAAAATGGAAGCCGAGGTTTCCTCGTATTTTTTTTTTTTTTTGTATAGAAAAAAGTGGAACCCGAGGGTCTCACGATTTTTTTTCTGTAGAAAAAAATGGAACCCGAGGATTCCACAATTCTTTTCACTATTGAAAAAAATGTTCCTGAATGCTCAACGATTGATTTTCCATAGAACAAATTTGGTTATAAAGGCCCAAAAATTTTCACTAAAGAAAAAAATTGGTCCAATATTTTTTTATAGAGAAAAATTGGTCTTAAAGGTCCAACAATTTTTGCTATAAAAAAATGGTCCTGATGGCCCAACGATTTTTTTTCTAGAAAAATTGGTCCTAAAGGACTACACCCTTTAGGTCTTCTATATACATGAAGACCTACAGCTCTTCAAGAAGACCTTCCACTTTTCTAAGAAGAATTCCTGCAGATCGTTTATAAAGTCGAAGTCCTTTATCCTATGGCGAAGAAGAAGATCTTCAGCTCTTCTGTGAAAATAAAGACCTTTAGGATATCTGTGAAAAAAAAGACCTCCCGATCTTATAGGGCGAAGTAGGCCATCAGACTTTCTATTTGGAATAAGAAGTCTTTCAGCATTTCAGAAAAGAAGAAAACCTTCGGTTCTTCTATGCCAAAGAAGAGGGAAGAAAATGACTTTCTGCTCTTCATTGAATAATATGAAGACTTTCCATATAAAAGAAACCCTTCAGATCATCTATGGAGACGAAGACCTTCCGCTCTTATATGGCCAAGAAGACCTTCCGCTCTTCTATGGAAGAAAAAGACCTTCAGAAGGCCTTTGGCTACTCTTTGGCAAAGAAGAGGACCTTAAAGAAGAATATGACTTTCAGCTCTTATATTGGACAGAAGATGACCTTCTGCTCTTCTATGATGAAGACCTTCAGCACTTCTATGACCAAGGAGACCCTCAGCTCTTATATGACGAAGAAAAATACATTCAGCTTTTCTATGGAGAAAAAAATAACTTTAGCATTTTTATGAGGAAGAAGAAGGCCTTCAGCTCTTCTATGAGAAAGAAGAAGACCATAAGCTTTTCTATGACGAAGAATAAGACCATCAGCTCATCTATAACGATGAAGACTCTTTTATGAGGAAGAATACCTTCAGGTCTGCTTGTCTATATAGAGAAGATATGAGGTTTTTTGTATTCTTCGAAAGCTGTTAATTAAGTTAATAGATCTTATGCTGGCATCAAACAAAAAAAAAACATTTATTGGCTTTATTTCATAAAATTTCCCACAATCCCAAAATTAGCACCAAATTAGTTTTAAAACTTCTGACTACCTCAAGCATTTCTAGTAGCAGTTCATATCTTACAAAAGTAGAAGAAGTTGAATTAGACCCTGATAGAAATTTATAACTGCTACTGCTGGTCTTATGCGTAAGGCTGAACACAAAATTATCTAATTTATTTCACTCCATAATAAATAAAAAGCTACGACGACCACGATGATGATATGCCTATGGCGGGCGTCGAAACCCATTTGTGGAAGAAACCCAAAAAGAAAAAATACAGAAATGTCGTTAAACGTGCACATTGCAAAGCATTTTTTGTTGTGCAGCCCTGACGACGCGCATTTTAAGGAAAAACATTAAGAAATTATTTAGAAGACAGGCAGCAGCACCACCAATACCATCATCATTATCATCTTATCGCTTGATGGCCAGACCGAACGGCCGGTCGGCTGGTCTATCATCCATGCTCAACCAAGTCTGCTGTTACTCACGCGCTACTGCTACCCAAATGCATTGCAAAGGAAATAGACACACACTTAAATGCAATAGATGGTCGACAGCAGACTGTGCCCCGCAGTCCAACATTGGACGTGCGTTCCAAACATTTTCGAATGCCCCAAATAAGAGGGGGGAGAAGGCAGCTCTAAATAAGAGACAACATTATTATATTATGACGCCGTAGACGTTTTCATCCATCAGCAAATGACAGTCGGACAAACTGACGACGTTCTGCGCTGCTGTTGAATAACAAACAGACATACACACATGTGGTCAATAAATGTTCTACGGGCCTAGACTTGGAAAAGTTTTATAGAAAACAAAAACAAAGTGATTGGTTATTGACCACAATCACTCACCGCCGCCACCAACCATCATCATGATATTCAGGAGGCTACATTTGGGCTTTAGCTTCATTATGCCTGCCTGGGTGCCTCTACAGATTTTAATCGAAATGGAAAAAATGCTTCGGAAAGAGTCTTTCTGGTAGGAAAAAAGTATTGCTTTTACTTTCTATATTTTGTTGTTGTCGTTCTTCATTTGTTTTTGTTAAACTTTATTTGTTTTAGATTATGGAATAAAAACAAAAAATAAACTCGGCAAAGAAAAACATCAATGCCGACAGCAACGAAGTCAACGACGACGACAATAAATATCAAACCCTTCCAAGAGGCAAAAAATAAAATAAATAAAAATATGGGAAAGAGTTTCGAAATCGAATCGAATGTTTACTTATTTTAAATCCAATATTATTACAATAACATGAAAATAATTACATGGATGAATGACCGAAGGAAGTATCGGACAAATGACGGTATATCGACCGACCATCCGTGGCAATTGACAGAAAGTTTTTTGTATATCAAACCTTGAAGAAATACACAGAAAAAAGATTAAATTAATATTTTCATAATTTCATTTATAGTTTATTATTTCCATGTAGATGGACCTCGCTTAGAATAAAAGTAAAAATTCTTAAAACTATTTTTTCAAAAAGATGTAAACTGTACATTAATATCAAAAAATGTTTCATACTTCGATCAATTTGCGGTCATGTTTCCTCTCTCTTTCTCCCCTTCTCTCTCTTTCCATTTCTCTTTCTTTCTCTCACTCACTCGATTGTGTGGTTACTGTTAATGACCACCAACATTTTTTCGCTCTCTCTAATAAGAAACCAGTTTTTAATGTTTTATGAATTGCATTCATAAAATGCAGAAATCCGGACATTGGTACCACTTTCTCGTCAACACTATTCATATAATAAACGAATATTTTTTTTCCTATGTTCACATCCTTTCCCTTTTATAGGAAACGTTTTGAAGATCACTCTTCAACAGAAGACCTCTCTTTTCCGTAGACTACCTCACACTCTTTAGAAGACCTCCACTCTCTCTTCTCCAGAAGGTTCTGCAGGGTTTTTTCAGAATAGTAGGATGTATTATTGTTTATCGAAGAGCTGAAAGTCTTCCTTTTTTATTCTTACCCATAAAAAAGCTGATGATGATATTCGCCATTGAAGAACCCAAAGACTACTTCAATGAAGATCTTTTTCATAGAAGGGCAGAATGATTAGTCATAAAAGTAGTTCTAATTCTCCATAGAAGAGTTTAAGATCTTGTTCGCCGTAGAAGAGCTGACGATTTTATTCATTGAAGAACTGATGATCTGAATAGAAATCCTGAGGGTCTTATGAAGGTCTGAAGGTCTTCTTCATGAAAGCACTGAAGGTCTTCTTCATGAAAGCACTGAAGGTCTTCTTCATGGAAGAGTTGAAGGTCTTCTTCGCGCAAAAGCTGAAGGTCTTCTTCATGGAAGAGCTGAAGGTCTTCTTCATGGACGAGCTGAAGGTCTTCTTCATGGAAGAGCTGTAGGTCTTCTTCATGGAAGAGCTGAATGTCTTCTTCATGGAAGAGCTGAAGGTCTTCTTCATTGAAGAGCTGAAGGTCTTCTTCATGGAAGAGCTGAAGGTCTTCTTCATGGAAGAGCTGAAGGTCTTCTTCATTGAAGAGCTGAAGGTCTTCTTCATTGAAGAGCTGAAGGTCCTGTTTTTCTACTAAAGATATTCTTTTTTATAGAACATCTGAAGGTCTTCTTCGCTCTAGAAGAGTGGAAGGTATTCTTTATGGAAGAGCTGAAGGTGTTCTTTGCTCTAGAAGTGTTGAAGTTATTTATAGAAGAGCTGAAGGTGTTCTTCATGAAAGAGCTGACGGTTTGAAAGTCTTCTTCATAGAAGAACTGAATGACTTATTTGCCCTAGAAGACTTGAAGGTTTTATTTATAGAAGAACTGCAGGTTCTCTCCATAGAAGGGCTAAAGATTTTCTTCATAGAAAAGATGAAGGTGAACTGGAGTGCAGAACTGAAGGACTTCTTCATAGAAGAGCTGAAGGACGTATTCATAGGAGAGCTGAAAGACTTCTTCGCCATGGAAGATTTGACACTTTTCTTTCGCTTTCATGGCGAGCTGAAGGTCCTCTTTTACTTCTAAAGATATATTTTTTTATAGAAGAGCTGGAGGCCTTCTTTCTCATAATCGTTATAGAAAATCGGGATCTGCAAAGAAGATCAGAATATTCCAAGTCTTGTCTTGCTGAAGGCATTCTTCACCATAGAAGAAGAATATGTATTCTCTTCCATAGTTTTTTATACAGACTAGAAGTTGTTCTTCATATCAGAGGTCTTCCTCTTCATAGAAGATCAGAAGTCTTCCACATAAGAGAACTAAAAGTTTTCTCAACGTAAAAGAAAACAGTAGGCTTTTTTTATAACTAGAAGGGTTTTTTGTGTTCGGCATTGATTTATCCATCATTGTGTCCATTCTAATGCAAAGTAGGACAAGTCACTTTGTTTCTAAACTAGTTTCCCTGTTTTATTTTTTGTTCTTGTTGTTATCAGCCGAGACAATAATATTTATGTCCTCTTTGTTGTCCATTCATCCATAGCCTCTGCAGCAAATATGGCCTAGGCTGTGGGCTACTTAAAGTCACCGAAAGTGAAGAGCCAAGAATCACAAAACATAATGTCGTCCACACTATCTTTAATGGCCTGGCTGTTTGTCCAAGAAGCTGATACTACTGCTTCTGATGGTGGTGGCGATTCGGCAGCATAGAGTTTCTTTCAAGCCTGACTGCTTCTGTTGCCTGGCCGAAAAATAGAAACGCTTTGGAATTAGTCAGGTGTCTGACAATGCTTGGCAAATGTGACGGTGGTGGTGGTCGCACTAAAGTTAGTCGAGGGTTTCAAGAGTAGGAAAAAAAACAACGACAACAATGACAATGAGCCACAAACAGATACCCAAAGAAGAAGATGACAATAACAAAAACAACAAAACAATATAACCATTTTAATGACACTATTAAATGCTTGAAATACTTTTGTCAAGATGCTGATGGTGATGACTTCAACACCAAAAGGCGGCATTGATATGTCTCCTTGAGCAGCCAATCTTTGACAAATTTCTTTGAGAGAAAAATTTGTCTTCGAGTTTTTCTTGAATGTTTTAATTTGCATTTTTCTTTTCCTTCTTTTTTTCCCCAGATTTCATTTCTTTGTGCTCTCAAAAGAAGAAATATTTCTCTTGGCATCCTGCACACAAAATCCTTTGTGGAAATATTTACTCGTTGAAGAAGTTGTTGGTTTTGTTTGTTGTTTTCGGAAGGTTATATTGTTTCCAAGCACTTGATCCTTGTTGGTCGGTTCGTTGTTTGTTTGTTTGCAGTTCGGCAAATATTTCAAGAGCTCATTCACTTTGCCTGCTGCACTACTTGCAGGGTATCACCAACCAATAGCACCGCCACCATCATCTCTGCCACCACACAAACATTCTGTTGGAATCAAAACCCTAGTAGTTGATATGCAAAATGTTCGGAGACCTAAGGTTTGTTGCTAATGCAGCCAACCATCCATCCAGCCAGCTGACTGCACTGCATTATTTCAGCCTGACAAGAGAGCCAGTCATGCAAAGAACTGCACGAATAAGACTTTCGTTGGATGGATGGCTAGATGGATTGGTTGGTTATTCGAATGGCTGGCTGGCTGGTGGTTAGATTGATTGTTGGCGGGTTCTCCATTGTTAACCTCCGCTTCTGTGAGCACAGCGGCATTGTTTACCAATTCAAGGATTTCATTCGTTTTTGTTTGTTATTCCTTCTGATTCTATTGTTAAAATGGTCCAAGCGAACGTCCATACAAAAACCACACTACCACCATCTGTAGATAGGGTGGTGGTAGCGGTGCTGCTGCTTGCTATTTTATAATAAAGTGCATCCTTGAGTATTCAGCCGCAGCATAAACTTTTCCTTTGTGTATTTTCGTTATGAAAAATTTGCCAAGTATTTCTTGTTGTTGTTGCTTGCAAAGCAAGCAAAATTTTGTAGATGCCATATTTTGTTGCAAATACCAGCTCATCGCAACCGAATAACTTTTGCTGCTGCTGCAATTTCCTTGTGTTCTGAAAGGGGCTGAAGGCTGAAAGAATTTCTCTCAAATCTCCTTTGACTTGGAAAATATTTGTTGTTCAACAGAATCCGAATCAGGACGATAATGATGATGATGATAATGGCCATAATGATGTCGAGGGAAATTATGAACTTCTATGTGTAGTTGTGAGCAATTAATAAAGCGTCGATGAACTTGGCATATTAAGTAGAGAGTTGCTGCGGAATTTGGTGCAGGCATAATAAAGAAGAGGAATAAATCAATTAAACACACAGTTTTTGAGGTTACGATCTGGTTTTTCAATGGAGGACCTTCGATATTTCAATTGAAGAATTCCTTCCCATAGCTTTTCTGACATTCAGTTCCTCTATAGAAGAAGCAGACCTCCAGCTCCTCTATGAAGAAGAAGACCTTAAATTGTTCAATGAGGAAGAAACTGACCTTCAGTAACCTTCTGCTCTTCTATGGGGAGTATGACCCTTAATCCTGATCTGGATATCTTCTATGACACAGAAGAGCACCTTCAGCTCTTCTATGGAGTACAAGAGGACTTCTCGTCTTCTATGACGAGGATGACGACCTTCTGCTCTTCTATGCGGAAGAGAACCTTACGCTCCTCTATGGCAAAGCTCCGCTCTTCTATGATGAGGAGTTATTTTAAGGCGATTAAACTCTTCAGCCCTTCTTTACAAGGAGCAGCTTTTGATACAAGAAACTCATGTTTGAAAAAGTCCCCAGCTATAAAGAAGACCTCCAGTTATTCTGTTACGAAACCCTCCAGCTATACTGTGACGAAGACCCCCAGCTCTTCTACGAAGACAACCTCCAGCTCTTCTATGAAGAAGATCTCCAGCTCTTCTATGAAGTTTTCTTCAGCTCCTTTGTGAAGAAGTCCTCCAGCCCTTCTATGAAGAAGACTTCCAGCTCTTCTATGAAAAAAACCTCCAACTCTTCTATGAAGAACACTTTCAGTTCTTCTATGAAGAAGACCTCACACTCTTCGATGAAAAAGAACTCCAGCTCTTCAATGAAGAAGACTTCCAGCTCTTCTGTGAAGAAGACCTCCAGCACTTCTTCAAAGAAGGCCTCAAAATATTTGCTGTTAAAATTTTCCTGAGCTGAAATTTGCTAAACCCTTTGAATCCATCCTCCTATTCCCATCCATTAGTCATGCTATTCACCTTCAGTGTAAACTAACTAAAATCTCGCAAATGTTTAAACCTTCAACAAAGTGGCTGACAGTACAACGAACATCAACCCGAGATGATCTTGACTTAGATCATCATCCCAAAACATTATCTGTGTTGTAAAGTTAGACACCGAGACCAACAACAATTGGCAGTGATAATTCACCTTGGTTGGTTGTAAGTTAAATGTGTGCAACTACAAAAACAACAACACCAGCAAACAAATGCAAAAAACAATTCACTCAACGCTTTAATGCCACAAATAAATCTCAGCCAAAGCTACAAAAAAAAAACGACGACGAAGAATAAAAGTGCGCCAACTGCTAGACACCTTTTTAAGATAATTCCGAACAGTCATTGGAGCTGTTAAACATTTCACCATTTGCCCAGGTTGATTTTATTTTTCAAATGGTGATGGGGATGGCGATGATGCTGCAGATCCAACTGGCTGCCCATAGAAAAAAACAACAACAACTACATAATTGTTTATTTGTCTCGTTTGTCTGTTAGTCGGTCTATCTTTGCCAGCTATCTGTGACTAGTATCTCGTTGCCTTCAATTTATTTTGTGTTCGCCACTAAGACAAGATTTTTTTTGGCCTGGCGGAGTCTTTCGTTGTCAGTCTCCACTCCGGCAGATGAGCCTGGCCTCAGAGAGTCATAGTTGCTGTATGTTTGGGTGCTGGATTTCAAGCCACCTCTTTAATCTTTTCATCGCTGATGTCGTTCGGTTCCACTTGGGCTTTTGACTCACTCGGCACATGTTTGGCATGCACACGAGAAGTTCGCCAGCCAGCCAGCTAGTTAGCATTACTATTAGAATATAATAAGCGTAAAGTTGTGATATTGAGCAGGTCGTAAATTTGCGAAAAAAATTAAGAAAACGAAATAATAACAACAGCAACAAATAACGGAAGAAAATGTGGAAATCACAGGTAGTTGTGTTTGTTTAATAGGGTGTAGTGTAAATTGATTGGTGGAAGCTGCAATTCAGTTGGGTGGAATTTAAAGACTTTGGTCGAATTAAAGGTCTTAAGAAGCACTTTCAGAATACCTATGGATCTTATAGTCGATAAGAATTTCGAACAGAGGTTATTCAGCTAATTTTAATTCATAACAGAAGATGATGTAAAAGGGGATGTAAAAAGTAAATTTTCTTAACATATTAAATGTTTTCATTAAAAATATTATTCAGCTCAGGATTTCCTTCCTTATCTTATAATTTATCGAACTCAGATCCAATTCAGCTACATAAATAACTAATTCAGCTACATACAATTTAATTCAGCTACAAAAATTATAATTTCAGCTATAGTAAACTAGCATTTTATAAAAAAAATATACGATTTTATGAAAGGACAACTATTTTCTTTTATTATTTAAAGGATATTCAGCTAAGTTTTATTGCTGGATTCCTGCCCAAAATTTGCATATAGCAATAGTCAATAAGTGTGTATTCAGCTGTGGAAAAAATTATTTTTTTAGATGAAGAATCTATTCAGCTGAGCTGTATTTGTAAATGATTGATAGATATACAATTTCAGCTCAATTTCAATCAAATATTTCAAAAACATGACCAATTCAGCTGAGTCAAATAAAATATTTTCTTAGTCCGCAACGAAAAAAATTAAATTTTAAAGTGAATATTCAATTCAGCTGTACTGAATTAGTGAATATCTCAAAATTCAGCTATTATAAAATGAAAATTTTCTAATTCAGCTAAGCATAAATTACATAAACATCTCTGTATTACTGAAATAATTTATTCAGCAACCAAAATAACTTAAGCCTGAAAGAATGTTATTTTCAAGTGACAACTCAATTTAGCTGAGCTGAATTAGTGCATAGTTACAAAAAATTCAATTAATAATTAAATATTTTTAAAATATTGTTAATTCAGCTAGCGTCAAATGAAAAATATGTAATTCAGCTTAGCATAATTTACTTATTTGTTAGTCCTTGCTACGTAGAAATGGTGACACAATGCAGCTGACTGAAACCAAAGACTTTTGTTTGCATTCAGGCCACTAAAAACTGCCATTCTCAAGTCATAACTCAATTCAGCTAAGCTGAATTAGTGCGTATTACAAAATTATTCGAATACAAATATAGTATTTATCAAATAATTTTAATTTAACCCAATTCAGCTACTATCAAATGAAAAACATCAATATATCAAAAATTTATTGATAAAACAAAGTTGTTTTATATTCAGCCATAAAAAACTGTTATTTTCAAGTCGTAACTCAATTCAGCTAAGCTGAATTGGTGTGTATTTCAAATATATTCAATTAAATGTTAAATATTTACCAAATATTGTCCATTCGACCCAATTCAGCTACTATAAAATGAAAAATATCTAATTCAGCTAAGCATACATTACTTATTTGTTATGTCTTTAGTACTAAACAGAAGTATTCAGCAACCAAAAGAAATCCTTGTTACCTAGATGAGATGAATGACACAATTCAGCTGCGTAAAAACAAAGACTTGTTTGTATTCAGCCATAACAAACGTTATTTTCAAGTCATAACTCAATTCAGCTTAGCTGAATTAGTGCGAATGTCAAATTTTTCCAATTAAAAGTAAAGAACTTTTCAAATATTGTTCATTTGACCCAATTCAGCTACCATCAAATGGAAAACAAATGGACTCATAAAAAATTAACTGCAATTCAGCTAACCCAAAAAGGTTCGTATCATAAACCAGACCTAACCACAAAACCTCAATAATCTATTATGCTCATGAAAAAATATTGGAACCCACAACATTTCGAAAGTTTTGTCATGCACCTGAAGTGGAAGAAGAATTGCAGTCAACGAAGTTATGAAATCGCCAGGGTTTCCTTTGTGGTTTTGTAAAAATATTTTTGAATATCGAAATGTTTTTCTCCGAACATGAAACCAATTACAATGATTTGTGTTCGGTAATTTTTTCAAAATCCCTCCAAAAATTACTGTCCGCTCATAATTCGATTAAGCAATGGAGATTGTCGAAAAATGTTGCACTACAACAAATTGCCGAAGATAGTTTTCACGTAATAATCGAATGAAAAATGTTCGGGCAATTGAAGTTGCGGTGATGAGTTTTTCAGGCACTCACACACGCAGACACATCTAAACACCATTGCCATTAAGAAGAAGACTTATGATTGCAGTTGTAATAACGAGACTACAACTCATATAGACGACGCACACACGAACGGCCACGAATGACGATTATGAAGTGTTATCACCAAACGATGACCATCAATCATACCAGAAAACAACATAACTTCCAACTCCACTTTAAAAGAAGGAGGGGAGAAAAAGAAGGAGGAATGGTTGGTTGGTCGTCAGTCACTTGGGAGAGAATGGTGGGCCCTGGTGTTGTTCGAGGTGCTGACGATTATGCCAAATCTCTTGCTCATTGACAAAGTGAGCGAATGTTTAGAAAATTACAAACAAAAGGAGCTGTCAATGGATACATCACATTTGAAACAATGGATGGATGATCGCTGAATACCTAACACAACACAAACATGGATGGGACAACAACAGCAGCACACATAGACTAGGCAGGCATGCAGTCAGCACGTCAGGCTTAATAGTCATGCAAAAGCCGACTTGTCGTCATCATAGTCCACCAGCAGCAGCAAAAAATTCTACGCAATTTCCACAGAAATCATATTGAACGTGACTTCCGTAATATAGATTTCGATGTCGATGGATGGAATAGAATGGATTTCTATGAAGGGATTTCTAGTGTATGTAATACCCCAATGGATGAATGGACTCCAATGCAACCTTCGAACACATCTCCCCAAAGGGAGAATTCTTTTTACAACAGCCCAGAAATCCAATAAAAGCAATTAAGAAAAAATGTTTATTTGATTCCAATTTTTTGTTCGGTTGTTGTTCTTGGTCTCCCTTGCTTTTGCATACATCATATCATCGACTAGGAGAGAGGCCCAAGTGCGACCCGACCCCAAAGTGCAGAAGGCAACACCATATTTCATGTTAGCTGCTGCAGATGAATAACCAATGGCTGGCTGGGCTATGCATGTAAAACAATTACTTGGACAATTGTAAAAAAGCAAATCGACGAAGGAGAGAAGAGGATGGAAATGAAGAGGGGAGAGAGGTTCACAGAAATCGATGAGGAAAATAAAAATTGAGGGAACTTGACAGTTTTACTTGGTTTGCATGTCCATCATAGATCTGACATTGAACATGCATTGGGTATTCAGTCAAGGAGGCATATGACCTAAGCCATAAGCACAAAAACTTGGGAGCTGGGAACACATTCAGCAATGCTAAATATTAAAAAAAGAATGAGGAAATTTTAATTTTTTTCATAGCTGAATTAAGATTTTTGAATTTTTTTTATTTTTAAGTCTTTCATATATTTTATAAAAATTTATAATTTTATAAAAATTTGCACATAAAACTCCAATTCAGCAAAGCTGAATATCAATATTTGTAGAAAATAAAGAGATTTTTTATAAATTTACATTGTGTATGGTTTTTGGTTGCAATTCAGCTGAGCTGAATTCATTTTATTTAGAAGATGAATTGATATGTAATAATTTATTGTAATCTCAGGTCAAGTTTTTGTAATTCAGCTGAGCTGAATTACATTTATTTTAGCAAATTTCTTTTATTTGCTTTAAAATCTGGTTGCTTAATACAATTTTTTGTCAACATTATACAATTCAGCTGGGCTGAATAAATTTTTTTCGGTAAAAAACATTTAACTCAATTTGATTTATTGTATTCAGCTGAAGTTTTTTTTGGCATGTATAAGTAATTCAGCATATATTTACAATTTGTATCTAAAAAAGGAAATTTTATAAAAATAAAAACGAATATTTTTTTCAAATTAATTAAAAAAATGGTTTTATATAATTCAGCTGCACTTTTCTCAAAATACTAAATTTCAGCTAAGCTGAATTCAAATTTTTTTTTTTGTAAAATAAGTTCAAGTGGTCCTAAAGGAAGTTAAAAAATGCAATTCAGCTAATCTTTTTGGCATGTAAATACAATTCAGCTGGGTTGAATTCCAAATTTTTAGTAAAATAAGCTGAGCTAAATTAAATTAATTTTGATTGCTTTAGAAATCAATTGTTTTATAGAATTCAGCTACACTTTTCTCAAAATACAACAATTCAGCTGAGCTGAATTCAAATTTTTTCGTTAAATAAGTTCAACTGGTCCTAAAGCAAGTTATAAAGTGCAATTCAGCTAATCTTTTTCGCATATAAATACAATTCAGCTGAGCTGAATTCAATTTTTTTCGTTAAATAAGTTCAACTGATCCTAAAGTAAGTTATAAAATGCAATTCAGCTAATGTTTTTGCATGTAAATACAATTCAGCTGAGCAGAATTTCAATTTTCTGGCGAAATAATTTCAACTGATCTTTAAAGAAGGTGGTTTTGCTTAATTCAGCTAAAGTTTATGTTAGGCATATACAATTCAGCGGGGTTATGTTGGTATTTTTCTAAAGACAAAAATATAATTAATATAAATTTGCAAATATTAAGGGAATTCGGCCATTATTTTCCTGGCCTTGTCCATATATCCCTCGCTAAACTCCTTTACCAGCAGCAGCAACAGCATTCATATACCGAGACTGATACCATAGCAGAATTATTGTCTAGGTTCTATTGTTAGTTATCTGCAAATCTAACTAAACGCAAACGTCATTCATTGTGGAGGCACATTCACCCATCTAGCCAGGCACCCGGGCAGCATAACCATCCAATCAGTCAGTCAGTCAAACTATCTATCACTCAAAACCGATTGCACTTCCGTTTGATCGGGTCGGGGTGGTGGCTGGTGCCTGGTGTTACATTCTGGCATGTTATATGGTCATGAGGATGATGATGCTCTTTGTTATTCCATTCGAGAGTTGGAACAACAATAACAACAACATCATTGGAAAATATCCCTGGACCCACATCTTCGTTTGCTGAATGCAAATTTCAAATGGAATTTGAAGTTGAACTGAATTACATGGGTTCTACTCAATTGTTCGATCTGGTGATTGCACTTCAGAACACTTCGGACAACAATAACAACAACGTTAGCAGCAGAGGCAGATAGCAGCATCAGCGTATCGCCATCATTAAAGTATCACACTTTGGCTATCAAAGCTCACACACAAACACAACCCACTCACACACATAGACATATTTCATTGTTTCGATTTTTTAGAATTGTTACAAATCCATGATGTGTAGGAGGTGTTCGCGGCCAAAGTGTGTTCTATGGTCCACCATTCCCCTTAGGGGGGAATTTGCTAACATTGTTGTTAATGTTAGCAGCAAGGACTTGGAGAGGAGCAAGGGAGCAGAGGAGAGTGAGGAATCTCTGGGACTACTGAGAAAACACTCGTTAATCATAATTGAACTTTAGTTCATGTTCTGGTTTCTAGTTCGAAGTTTTTTTATTTCAATGGACAATGAAATTTCCCCCCGGCCGCCTGGGTATCGAGAGTACGTCCACATTTAAAAAAAGAACCAAAAGATAGGAAGATGTAGTGGCCTGCCTGTCAAAGCATTTGGTTCGAGATATGAGTTTTTAAATTGACCACCAATCATCTTCCTTGCTCTGACTTCATCTTCCTCTGCTCCTCCATCGTCTTTTCGTAGTCGAGTCGATTCGTATGTGCGAGCGTGTCAATGGTGTTTTGTTTCTGCCAGCAGAATACTTAACGTGTTCAATAAGTCACGTAATTTATACTGTCACGACGGAAATAATAACGATTGGGAAACGATGAGGAGGAGGGATGGCAATGGTGTAAAGGAGCCAACGTTTTTCATTTTTTTCTTTGGCTTCACTTCTCTTGACTTCTAACACGCTTGAAGGTGGCTTCGTTTTGTAAACAATTTAGATAAAGCTTTAAATCGAATTTTCTTGTCTTGTTTTCCGAGGCACCCCCACCCCACCTATTTCTCCTCTTTCTCCCACATATTGTCAGCGTTATCAAGGCTATGTTATTTTTTCTTCTATCTTCAAGCAACAGTTTGACCGAATAACATAGGGGAAAAAATAGAACAAGACACCAACACCCAAAAATTATTATCACTGAAATAAGAATTATTAGATTTCGGAATACGTGTCATGAATTATTTTTTGGAAAATTATCTTGGGAGGGAAATTTATGATGCTAGAATATCCCGAAGAAAAAATTCCAAGGTAAATCCTGTTGTCATAATTCGGAATATAAATAACAAGGAATGTCATCGGTTCATTGGATATTTATTATGAAGAAGTAATCTGCTGTTACAGAAGTGACAGAAGATGACTTCATAAAAATGAATCATTTATCAATTTGAAATTCCATCACGCCAGCCACACCAAAAATTCCCGAAGTGGAACAATCATATTTTTATCTCATATTTTGTAAAGATTTTTTTGGTTCAAGAATCAATTCTTGGTAAAAAGTGAGGGAGGAGGAGGGGGGAGAGGTCTAAGATAACAAAAAGTAATGAAATTACAATTTCATTAGAAAAAATTAAAAAAAAAAACTTAAAACAGGTGAATTTGGAATATATGTGGAGGGTCTTTCGAAAGTCTGCCAAGGGTCTCATATAGCCTAATGGCTCTATAGAGTCCTTCTATAAAAATCCAAGTGATAATGGTACAAGTTCTATACTTCAGCCTTATGGCTAATGAGGGTACACTTTGCTACGGCAAAAATGTGCCTCATCGAAATATTGGTTTTAGACCCCATGTTTCTTTGGACCAAATCCGTTTCAGAAAATTTGGAGTCGATTTACAAATGTCCCTTTGTCTGGCGACTTGTGCACAAGATAAATCTCGTATGGAGTAAGCAATTTTATCCAACCTTTGCACATCGTAATATTTCTTCCAAACTTAGTTTATGTTCCAAGATGGAGAATATCGGTTCACTCTTTCTGGTACCTCCCACACAAAATGGTCAACATTTTGCTGAAAATTAATTTTGTAATATCATGCTTTGAACCAAACTTTGTACAACCTATTATTATTATTATTACGAAACCTGGCACCCAATGATATACTCCATTATCACATGTGTAATTCCGGAGACCTCCGCAAACCTTACACTGAAACTATGAATCTGTCGGCAAGACCGACTGACACTTTTGTATTTGGTTTTTTTTTATTTATAATTTTGGAAAAAATATAGGAAGAGCTCCCATCGAAGACCCTTTTAGTTGTGGATGAATCTCTGACATATATACATCCAAATTTTGAAAAGTCCCTTATACACAGAAGACCTCTAAAGGGTATTCTTGCAATATGGGCTTTTGAGAAATTATCTATTCATGTATGGCCTCAAAAGACCTCTACAAATTCTTTTCGATATTGACGACCCCGAAGGATTTTTTACAAAAAAGTTCAGAAAATTCTCCAATACGTAATTACAGAGTCTATGAGAAGAGGCCTGTACAGGACTTCTTTAAAAATCCAAGGGAAAAAATAGAAATGCCATTCATAAAAACCCTCTTAGTTATAGACAAATTTCAGACAGGGCTATATCCAAGTTCCAAAATGTCCCTTATACACAGAGTCCCTTATAAATGGTTTTTATGCAATATGAGGTCTTTTAAAACAATTGTGTCGTGGTATAATTTGTATTTATTAGATAAGAAAAAAATAGGAAGAACGTTCATAGGAAACCATCTTAGTTATACACGAATCTCTGAAAGGTCTACATCCATGTTCCTAAATCTACAGATGACCTGGATATTATTAGAATATGAACCCTTTAAGAAATCTATCTATCCAGCCTCAAATGCCTCTAAATGGTATTTTAGATATTGGCGACCTCTAAGAGATTTTTTTACAGAATATCTAACCAGAGATTATCATAGCCATGAATCTTGAATCTACAGATCACAAACTCAAGATAATCTATAAAAAAACTTCTATTTACAGAATATATCTGATACTTCCTCCCATAATAATGGAAATTTCGAAAAACCGACTTTCAAAAGATGACCTCAAAATTGCCTCAAAAAAAATCCTCTAAATATTGAATATTTCGTAGGGTGTAGAACAAAGTCCGAAAGATCCTCTCATATCTCCTACCTTTTTAAGAGACCTCTAAGGGAAATTCGACCTAGAGATTGTCTCTGAAATTATTTTTGTTAACCTGCACATCATGAAACAACGTTCTAACTTTAGAAAATACCTCAAAATATAAGATCTCAGTATGGATCTCAAAGGTATTCTAACAATATTTTTAAAGATTCCCTTATCCAATAATGACGTCAAGAGGTCATTCCTTGCTATTATGCCTATAGTAAAATTTTGTAAGCCCTGTTTTATGTACGGGACATATTTACACTCGTAGAGGTTCTAGTTATAGTATTTAGCCTCCGAATTCTGCATATACTCTCTAAATGGAACTTTAATAATATAGACTATTCTGTCCATGTGGGCCGAAGGCCGGTAAAAGGTCTTCTACACATAGAAAATGACTTATCCGAATTTTTTGGAAAAAATATATACTGAGGAACAATATACGATCTTCTGATTGCAGAAGGTCTCTAAATTATTCCGATGAAAATTTCTCCCTAGAAGTCTATACTGAAGACCTTTGAAAGTCCTTTTGTTCACAGATGCTATTATAAAAGTCTTTTATTTAAAAAATAACTTTTACAAAAGATTTTAAAATATTTTTCTATAGAATACCATGAAATATCGTAGGATATTTTGAAAATACAGATTATCCTGAATGCTTTCTGACTATAAAAAAATACATTTGAAACCCGTATACCTATTGAAGATCTATAAAGCTTCTCCAACACAAATATTATCTATGAGAGTTTCTTTGTAAGTCCTTTGGAAGGTCTTCTCAAAAACTCTGAAAAGTAGTGTAGTCGCAGAATGCTCCTAATGGAAAGACCTCCAATAGTCGATATGGTGCTCTACCTATAGCAGATCCCTAAGACAAAACATTTTGTCGGTATAAAAAATTGTCGATATTAAAGTTTTTAATAGTCCCAACCGAAAACTGAGGATTTTTTATAAAAAAATCGAAATGACTACTTCGAAACATAAAGTTGCTTCCAGAAAATGTGGAATTCTTTTGAAAAGATTTTCTTTAAATTAAAGTCTTTGCGATGTTCAAATGGCTACAACAAATCCGTTAACAATTTAATAAGGACATTTTTCCGAACAACGATCTGAAAAAATTCTTTTCCAGAATTAATTAAAACACCTCCGATTTTTTTCTATTTAACAAAAATGTTCTATAGAAAACAAGATCTCTCTATAACTTTTATTACCGATTTTTATTTTATTACTTCTTCTTTATATTATTACTTCTTGTCCCTTTCCTCCAAATTATCTTCCTAACCTCCTCAAGAAGTAGCTACGATAATTGAACTCATAAATATCATTTAAATTATTTTCCATCAGCTAAAATGAAACTAATTCTATACCAGCTATTCATATACTGTAATCACTGTAACGCACTTAGAACCCCTTCTATTCCATTTCAAATGACCGCGTGATATTCTGTTTCTGCTGAATGACTGAGTGAGAGGCTGGTTGGCTGGCATAATTGGCTCTTCATAGGCCTCAAATTAATCTCAAAAACATTTCCTTTTTTAAATAAATCTCACACATTTAAACATATATTCTGGGTAATGGGCCTTTCAAACATGATTTAATTATGCCATTTTATTATTGTTATGTATGTGTGTGCAATTTTACATATGTTTCCTTTTCCCCTTTTATTTTTGCTTTTCTTCGTTCAGGTCTGTAAATAATTGCTGCTTGCGTGTAGATGTCATCATCAGCATCATGGTTGCCTTTTTTTGTTTTTTTGAACAGAATAATGATTAATTAGATTATTTTGAAGATATGCCTACCTAGAGATACAGCAGAGAATTTAAACTGAACATCATGGGTCGTTGTGAATAAAAGGTGAAATAGCTCCGGTATTGCATGGAGATTGAGGTATACTAATTAAATTATCTGAAGTGCTAAGAGATCATTGAAAATTTTAAAAAGGGACAATAAGAAAAAAAGGGGGGTTTCAAAAAAAAAAAAAAAAAATAAATGGTCCTCAGCTTAGTGAAGCTCTTATTTTCGTCTTCGAAAATACAGGATTTTGTCCTAAAGAAAAATCTGTACCTCTAACTTCCGACCACTTGCTAGTAAAAAATCGGTCTCCTTCTAGGGACTTTTTCTTAAAAAAATTGATCCTCAACTTCTGAGACTTTTTTTATTCTGAAGTAATTTTTAATTAAAAAAATATTTGTCCCTCAGCCTTAGAGGTTATTGTATAGATAAAATTTGGTCCTCAAATACTGATGCTCTTTCTTTAAAGAGAAAAAAATTTAGTCCTTACTTCCGGAGCTATTTTTTAGCTTCTTTTCTATAGAAAAAATTCGGCACATCCGATTCTCAAGCTCTGAGTTTTTTCTATAGAAAACTTTGGTCACATCTGTTCTTTTGTTGATTATTTTCTATAAAAACTTATCATCAGTTTTGAGAATTTGGTTTTTCCTTTAGAAATAATTGATCTTTAGTTTCTAAGAATTTTTCTATTGGGAAAAATTGGTTCTCGGCTTCTAAAGCTGTTTTATTCTATAGAAAAATTATTCGCAACTTCAGGAGATTTTTAAACAGGAAACTCAGTTTCCAAGGACTTTTTATGTTAAATAAAAAAAATCGGGGGCTTCTGAGCCTTTTTTACAGAAGCGTATTCGTGGGACTCTGATTGCGAGACTAATTCTTCCTATAGAGAAGAAATAGCCTGAGATTTTTTTGTTTTTTATTTTTTTGTAGAAAAATATTTAAGACCTCAGCTTCTGAGGCTATTTTTTTAATAGAAAAAAAAATTGGGAGTCTCAGCTTCTGAGACTATTTTTTAATAGAAAAAAATCCGAGTCCCAGATTCCGAGAATGTTTTTTCTATAGAAAGGCTATTTATATATCTATGGAAAAATCCGAGTCTCTGCTTTAGAAGATATATTTTTCTATGGAAAAAATTTGGCCTCCGCCTCTGAGGTTTTTTTTCTATAGAGAAAAATTGGGACCTCAGCTTTTGAGGCTATTTTTTTTCAATATTTTCAGCTTCTGAGGCAACTTTTCCTATAGAAAGGCTATTTATTTTTCCATGGAAAAAAATTCGAGTCTCAGCTTCTGAGGCTATTTTCTCTATGGAAAAAATTGGGCCTCTGCTTCTGAGGCTATTTTTCCCAATAGAAAAAAATCGGAGTGTCAGCTTCATTGAGGCTATTTTTTATAGAAAAAAATTGAGGCCTCAGTTTGAAGCAATTTTTCCAAAAAGAAAAAATATCGGCGCTCATCATCAAAGCCATGTTCCCATAGAAAAAATCGGCCTTCAGTTTTGAGGCTATTTTTCCAAAAAGAATAAAAATCGTTTTCTGCTTGAGGCTATTTTTTAACCCTTTCAGTGTTTTTGTCGAATATATTCGACATTTAAACGTACTCTCTTTCTTTGCGATTTTTCGGTTATCCTATGTACCGTTACTATTGATGTTTTTATTTTTGCTGAAAGACCTGCCGAGGGTTAAAATGGCAGTTGCCATTTTTTCTAAACTATGTCCCTTTATATGATTTTAAATACAACATTTTAGATTTTTATTCCGACAAAATTTTTTATTGACATTGAAAGGGTTAAATTAAAAAAAATGTTCCTTAGCTTTTAAGTCTATTTTTAAATTTCCCTCAAATTATCACACCCCTCTCCTTCATAGGCCTTTAGCACATCTTGATATGCGGATAGTTCTCTTTTTTTAATGTGTAATCAACATGAAATTGGTTTAAATTTTAAACGTAATTGACTTTTTGATGAGCAAGTAGTGGCTTTCCATGCACAACATATGAATGCATGAATGAATGGATGGATGAATGGGAATCAATGAAAATGGAAATTGAATGAATGTGGATAGTTACTTGACTGGTTGTTCAAATGATAGTCCGGATTGGTTGTTTGGTCATATCAAACACACTTAATCTTCTTCCAAATGATTACTTATCAAACAGAGAAGAAAAAATAATAGCAATTCGAAAGAGAAAGAAAGGAGAATCATCATCATCATCCACACATCAGAGATGGGAGATACCCCCGCAACATCCCTCTCTCATGCAAGTTGTGTTGCATGCTGGCCAAAGGAAATGAAGATAAAGTTTTTATTTATTTTTTCGATTTTTTTCTATCTGAACAAAGATGCCAAAGATCAGTTTACTTACAACATAAATATTGAATTAAAAATCCACACAATAAATCACATTCAAAATGAAAAACGAAGCTAAGCTTAGCTCTTCATGTGCAGAGTTTTGAATTGGAAATTGAATTGAAATTCTGCCTGCATGACAGTGCAAACATGCAAGTAGGCAGCCAACCAGCCAGTCATACATGCATGAATGGAGAGTCTTTTTGGATTTATGCTGTGAGTGTGTGACCTTATGGCCTCTAATGGCCATTGGTGGATGGGGTACAGAATTGTTGTTTGACAATATGTCTTACCACTTTATTAAAATCATGTAGATATGACTTTTAACTAACCGCAGATATCAACGAACAAAAAAATATGAAATGGGGGAAGAGACTCTTTAAATCTCCGTAGATGGTGGTTTATGGTCGGGCAACACGCAGATGACAGTGATTTCAAGTGGTAATGATTGACCTATATGACCAGAGAGAAGACACAAACATGCACATACAAACACACACACAGATTTTTAAATTGTGGTGGTGGGGGAAACTTCTTTATTAGTGTGAAGAAGTGTACGTGCAAGGAATCTCTTAAATGCCAGGTTGGAGGTTGGTCCAGGATTATATTTATAGCAAGACAAGGTAATTTACAGAATTATTATTTTTATCCTTTAAAAGACATCATCATGGCCATCATCATCAGGAGAAGACATCAACCACAAAAGCTAAATGTTCTTAATGAGCCATCTTATGTCTGTCTGGATGACTCCGTTGTCCCCTTGGAATCCACAAAAAAGAAAAACAAAAAAATATTGTTGATTCTTTGCAGGAGTACATTGCATTACAAGATGTGTACGTACATACGTATGTTCGTGTGTTTGTTGTTTTTTTGTCGCCATCTCATCATCGTCTCATAAAAAGGAGTAAATTATGATGATTATGGCATATCATTTATGCCATTAAAGGCTCTTTAAGCGAAACCATAAATTACATTTTTGCCTGCAATGAAATTCTCAGATAGATAGAGAGATACACAACAACAGACAGACAGATACGCAGGCTGGAAGTCAGGCAGTCAGGCTATTTAAGTGGCCATGTGGCAGTTTGTACTTAAATTTAAATGCAGATCCAAGGCAGGTGGGTATATTGAGGGAAGTTGAAAAAATTTTGTACTTACCGACACCAGAAACAAACATTTGTAGATATGTAAAAAAATCGATTCTTACCTATAAAGAAATATGAAGAGAAAAAAAATTAGTAATTTAAAAAAAAATTGTTTTTGGGAGCTATATGGGAGCTATATCTAAATCTGAACCAATTTTCACGAAACTTAACAAACATCACTCTAGGCTTAATTCAATATGCTATGCCAAATTTCGTGCAAATCGAAAGATATATAGAGTCTTTGGTGCACCATTTACATAAAATCGGACGAAAATATATATGGGCACATTATCTAAATCTGAACCGATTTTTACGAAACTTTGCACACATCAGTCCAGGCTGAATTCAATACGCTATGCCAAATTTCGTGCAAATTGAAAGATACATAGGGACTTTGGAGCCCCATTTACCTTAACTCGGATGAAAATATATATTGGAGCTATATCTAAATCTAAACCGATTTTCACGAAACTTAACACACTTTATTCTAGACTCAATTAAGTACGGCATGTAAAATTTCGCCCATTTCGAAAGATATATAGGGACTTTTGTGCACCATTTACATAAAATCGGACAAAACTATATATGGGAGCTTTATCTAAATCTGAACCGATTTTCTCGAAACTTAGCACATATCATTCTGGACCTAATTCAGTACCCTATGCCTAATTCCGTACAAATTTAAAGATATATAGGGACTTTGGTGACCAATTTGCCTTAAATCGGACGTAAATATATATGGGTGCTAATTCAGTACCCTATGCCAAATTCGTGCAAATCGACAGATATATAGGGACTTTGGTGCCACATTTGCCTTAAATCGGTCGAAAATATATATGGGAGCTATATCTAAATCGGAACCGATTTTCTCGAAACTTAGCACATATCATTCTGGACCTAATTCCGTACCCTATGCCAAATTCCGTGCAAATCAAAAGATAAATAGGGACTTTAGTGCACCATTTACCTTAAATCGGACGAAAATATATATAAGCCCTATATCTAAATCTGAACCGATTTTCTTCAATTTCAATAGGGTTCGTCCTTGGGCCAAATAAGTGAGCTGTGCCAAATTTCATCCAAATCGGATTATAAATGCGACCTGTACTTTGTTTACAATTTAACGTCAACAGACGGACGGGCGGACAGACGGACATGCATAAATCGACACAGAAAGTGATTCTATGCATATTGTCAAAAGGAACCATGTGTCTATCTCGTTTCCTTTTGCCTGCTACAAACATCTGTCCATTATAATTTGTAAACACGATACAGGCCACAGCAATGGACCAATCTTCACGAAATTTTGCATGTTGGATGGGTTCTGGCCAATGAAGATCCCTATTGTTTTTGGAAAAGATCGGTTAATATTTAGGTGGTGAAATGTAAAAAAAACTTTATTTTTGTCATATTTTCTGGTCGCTCCAGTGGCCGCAATTATGGCCCAAACATCGCGAATTTATACAAGGAGAAGGGGATGGGGCCAAAGAATAAGAATGCCTGTTTTGATAAACCTCGGCCAATATTTAGCGGGTCAAATGGACCCTGACTTTTGTGTGAAATATTACAAAATTTGTATTCTATAGCGTATATATTTTCTAGTGAAGGACATAAACCGGAGAGGTTGATATTATATTCAAGAGGAGTGGTTGACCTTTAAATTGATATCAATTATATTGTCGTACAGGTGCCTACGTATTCATATATTATTTAGTAACCCATTAACACACTAGATGGCGGAAATATAGCGCTGATCGCTTTAAAAATTTCCATGAGAATCCAGGTATGGTCAAGGATAAAGCCTATAACTTTCGATGATCATCAGATAATAATATTGAGAAGAAGTGGACCGAAAACTTAATTTGTTGTGTTTTTTCGACTATAGGCCACAATTGAAAGCCGAACATCACAACACAATCCACGTTGAAGGGAATCTGGACAAGTAATTAGAAGAGCTTTACTGAATATTTGTTATATTTGTTGACCTCTAGTCGGTCAAGAGGGTGCACACATTGCGAAATATTACCATAGAATGTAGTGGCACAGAAAGTAAAATTTTCGTGGAAGTTGTGTAGGGTATCATATGGTCGGCCCCGTCCGACTATACTGCTCCGTTCACTGGTTTTTAAATCAATTTTTACCACAATTTCCATACAACCGCCCCTATAAGAATTCTACTCCTGCATAAATACAATATTAATAAGCCTGAATACTTTATTATGTTGCAAATCGCACACACACACCCAAACATGCACACAACTACAACTGACACCAAATAATAATACAACTTAAATGTTTATAGTAAATGCAAAATTTAACAAGATTAAACATTAATTGTGTGTGGGGGTGTTGCCAAAGTAGCTTGGCAATAATGCCACATGCACCCGACACTGCTGGCTACATGGTTCAGTGGAGGGCAGGCCCGGGCAGTGCAGCAGCAGCAAACAACAATGTTTTCCTCAAGCAAATACTCATGAGGCAAGAACGAATAAGGCTAGAGTATTGCAGAAATCTACCGATTCGTAGGCGAACCTGTTCAGGAAATAAATTTGAAAACATTTGACATTTTAAAGATTGTGCAGATTTTGGAGTAGAGGAGGTTGAGATCAGAGACCAACAGAGACAGAGAGAAAATATGGTGGCCACCTAAAAGGCCCCAAAGTAGACCGCAGACAAGGAGCTAAACAAAAACGCACACACACACACACACTCTGAAAAAAGGAACCAAGGTTGGTAGCCTTTTTGGTGTATCACAACTGTGTGGGGGAAGTTCTCTCTCTCTTGTTATCCGCAAACGGAGGCAAACTGGACAAATTGATGCCTCCGAATGTGAGTATCGTAATTTGACAATCATTTTTTTTTTCTGGATTACGGAAAAGTGTACCTTGTTGTGGGAAATTTACATAAAATGTTTACAACTATATAAATTCCATTCGATGTAGGAGGAGATTTAAATCATATTAACATTCCAAGAACAACAACAACAAAAATAAATAAATACTTGTTCAATTTTGTCCTTATAAAATATTTATATGTGGACAAATGTTGAATTCCCAGATCAGTGACGTGGTTTCTTTAATTTTATTTCGAAGATAAATTCAATTGAAAATAAAATTTGGAAATAAAATTGTATTGGGCACAGCAGCGGGACACTTGAGGTCACACATTCACTGCTGAAAACAACAACCACCATAGAAAAAATCCCCAGAAGCTAAGGACCAAGTTTTTCTATAGAAAAAAATAACAGAAGACTTTTTAGGAAGCTATCCAGAAGGCGTGTTTTTTTTAAATAATTTTTTTCAAGTTTCCGAGAAGAGGGCGAGGATTTTTTAAATAATTTTTTTTTTCAAGGGCTACACAATGCGAGGATTTTTTAAATAATTTTTTCATGTTAACCAGAAGAGGGCGAGGATTTTTTAAATAATTTTTTCATGTTACCCAGAAGAGGGCGTGTAATTTATAAATAATTTTTTCAAGTTATTCAGAAGAGGGTGTGGATTTTTTAAATAATTTTTTCAAGTTACCCAGAAGAGGGCGTGGATTTTTTAAATAATTTTTTCAAGTAATTCAGAAGAGGGCGTGGATTTTTTAAATTATTTTTTCATGTTACACAGAAGAGGGCGTGGATTTTTTAAATAATTTTTTCAAGTTACCCAGAAGAGGGCGTGGATTTTTTAAATAATTTTTTGAAGTTACCCAGAAGAGGGCGTGGATTTTTAAATAATTTTTTCAAGTTACCCAGAAGAGGGCGTGGATTTTTAAATAATTTTTTCATGTTACCCAGAAGAGGGCGTGGATTTTTTAAATAATTTTTTCAAGTTACCCAGAAGAGGGCGTGGATTTTTTAAATAATTTGTTCAAGTTACCCAGAAGAGGGCGTGGAGTTTTTAATTTATTTATTTTTTTCAAGTTACCTAGAAGAGGGCGAGGATTTTTCAAGTTACCAAAAAGAGTCCATTGATTTTTTAAAAAATATTTTCAAGTTACACAGAAGAGGGCGTGGATTTTTTAAATAATTTTTTCAAGTTACCCAGAAGAGTCCGTGGAACTTTTAAATAAGACAGAAATAGTCTCAGTGAAGACCGAAGTTTTCTATAGAAAAAATAGTCTCTTTTTCTATAAAAAATAGCCTTCGAAGCAGAAAGCCGAATTTTTTCTATTCTTTCTCTTGTAATATTTAATGAGCAATTAAAATAAGTTTTGTGAAAAATAAATATGAATGAAGTTCTCCAGCTGTTAATTCTCCCATATTAATTCATAACTTCGTTTTGTTTCACATACCCACTGTAGATTTCTCAGGCAATATGCCTTGGCTATCATACAACGAACAGTGATATGAAAGAAAGGCAGAAAGAACCAAAAACACGAACAAATAAAAAATGCCTGCAACATTCGCATTTCCGTTAGAGACGGAATTTTGTGGAGTAAAGGTATTTCCCCTTGGCTTCGTCCCCCTACTCCTCCATCTCCAGCAGAATAACTCAACACAAAGTTCCTTCACATCAAACAAACTAAAAACAACACCAGGAGACAGGAAAACCAAGTCAAAATCAACAACAGCCAAGTCAAATGGAACCAAACCGAACGACGAATAACATATTAACGTGACCATTGAGGCATAAAAATAATTTAACACAACGACGTAGAACGACACCACCGGGCGATGACGTTGTTGTACCACCAACAGCAACAACAAAACATTGTCACAATCAACGTTAACACCAATGTGAGGAATATACTCAGTCACTGCCTTGCTCACTTATACCACACCAAGTACTTCCACACTGTGTCAGAACCAAGGTAGCCATAAATAAACTCCACCAGTGCCTTCCAGAAGAAGGCACAATTCTGGGCTGTGGAGAACGGGAGCGCCGGCACAATATATCAGCAGCAACAACAAAAATAATTTCAGATAAATGTTCTTCAGGTGAGCAGGGCGAACACCACACATGAACGGTGCGGAGAAAGAAGGCCATATCCATGTTCTCAACACCTGAATGGCGAACGATGAACGACTAAAATGTGTTGTTTGTTGTTGTTGTGTTCGTCTTTCTTTCGCACTTCATACTCCATTTGTGGCAGTGACAAACATTTTTCATTGCTGTGCTGCCTTGGCTCTTCGTTTTTTAAGTAGTTGTTGGCTTTGTTGTTGTTGCTGCTGTTCGATTTGTTAATGCACTTCATTTTAATTTTATTTTTTTCATTTATTAACTACAGTGTTGAGAGATACATGGAAAATAGGGAAAAGGGGAGGTGAGAGAAACATTCTTCCAAGCTGAGGTCCCGATTTTTTTCTAGGGAAAAAATAGCCCCGTAAGGCTGAGGCTCCAATATTTTTATATAGAGAAAACATATACTCAGAAACTTTTCTATAGGAGTAGAGAAACATTCTTCCAATCTGAGGCCCCATTTTTTTTTTTTTTTGGACCAAAATAGCCCCTGATGCTGAGCATCAAATTTATTTCAATAGAAAATACTCCCAGCAAAGCTGTTGCCCATTTTTTTGTAAGTAGCAAATTTGATTGCCAAAAATCTGAAGTGTCCAGTGGTCGAAGGACCAAATTTAAATATGGCCGAAGAACGAAATGTAAATAAAAAAAATAGTACGCCATTTTCATTCAATGTATGAAAAAACTGTGGTCGAAGGACCAAAATTGAATGTTGACGAAGGACCGAAAAAATTCAGTAAACTGAGGATTCAGATTATTTTCAGTAGAAAAAAAACTCTTCTGTAAACTATGGTCGAAGGACCAAATTTTAACGTAATTGGAAAATTGGAAAAGATAAGTGGAGACTAATTTTTTGTAGAATTAATTTTTCTATCAAAAAAGATTTCTTATGATTTTTTGTAAAAAAAATCGCAGAACACTGTAGTGGAAGGACCATATTAAAAATTAGTCGAAGGACCAAATTAAAAAATTCATTAAACAGAGGTCTCAGATTATTAAAAAAATCGGAATGGTGCTGTGGTCGAAGCATAACATTTAAACGCTTTGGAAAGTCTCATGTCTAATTTATTTGTGGATTTTTTCTATAAAAAAAGATTCATCATTTAAAAAGGATAATTTTTTCTACATAATAACATTCTTCACTCAAGAAAAACATCGATACCATATAAATTTGGTCCTTCGACCATAGTTTCTTAAGGGAATGTTTTCTATAGAAAATAATCTGAAATCTTAGTTAATTTGGTCCTTCGACCACTTTTAAATTTGGATCTTGGAATGAATGAAAATGGAGAACTTTTTTATAGAAAAAAAAAACTCGGACACTGAGGACCTTTATTTCCATATTGAGGACATATTTTCTATTGAAGAAAATCTTCGCGCCATGTAGTTCTCTTCTCAAGACAATTTTTTTATAATTCCATCCAAATTTGCCCCGTTGATCACAAATTTGCAGATTTTTTATATGAAATAATCTAAGACTTTACAATACCCAATAAGTTTTTATTTGGTCCTTCGACCACATTAATTTTGTTCTCTGGATAAAATTTGCTGCAATAAATACAAAAAATACCCTGAAAAGCAATGCCGATTTTTTATAGAAAGGAGGAGCTTTGGACCAAATGTTTTCGGCCTGATTTACATTATTCCCCAGAAGTCACCTATTAGCGCTTTGTCAATTACAATTTTGCCAGCAGATTTCCCCCTTTGGCAACCTTTGTAAAACACAAAAACTTACGATGCCATCATAAAAATTAAAAACCCATTTTGTAATTTAATACAACAGCTGCCAAGACCACTACAACTTCTTTACAATTTTCGAAAGGAGATCACCAACAGAAGCAACCTGCAGAGGCAGATGTAGGCAAGAAGAAAATCAATAAAACCTCATAATTGGAAAACCACTAAAAGAAACTTTATGAAATCTTCAGATTTCATCTGTTAATTTGACAGTCGTTAAGTAGAGACATGTGTGTGTTTGGGTAAAACCAGAAGCCAGTGTGAAAACCTCAGAAACCAACAACAGAATATGGGCAACAATAACGAAACGTGAACACCGTTAAGTACCACCACATCATTTGCAGGTGCGTTCGAAATATAACGAAGCTGCTGTTGGGCAAAAAATTGAAAATCATCTGCTTCAAATGAAATGAAGATACTCTGTTCTGTTACAGATATCTTCAACAGTTTTTTTCTGAAGGGTTCCCCAAAAAACATAATAAGAAATGCGGAAAACAACGAAGAAAACTGAATGGGTGCAGAATTGAAATTAATTAAAATTTCAAGTAGTAAACAAAGACTTTATTCCTGTTATGGAATTCTGAGTTGATGAGGAGGGTGTAATCATTAAAATGATTTTGCATTTTCCGTGGATATAATTGCGAGTTTGAAGAGGTTTCAATTACAGCTTGCTGGAAATGTTATATAAAAACACGAGGTCGAAGGACCAAATGTAAATAGAATTATAAGATAACATATTTTCACTTTTTTCTATAGAAATAATTTCCACTTTTATTGAGAGCCATTTTTTCTATGGTATATAGAACAAATCTCCAATTAAGGTCTCACAATAATTTCTATACAAAAATATTCTCTGTAAACTGTGGTCGAAGGACCAAATTTGAATAAAAGATGATTTTTTTGAATTAGGGAGTGATACTAGTTTTTTTAATTCCTCAGACAATGAAGAAAAATTGTTCAGGCAATGTGTACCAATTTCAAAAAAGACCTTATAATGCCATTCCGATTTGGTCCTTCGACCATATTTTATTATAGATTTTTGTATAAAAATAAAATATTAGACATTATTTTACTGCGATTTTTTCTATTTGCTCCTCTGATTACAACCGATCATAGTTTATTTAATGAAAATAGGGGACTGATACCGACATTATAAAATAAATCTGGAGCTCATTGGTGACCGGGTGCCCACTTTTAAATAAATACTCTTCTTCGAAGTTTTTTCAGAACTATATACCACTATTATGAATAATTACCTTTTCACCAAATTTTCAGAACTTTTAGGGAACATATTTATCGAACAAAGAACTGCAACAACACAAAGGAACTTGAACTTTTAACCTAGCCTTTGTTTGAAGATGTCACAACCAATTGCCAAACTTGAACACAGGGGGAATGAGTAACTCTTTTTTAAGGCTGGGTATATTTGGATAATGCCATCATCACCATGCTCAACGGTATCATCCACCTCATCGTCTTTCCATTCCCCAATATTCTAAGTAAATATTATTAAACCGTGAACAGAGTGTCAACACGACTTTGTTTTTTGTTTTGGCCACAACAATGTCAATATAAATATAATTTCAAAGGTAAACCAGAGCAAACAATCGATGCCAAAAAATAAACTAAAATTGAAGCAAAAAAACGAACAACAACACTGACACGTGCATTATTGGATTTCAACTAAAATTTGGCTGCGCTAGTTACTGGTCTTACTCCCAATAAAAATAAAAACAACAAAGAAAACACACTAAAAAGCTCTTCTCCATCCATCCGAAAATCTTCATAAAGGAGAGACAATGAAGGCAATTTTCAGGGACACACCTTTTTCAGACTGTAATTTGTGATCATTGGCTTGTGGAGTGATGTGATGTGTGGTGTGGTAAGGAAAGGAAGTCTTCGTTGAGATACTGGCAACAGCAGTCATTTGGTGGCCAAAGAGGCGAGACTCTTGTGGCAATTATATGGCTGTTGAAGACGACACAACCAAGCAATCGGGTAACACCACCAACAGCAAAAATAATCCAAGCAACAGCAATTTCCGTTTTGTGTTTGTCGTCAGTTGTTTGGTTTTGTTGTTGTTTTTTTTACAGGGCATGCTAATGTTGTTGTTATTATTATACTTGGCATGAAAGCGAAAACGAAAAATTGTCTATAATTCCAGCACTTTGAGTCATTAGTTGGCCATTATAGGAGAGGGAAAGCCAGAGAGGATACAGAGAAGACAGGAGATTTTTGAAAACGAACTGGAAGGCAGGATGTTCTCTATCGACGAACTGAAGGTAAGATCGTCTTATGTAGGCCGATTGGGAAGATTTATTATATAGACGATCTGAATGTCAGGCCTTTTCATGGGCGAGTCTCCAATAGATATTCTGAGCAGGAGGGAAGTAAATTAGTAGACCTGAAGTCTTATTGTTTTTGAGAAACCTTACTAAGGATTCTTTTCTATTTGGTCCTTCGACCACATTCATATTTGGTAATTTGGCGGCCACAGTTTACTTCGACATTTGAAATTCAAATTTGGTCCTTCGACTAAATTTTAACGGAATTATAAAGACATTTTTTAAGAAATATATATATATATATATATATATATAAAGACTATATGCGATTTGGAGATAGTCTTTAAAGACTATCTCCAAATCGAGCTGAAGTTAGTTTTATAGACTAGCTGGAGGAAATTTTTATGGATGAGCTGAATTATAGGCTAGCTGAAGCAGGGAGCCTTTATAGGCGAGCTGAAGCAGGGAGCCTTTATAGGCGAGCTGAAGCAGGGAGCCTTTATAGGCGAGCTGAAGCAGGGATCCTTTATAGGCGAGCTGAAGCAGGGAGCCTTTATAGGCGAGCTGAAGCAGGGAGCCTTTATAGGCGAGCTGAAGCAGGGAGCCTTTATAGGCGAGCTGAAGCAGGGAGCCTTTATAGGCGAGCTGAAGCAGGGAGCCTTTATAGGCGAGCTGAAGCAGGGAGCCTTTATAGGCGAGCTGAAGCAGGGAGCCTTTATAGGCGAGCTGAAGCAGGGAGCCTTTATAGGCGAGCTGAAGCAGGGAGCCTTTATAGGCGAGCTGAAGCAGGGAGCCTTTATAGGCGAGTTGAATCAGGGAGCCTTTATATGCGAGCTGAAGCAGGGAGCCTTTATAGGCGAGCTGAAACAAGGAGCTTTTATAGGCGAGCTGAAACAATGAGCCTTTATAGGCGAGCTGAAGCAGGGAGCCTTTATAGGCGAGCTGAAGCAGGGAGCCTTTATAGGCGAGCTGAAGCAGGGAGCCTTTATAGGCGAGTTGAATCAGGGAGCCTTTATATGCGAGCTGAAGCAGGGAGCCTTTATAGGCGAGCTGAAGCAGGGAGCCTTTATAGGCGAGCTGAAACAAGGAGCTTTTATAGGCGAGCTGAAACAATGAGCCTTTAGATTAATATGATTTCAATAGACAAGACGAAGTCGGACCCTTCATAGACAATACGAGGGAGTCTCGAGATCAATTATGATTTTTTATTCCTCAAAGTCAGATGCTTTTTTTTGAGCAGCGGTGGCAAAGGATTTTTTTTTTAGAAAAAATGGTCTTTATTGAAAGTATTGAAATTTTTTTATAAAAAATGTGTGCTCCAGCTGAGACCACAATTTAGCGAGCTAAACATTTTCTGCAGAAAAAATGAACATCGAAGATATTCAAAATTTGCCGCTATAAAAAAATTTGTAGTGATTGGAAATTTTTTTTCTATAGAAAAAAATGAGATTTATGCAGTAGAGATCCAATTCCATTTTTTTTTTTTTTTTTTTTTTGTATCCAAACAACATTGAAGTTCACTAACCTCTGTGGCTTTAAATGGGGAAATCCTTTTCAACTTTGGCAGGTCACTTATCATTTTTTTCGTTATTCTACCGGCAGACTGGGCCATGCTGGTAAAAATGAAGAAGAAAAAAACAAAAAGGAAAACATCTAAAATGAATTTGAAATGAAAAGAGATTGTCGGGATAGAGTTGATGAAAGAAGCTTGTTGATGATGTAGTGGCGTTGCGTTTGGCAGGACAGCCCGGTGTTGGTGTTTTACTTGACTCTAATTTACTTTCTGGATAATTTTTTTCTTCTTCTTCTTTTAACTTAGAGATGAGAGTTGCATGTTTACTGCATGAAAACAAGAGAACCGCACCACAAAGTAAACAGTGATTTGTTTTTTTTTCTTCTTCTTCTTGTTTTTGTAGCATGCACTTTATCAACGTTGTGTTGCATTTAGATACGCTTGTCATTTGGCTATGGGAGATTATGACTTGGTTTGTTTGCATTTTATTTCACAGCAACTTCGAAGCGGAGGCGTAGATTGGCAAAATTACAAAAATTCATATTCGTTAAATACCGAATTGACTGACTGCCTTTGGTTGGCCAACTGCTGCAACTCCAATGAATGCAGCCGCCGACGACGACGAGTCGATTCTCTGGCATAACTTCAATTTTGAAAGTGGGTGTTTGTGTTTTCGATTTATCTGGCTTTCCAAATGCCTGGGAATCGGTTATAAGTTATGTAGTTTAGTGTCGAGCTTGAGAAATGTACTTGTTTTAAAAATGAATTGCTTAATTTTGTAAAAAAATATTCATTGGTAGGCCATGGAGTCTTAATGACCGGCCTGCTTTTATGGAGACCGATTGGAGTATTTTTATATCCTCCATAATGAAGTTCAGGGCATATTTAATTAGTTGTTCAGTTTGCAAGCCATAGAAATATACATCGGAGACTCCGCAAGGTATATATTCCTGATCTGAATAAAATTATATGTCGATTTAGGCCATGCTCAATTGCAGGTACTTTCACGGCCCTGAACGCATTTTCCAACCGAAGGCTGGAAGGCTAGGCAAAATTTGCAACCAGACTAACTATATGTAAGTGGGATAAAAATCCTCTGTGTAGACAATTTACATGGATCTAGTTGTAACATAGACCCCATATAAGGGTCCAATTCGAGTTTAGGTATTTGAAATGAGTGCAGGATATATACAAAGTCCGATCAAAGTTAACACCATTTTTTACTTAAGTTACTTTTATATGTCCATGGAAATTAGCACTTACTCTTCGCTTAATTAAACCCTGTCCCACTTTTTTCTTAATGTCCTTGTTTTCCGAATGTTTTATTACAGCAAAGAAATTAAACAAAGAAAAATTGTGAAAGGACATGAAGAAGTGGAGAAGAAGCTAACTCACCGACAATTAGCGTAAAAAATAAATTGTCGTGGTGATTAAACAGCTGCGGTTTTAGTGGCATATATTTTTTACTACAAAATAAAAAGAAAAAAATTAAGCAACATTTGTCGCATTAATGACTCGAGGAGGGGAGGGGCCAGGCTAAAGAAGAATCGACCAGAAGTACTCTTTAAGCTTAACGACAAATTGTCCTTAAAGACTATTTAATCCTTGGGGTATGTTGGTGGCTGTATTTTTTTGTGGGGTGGTGGTATTTTGAATGACTGGATGAAAACTTGCCAAGGATGTGCTCCTTTTTGTTGTTGTCGTTGTTACTTCTATAATTTTATTTTCGCCACCCATTCATTATTTACATACTCGACAACATTTGTCTTCATTCATTCGTTCGTTCTTTGTTTCGTTTTGTGTTCTTTTTTTTTTGGATATTCAAATTTGTTTCATTTCTTTAGACTGATGGAGGATGGGGAAAATGGAGGTCATGAATTTTTTAAGGACTTGTCGCAACATTTTGTTCACCCAACTCCTCCACTGCGTTAAAGTTCAGTCATATGTGTTTGATGATACTGCCATGGGCCCTGTTGGCTGTATTTGATTCTTGGGTGATTCTTTTTTGCCCTGCAAACACATCTCTCTGTCGACGTTATGTTTGATATACTTCTTGACAGTTTAAGTTTTGGAATTTGTTTGGTGTCACATTTTTTGCTTCGCGATGTGTGTGATAAAATGTAACAGAAAGCAGGGTTGCCATCATTGACTTTTTTCTTAAACAGAAAGTGGGAGAAAGAAAAATGGTGAGCTTAAGGGGACCTCTACAGGTGAGCTGAAGGATGTCTGGAAGGAGCCTTCTATGGGTGGGCTGAAAAAGCCTTTATAGACGAACTGGACGGAGCCTCTTTATATGCGACCTAAAAGGAAGCCTTTATAGGCGACCAAAAGGGAGCCTTTATAGGAGAGCTGAAGCTGGGAGCCTTTATAGGCGAGCTGAAGCAGGAAGCCTTCTATAGGCGAGCTGCAGCAGGGAGCCTTCTATAGGCGAGCTGCAGCAGGGAGCCTTCTATAGGCGAGCTGCAGCAGGGAGCCTTCTATAGGCGAGCTGCAGCAGGGAGCCTTCTATAGGCGAGCTGCAGCAGGGAGCCTTCTATAGGCGAGCTGCAGCAGGGAGCCTTCTATAGGCGAGCTGCAGCAGGGAGCCTTCTATAGGCGAGCTGCAGCAGGGAGCCTTCTATAGGCGAGCTGCAGCAGGGAGCCTTCTATAGGCGAGCTGCAGCAGGGAGCCTTCTATAGGCGAGCTGCAGCAGGGAGCCTTTATAGGAGAGCTGAAGCTGGGAGCCTTTATAGGCGAGCTGAAGCTGGGAGCCTTTATAGGCGAGCTGAAGCAGGGAACCTTTATAGGCGAGCTGAAGCAGGGAGCCTTTATAGGCGAGCTGAAGGAGGGAGCCTTTATAGGCGAGCTGAAGCAGGGAGCCTTTATAGGCGATCTGAAACAGGGAGCCTTCTATAGGCGAGCTGAAGCAGGGAGCCTTCTATAGGCGAGCTGAAGCAGGGAGCCTTCTATAGGCGAGCTAAAGCAGGGAGCCTTCTATAGGCGAGCTGAAGCAGGGAGCCTTCTATAGGCGAGCTAAAGCAGGGAGCCTTCTATAGGCGAGCTGAAGCAGGGAGCCTTCTATAGGCGAGCTGAAGCAGGGAGCCTTCTATAGGCGAGCTGAAGCAGGGAGCCTTCTATAGGCGAGCTGAAGCAGGGAGCCTTCTATAGGCGAGCTGAAGCAGGGAGCCTTCTATAGGCGAGCTGAAGCAGGGAGCCTTCTATAGGCGAGCTGAAGCAGGGAGCCTTCTATAGGCGACCTGAAGCAGGGAGCCTTCTATAGGCGAGCTGAAGCAGGGAGCCTTCTATAGGCGACCTGAAGCAGGGAGCCTTCTATAGGCGAGCTGAAGCAGGGAGCATTCTATAGGCGAGCTGAAGCAGGGAGCCTTCTATAGGCGAGCTGAAGCAGGGAGCCTTCTATAGGCGAGCTGAAGCAGGAAGCCTTCTATAGGCGAGCTGAAGCAGGGAGCCTTCTATAGGCGAGCTGAAGCAGGGAGCCTTCTATAGGCGAGCTGAAGCAGGGAGCCTTCTATAGGCGAGCTGAAGGGAACCTTTATAGGCGAGCTGAAGGGAGCCTTTATAGGAGAGCTGAAGGCAGCCTTTATAGGAGAGCTGAAGGCAGCCTTTAAGTGCGAACTGAAGGGAGTTTTTATACGTGGGCAATAATTTCTTTATAGGCGAGCTGAGAGCTTTCTTTTTTAAAGGTGAGCTGAAGGGAGTATTTATGGCCGACCTGTAGAAAATATTGAGAGATTTTTTAGAAAAAATCAGAGTAGCTTTACACCTTCTTCAGTAGGTTCAATATTGTGTACAAATTTAAATTTAATTCGGACAAGTCCATTATAGCCCTTATCAGTTTCTATAGGTTTCATAGGTAGGTTTCAGTTACAGACCCTTAGATGGAAGAATTTATTGACCACCCAGAGGAGGTTTAGCCGATCAACGAAAGAGTTGAACTTATGGGTTAAGAAAAGGGGGAACTTATTTTAGTTTTGTGGGTAAAAAAATTAAATCTACTTTGGCAACCCCAAAATCCACCAAATAAGTTAGATAGCTGCACTAAATGTTGACATGTAGGTAACATTTTTTGTGCAGAGCATTTAATTCCTTTCCCAAGCATTTAGTGTGGCAAAATGTCGACAACTTTTTGCCCTCGATCCCTTTTTTCTGACGTCTCCAAAAAAAGGGTGCGTCTTCGTGGTTATCAAAATTGCTATGCATTGCGAGCGATTAGAAAACATTGCAGACAATCCGAATGGCGGGTAAAAAACAAAACATGAGCTATGGCCCTAACTACAAGAACTGTAACACACATAAAATAGTAGTGAAGAAGAAATACAACAAAAACAAGGTGTCACAGCTAAAGTGTTTTGCCACATGAGGCATGCAAACCGAAAAAATTGGGGGTTGTTTTTTAACTTGCGCTCGGCACTTAAGATGGAATATTAAGCGACAAATTTAATTTTTGCTGTTTGGGGTGGTTGGCCGCTTTTTTTACATGTTACGGAATTGGGTCACATATATTCAAATAACTTTAGGTTTTTTTGGAAACTAGGTAGCTAGGTGGCTCGCAATGTTGCTTGTAGGTTAGTAAATAGGCTAATATTTCATGTTGAACTCCCGGCAAGTTATTTATGGCGGAATGTAATTTAATAAAAAAAGGAAGCAAGTTTGGCGTTTGAATAATTTTTACTTCATGATATGGGCCAAACAGGACAACGAACCAACCGTTATCTATGCTCCTTTTTATGGTAATAAAGATGATACCAATAGACACAAATGTGTAAAGTTTTACCTTGGAAGAGGAGGGTGGAACAGAGAACTGTGTAAAATCAAGTCACAAAACAAAATTAAAATTTACAATTTATCTATATGTTAAAATCTGTAATGTCTCCCAAGTTACCCTTGGAAAGCAACAATTTATGTTTTAAAGACCAGGTTAATGGAGCTTCGTAAATTAGAAGATAGTGACCAAATTTTAGCTATTTATTTACAAAATACAATAAAATTAAACAAAAGGAACGTTCCGATGTTGTGTTATCTGAATAATTTGAAAAATTAATAGACAAGCTGATAAGGGCTATAATGGAGATTCCAAAAATTATATACCATATTAAAGTTGTTGAAGAAGGTGTGAAGCCGCTTTGATTTCTTTTTGAATTGTCTTTCAAAGGTATCTACAGGTGAGCCATGGAGATTTTTTGCCCTTCTAAAAATATAGGTCCTGTCGAACAATTTTTTTATCTAGTCTATAAAGCTACCAGCCTTTCAGGCTCATTCGGAGCCTCAAAAAAGTCAATCCAGTTTGTCTATAACCTTTAACTTCAATTTCTACATCTTATAAGAAATTATTGTATGTAGCTAGATGAAATGGATGTGAAAATAAAAACGATTTTAACTAGCGAAGACACCAACCGAATTATACACCACCATGCAGTATAACAGTTATATTGAGCAGTATAACACAATAGTGTGAAGTTAAAAACGAATTATATCAACGAAATTTAGTAAATTCATTTTATAAATCCTATCATGCAACATCTAGGAGGAATATGTCTATATGGAAGGTACCATTGGAAAGCCCACGAAGAGTACTTTAAGAAAAAATTATACCCAGATCATTTCATTTCGGAAATTTTGAAAAAAATATTTTTTAAATTTTTTCAAGAAGTTATCATCGAATGCCACTGTGCAAAAAATAGGAGGGATAGGTCCATATGGAAGGTACCATTGGAAAGCCCACGAAGAGTACTTTAAGAAAAAATTATACCCAGATCATTTCATTTCGGAAATTTTGAAAAAAATAATTTTTAATTTTTTTTTCAAGAAGTTATCATCGAATGCCACTGTGCAAAATCTGGGAGGGATAGGTCCATATGGAAGGTACCATTGGAAAGCCCACAAAGAGTACTTTAAGAACAAATTATACCCAGATCATTTCATTTCGGAAATTTAAAAAAAAAAATAATTTTTAATTTTTTTCAAGAAGTTATCATCGAATCCCACTGTGCAACATCTGGGAGGGATAGGTCCATATGGAAGGTACCATTGGAAAGCCCACGAAGAGTACTTTAAGAAAAAATTATACCCAGATCATTTCATTTCGGAAATTTTGAAAAAAAATAATTTTTAATTTTTTTCAAGAAGTTATCATCGAATGCCACTGTGCAAAATCTGTGAGGGATAGGTCCATATGGAAGGTACCATTGGAAAGCCCACGAAGAGTACTTTAAGAAAAAATTATACCCAGATCATTTCATTTCGGAAATTTTGAAAAAAATAATTTTTAATTTTTTTTCAAGAAGTTATCATCGAATGCCACTGTGCAAAATCTAGGAGGGATAGGTCCATATGGAAGGTACCATTGGAAAGCCCACGAAGAGTACTTTAAGAAAAAATTATACCCAGATTTTGCACAGTGGCATTCGATGATAACTTCTTGAAAAAAAAAATTAAAAATTATTTTTTTCAAAATTTCCGAAATGAAATGATCTGGGTATAATTTTTTCTTAAAGTACTCTTCGTGGGCTTTCCAATGGTACCTTCCATATAGACATATTCCTCCTAGATGTTGCATGATAGGATTTATAAAATGAATTTACTAAATTTCGTTGATATAATTCGTTTTTAACTTCACACTATTGTGTTATACTGCTCAATATAACTGTTATACTGCATGGTGGTGTATAATTCGGTTTGTGTCTTCGCTAGTTAAAATCGTTTTTATTTTCACATCCATCTAGATGAACCATATTGCAGGGGCCCCAGATTTTTTCTTTCATAGGAGAAATTATTTTTCCAACGAATCAGCTGAAATTAAATCCTTTATATGAACCATAACACCTAACCCCCACACCATAACCCCTAATATGTCTCAAACTTTCACATGGTATATTAAAATACCCTATTTTTCACCTTGCTTATAATAATACCCACACATTGGAGGATCAATAAAATCTTCAACTTTCAGTTTTAGGAAGAATACTCCCTTCAGAGGATCTATAAAGACCTCCGTTTTCTGAACTATAAAGACGTCATCCAGACTTCTTCGGTTTGGTTATAAATACATTCAGTTTGTCTATAAATCCTTTGGAATCCTTAAGTTCGTCTTTAGAAGATGATAAACTCCCTTCCGCTGGCCTATAACAAATTTCATTCACATTGTGTAGATTAGTCATTCTCAGCTTGCTTATAAAGGCTTAATTCCGCTTGTCTATATAGCCCCATTTTAAGCTTGCTACGTGGGCTTCCGTCCGATCGTCTACTAAGGTCTCCTTCAGCCCTACTCCCTTCAGCTATCACATAGAGACACCCTGAGATTTAAAGGAGTCTACAGAGCACTCCCTGCTTCAGTTCATCTACAGAAGACTATCAACTTCAACGAGCTTATATAAGGCTTCCCGATTCAGCTCATTTGTAGAAGGATACCATTCTTAAAAGTCTATAAAGAATCCGTTCAGGACGTCTATAGAATACTCCCTCATATCTTTCTTCTATAGACATTTCCCACAGCTATTTTATAAAGAATTCCTTAAGCTCGCCTACAGTTCATATTTAGAGACTCCATTAATTTAGTTTGTTGAATACTCACTTAATTTCCATCGCCTATATAGACTCCCCTCAGCTCGCCTATTACGGCTCCCTTCAGCTCACCTATAAAAACTCCCTTTAGCTCGCCTATAAAGACTACCTTCAGCTCGTCTATAACGGCTCCCTTAAGCTCGCCCATAAATGCTACCTTCAGTTCACCTATGAAGACTACCTTCAGTTCGCCTATAAAGGCACCCTTCAGCTCGCCTAAAGATGGCGACCACCAGCACGCCAATAAAGGCTAGCTTCGCTCCCCTTTAAATGTTCCTACGATTCGTCTATAAAACTTGATCCAGCTGATCAATAAAGTCTCCCTTTGATTCTCATATAGGGACACCCCTCAACTCGCCAAAAGATACCTCATTCAGCTCGCCTATAGAGATTCCCCTTAGCTACACCACCAAGTCGTATATAAAGACTGTCCTCAGCTCAACACTAGAAATCTCTTTAGGTCTTCAGCTCACCTCAGATGGCCTAAAAATTCCTTCAGCTTCGCTATGAAGACTTAATACGTCTTTAGAGAATCAGCTCAACTTCAAAATCTTCAGAATCCAAATCTGACCCATTTTCCCTGAAATCACAACAAATGATTTCCATTTCCCAAGCTTGTGAATATAATAAAGAACAATATCGAAGCAAATTAACAAAATAAACGTGAGTCTACCCTCATTAACCAAGCCCCTTGCAAAAAAAACATTTGTCGCCATTCGAAGTTTTTTTTTTCAAGATAAAGAACAAAATGTCATTATTATTATAAATATTAGAATAGTAGTTACAGATTTGGAATAACAATTGCTGGGCACAATTTGCATTGCATATTTACTGCGAGAGCGATTGACAGTCGTAGTCGGCTGACTACAGGCAGCTGGTGGCTGGCTGGTGACTGACTGATTGGCGACAAATACGTTTTTTTTCTGCATTAGTTTTTGCGCCTTTCAGAACGGGGTGAGCATTTGATGATAAGTGTAACACTAACAACAACAACTAAAACAATTTGCGATAGGAAGAAGGCCGTCTGACTATTATGTGATAGAGGGCACGTATTCCATTGTAAATATGCGGAACATTTGGTTAAGGTTCAGTCCTATTTTCAATGGGGTGTGTGTTCGCTGGGAACAAGTGCAGTGTTACAGTTATGTCAAAGGGACTTCATAGGTATGACAAGACCCCCTACAGAAATGGGTGTGAAAATTATTGTAGAACAAGCACGGCTGGCGCATAATAAATAGCTTACATGCGGTATAAGGAATTACAGTTAGTGTGTATAAAAAAATTAGGTCAAAAATCAAATTAAGAACCCCCAAGTTATTCCAAGCCAAGCATAACTCACCACAAATCTATCGCCGACAATTTCCAAATTGATTCCAATTTGTTAGAGAAACCCAAAAAGGAAAAAAGGAGAAGAAGACGAGGAATTTCATCAATTGCTGTCAATATCCCAATTAAGCATTGAATTGTAGCCAATATATCCCATTGGCAGGACATCGAAGTGGATGCATGAATGTAACATAATTACATTCAAAGAAGAAAGACAATGAACCTTTTTCCTTATTTACTTGATGCCAATACGAATCAGACAAATCTCCTCAACCGAAATTGTTTGACAAATTTGTGTATTCAAGTCAGGAAATGGCATTCAAATGATGGGCAGATGGCTTGGCTTTGTAACCACAGCGAATAGCGAAATTCACACATTGCACCACAACCACTACCACTTTTCTAGGATGGGAGAACGTCAACCCCCCACACAAACCATTGTCTATAACCGGCGGCGACGGTATTTAAACATCCCTTTCTTTTGTTTTTGTTGCTTCTTTGTAATACACAATTTTGTTTCATTGCAAAAAGATTTCCAAACTCCAAGATTTGGGATTTTTATTTGAAAATGTATTTCCCTCTCTCTCTCTCTCTTTGCCCCCCTGTCTTTGTGTTCCTCCTTGAGTCATATCTTTACATTCCTTTTGTCTTTACATTGTTATCTTCTTAAGACAGAACATAGATACATTTTTGACTAGAAGGCATCGTTTATCGTTTTTTATTTGTCTTCCCTCTTCTTCTTCTTCGTCTCTTTCCCCACCCCTTCCTTAACAAGTGTGTGCCTTTTTCCAAAACACCAACAACAAGTTGGAAATTGTTTTGTTGAATTTTTCCCTTTTCGTGTGCCTTTTGTAAAATGAAAAGCTCCCTGCAAGGATATTCCGATATTCTGCTATCGGAATGAATCCGTTGGAGGTATGCCGTCGCTTTCTTAACTGCAATTTTTTGGTGAATTCATTTCGGTCGCTTTGACTTCTTTTGTCTAGCCCCCTTCTCCCGCCCAGTGGGTTGTTATTTTGGGGGTTGAAAATCATAGAGACTAAAAACCGTTCTTAAAAAAATTAGGTTAAGTACATTTTTCAGCAGACAGAAGAGAAATGTTGTTGTTCACTTGTTTTTTTTGGTAAAATGTGCCATGAAAATGGCCATAAATGACCGGCAATTTGTTGTCCTTTTTTTTCATTTGGAGACAAAGTCCTTTGCCTGTTTTTTGTGAGCCTTTTGAAGAAAATAAATACGAGACATTAATAGTTTGGGTACTCAACCTGTAAAATGGTTTTTTTTACGAACTCATGAAGTCGTTTTAGATTCGAAGGCAGTCTTTCTAAACCAACTGAAGAGAGTCTGTATAGACGAGCTGAGAGGAGTCTATACAGACCTGAAGCTGAAAAAAAGTCTTCATAATCGAATTGAATGGAATTTTTATTATGGAATTCCTTTGGAGGCAAACTGAAGCCTTGAATCTCTAATAAGGAACTGGAATGGGGCATAAATAGACGAACTGAAGGGATTCTCTATATAAGAGTTGAGATGAATCAGCTATAGACAAGCATAAGGGAGTCTTCAAAAAAAAAAAACCCGAATGAATTTCTACATAAAATTTTAATGAAGTTATTTTAATCGAACTGTATGGGAATAGAGAAGCTAAGAAAAATCTCTATAGACGAGGAGTCTCCATATCGAGGAGTCTCCATATCGAGGAGTCTCCATATCTGAAAGGGAATCCCTACAGGTGAGCTGTATTGAATCTCCACTAAAGGTAGTCTTTATAGTGGAGCGGGAGGGAGCTAGCTGAATGGGGTATCTATAGATATGCTGGAAGAAGACTTTACCGACGAGCGGAAGGTTTTCTATAGACCAGCTGAAAGGAGTCATCGAGACAACCTGAATGACATGCTGAAGGAAGTCTATATAGACGAGTTGAAATCTTCTATAGACGAGTCGGTGGGTGGCGTTTTAAGGGTCTTGAATATATTCTTCATACAGGAGAGTCTTTAAAGACGACCTGAAGGGAGCCTTCATAGAAGGATGTCTCAATAGACGAGCAGAAGGGAATCTTTATAAACGAACTGAATGAATTGTGTACAGGTGAGCTGAAAGACGAGCTGAAGGGAATCCCTATAGATGGCTGTAGGGAGCATTTATTTATGAGGGAGTCTCTATATGCCACCTGAGGAGAGTCTCTATAAAATAATCGGAGGAAATATATAGAAATGATCTGAGAGAATTCTCTCATTTTTCGAGATAAATTATCAGATGTTTAATAATGTCATCGATAGCCTCACGATATCTAAATGTAAGGTCTTGAATCGTTTCTGGACTGTTGGCATATAACTAACGAATGACCTTCAAAGAGGGCATCGCAAGGTGTATGTGGTTAAAACACAATTTATTATAAAATATTAATAATTATTTATTTTAATAAAAACCAACTTCTTTAGTTAAAAATATTTTCAAGAATGAAAAATGTGTATTACATGAATTCAAAATATGTATAAACCAAAATCTAAGGATACTTAGTTTCAATTAAAAAGCAAAGTTAAATGTTCAAAGTAAATGTGGGAAAACCCCTACAGTGTACAAGGTGCCCAAGACCCCTGTAGCCAATTTTGGTCAGTTCTTCAAAGTCAGGAAAGGTTTCCCTTGGTTTCCGCTGCGTGTCTTGTTGAAAGTAAATGTAGTCCAATTTAATGCCATCCAATTATGAACATAAAAAATCATCTCTCGAAAACGATAGAGGAATGGATATACTTGGGTCTTCATCATTTCATCTGGCTACATCATAAATATTCGCATTTGTTCATGAGCGAAGAGCAGTTTTTAATTTTCAAATCACACTAAGCTTCCGACTATTACGGATGTTTTGTGTACGTCAATTAAATATTTTCTGTGGAAGAGGAGGATATTTTATCCTCAAAGAACCCAAAATGTCGAAAAACAGACGCTAAGGTTTAATGATGCGGCTAAATCCTAAAATACCTAAAGGCAAAAGGCTAAGGCTATGGCAAAAAATGGCATTATACTGAAAATATTCTTCAAGAGGAATAATGATCTTCAGAAATTCTAAAACCCCTATTTATTGACACATTATTCGACAAATGAGGCTAGGATCTTTAAAATACCCAAATAGTACGAGACTCTTACATGTGGGTGGGCGACATCAGGACATGGTGGTATATTGAACTTTTTTTGGCAACAATGTTTCCTTTATCCCCCCAAGAAACCGAAATAATAAATTATAGTCACATCGATTCGAAAATGAGGCTATGAGGTCTACCGAAATGCCAGAAATTTGGCGGAAAATGTATATGGGAGCTATATGAGCTATGACTTCGACTGGACAATGTTGTTGAGCACCACCGCAAGTTCTAAAATTGAGCGGAGCATTTTTCTATGAATGAATATTGAAAAATGCGGAATGTCAAATTACAGCCATACGTGTTGTTGGAAATACACCTAGAACGATGAATATGCGTACATATGGAGGCTATGGCAAAATATGGACCCATATTCAAAATGGGTTTTCAACCTCCAATTACCAAGACTGCCAAATTACAGCAATTTCTGTTAAAAACTCTTCTTCATTTGATCGGCATCGTTATATGGTAGCTATATAATAAAACGTTGACCGATATATCATATTTCCAATACGAAACATATCTATCTTCAAAATCACCAATGCATCCCTATTTTTTAATCATCAAGGATCAAGGATCATTCCTTTTTGGATCCGATTTATTCCTTACATTTGAAACTTCAAAAATCAATATTTGGAAATGGTGTAACCACTTTACACTACACCAATATTTGCCAACTTATTATCAGTTGATATGTGATGACTTCAATATATTTTTTTTTTTTTTAATTTTGATATGGCAATTTTGTTGTTCTAACTGGTCATAGATAAGACAAGGACGTTCTATAAATGTAGTTAATGATACAAAAAATAGTAAAATTCATATTCATTATTATGAGTAAAAACTCAAAACAATTGACGATTATAAAGACGTCAACGTAGTAATAAAAACGAAGTAAAGAAAAAAATCAAAACAGAAAAGGTAAAGGAAAAATTAAACTCACATTAAATAAGATTTAAAATTTTTATAAAAAAATAAATCCAATTGTCTGTCTACCTGTTTCTTCCAGGAAAACTATAAAATACAAAATTAATCCATCATTAAATGCATTGCACACACATACACACACGTACAGATACTCGTAGACATTTTTATGGAACATTAAACAAGTGCGAAATGTGTCCAAATGGATATCGGAATTTGTTGAATTTGTATTGTCTGTCTGCTGTAGACTTAAGTACAGGTCGAATGGTTGGTCGGTCAGGTAGAAAAGACAACAAATAGACAAACACTTTGCAGAGATAGAATGACAGGCGGACGTACATTTAGTCAGTTGAAGATGTGTATCTATGTGTTCGAGAAAAACACATGTCCAGAATACCACTACTTAGAACATTTTTCGGTTGCGTACAATATGTACGTACATATGAAAGTAACAGCTATTAGATGTTGTACTTAAGATTATACCACATTATAATGTTGTTGTTGCTGCTATTGTTTTTGTTTAGAATATTTATGTATTGATTATTGTAATGGTCTTAAGTAGAGCTGAACGAAATATGTAATGACTACAACTACTTAGGGCAGCAACAGAAGAAAAGGACATGTGTTCATGAGGACTACTCTACGCCACTTTGTATTTTCACTACTGGTTCAGGTAGGAAATTGGGGAAATTTGTAAGTGGCTATTTTCAGTTTTAAATAGAAAATATAATTTCAATAGCACCATTGGATATTGAGTAATTTTTTTGGTTTTCGGTAGATTATTATAAGGGATATGTTTAAGAAGATTAAGGGCATTTTGAACAATGCTTTAGATATGTTTTCGAAATGTATTATTAAATCCACAACTATTTCAATACCAAATATATGAGTACTACTAGCAATGGCTAATCAAGAATATATACTATTTCGAAGATTATTGGTCGCTATAGGCGAAAGTATATCAAAAAAAGGCAAACATTTTTTCGGGACTTTTAGATACTGTTGTTATAACCGATATTTTGATAAAAAATCGGTGTCGTTATAAACGATTTCGACTGTTTTTTATATGCTGAGATCCCGCAATTACAGTCATCAAAAAAAGGGTGGTGGTCTATGAAACTAATGTCCTACACATTGAGAATCTCAGAGGACTTATTAAAGATAATTCCGTTTGAAAATGTGAGATAACATTTCAAATCTCAGGTCTTTCAGGACTATATCAGAATTTCCTCGGAAGATATGTATCCAGTGGATCTTATTTAATGGAAACTATTTTATTTTAGGGCCATGGTCCCATATTTCTCAAGATATGAGCTTATGAAGTTCACTATTAATGTTGCCGTTCGGAAACAAATTCGGACCAAAATGGACTAAGATCAGATTTTCGAACCATCATTTAAAATTCCACGCGAATTACTCTAAATTATTAATATGAAAATGGACCAACCTACAGACAAAATTGAAGATTTTTCGGACCAAATTTGGTCCGAAGTGTCCAAAACGGCATCACTGTTCCCTATACATATAAAACTAACCGTAGAATATTGCTCGGAAATTCAAAAATTTGATCTTTAAAAAGATTTCAATATCGGCTATAAAATAAAAATATTTTTTTGTGAATATGTTCACGATAATAGCCTTGCTCATGCCTGTTCTAATAACTAATAAAAAATTGAGGCACTTCTCGTACTCCAAAAATTCTTCGAAATTTGCCTTATACCATAGACAGACGACAGCCTTAATTTGCATTAAAATGTTCTTAATTTGAATTAAAATTTACCCCTGACAGACGAGAGTTTCTGCATTTATGAACCAGTTTTTTGTTTCAAAACTATTGTTTGTCTGTGTGTAGGAAGAAAATATTGGCATTTCTTTACAATATTTTTTAGGATTACATCTTTTTGAAATTGATACATTGCAGGAAGGAAAACTAACAGCTATAATGAAGATAAAACAGCTCCAAATTTGAAGAAATGTTGAATTTTGCCTTTATTTCTAATTTTTATTTTCGTAAACGTAAACAAATTTGACAACAATCAATTTATTTTCTACAGCATTGCAATATTGAAATTGCTTAATTCAGTATAAATTCAGTTTGATTTTGTGCATTAACAACACATAAAAATGAGGATATTGTACAAGATAATTTGAATTAAGGCTGTTAATGCAAATTAAGGCTGTCGTCTGTCTAGGCTATTAGTCTGGTTCGAAAGCAATGATAAAATGCAAAAGTACTTACGTAATCTAGAGATAAATATATCGACAGGTTTAAATGTCCAATAAAATAAACACAAATGTAAATCACAGAGCACCGATCTATTAAAGCTTATGAAAAAAATGAAGGAACATAATTCTGATCTTTTAAATGTACAAATCTACACAGGACCTATGGTAAACATATCAGAAAAATCCGAAAAGATGCCAACAATAAATATAAATAAATTCTTGAAATCTATAAAAATATAAAATTTGTCAATTCACTTGCAAACACCTCGGAATATTCGTCGGAGCAATTATATTTCGGAATAGCCACCATATTTTTTCACAATTTTCCACCACACAATTTTTTCACAATTTTCCACCACAGGTCCACAGACTTCTATTGTCCGCTACAGATTCGAAACTATATTTTTTCCAAGACCGCACATATAAATACCAAACCTCGCATAATGAACTTTTATTCTAATGACGGACTAGACACAACACTGTTTTTATCGGAACAACCATATTTTGGAATGAACTCCATATTTCCATCATATTTGCTATTTTGAATTAATAAAAAATGAAAATAAAAAATAAATAAAATATACCTTCGGTGGGAACTCAAGTTCCAAGGGGTCCATAGAAAATATTACTTGTTCCGCTATAAATTTGAATTTTTCTTAGCAGCACTCGAATAAAGACAACTTAAAATAACATTTTGAATACAAAAATAATTATATTCAGGTTCGAAGTGGACTCTAGTTCTACAGGGTCCATAGACATCTATTACATGTCCCTCAATAAATTTGGAACGATTTTTTTGAGATCGCGAATTTAATTACTAACCCTAGCATAAAACCAACCTTTTATTCTAATGGAATAGAAAAATGCAATACATGTATGACTTAGTAAGCTTTTTTGTATTGATATTGAATTAAATAAAAACTATTTATTTTGTACTTCTAAATATATACTGAGATTTTGCCACAATTAATAATCAAAGAAATATTCTGATTGGAAAATTAATTTTTCGGCCCTATTTATAATCCTCTCAAAAAATATTCTCGAATATTTTCCGCACTTACCTTGACTTGCATTAACAAAATCGGCACCAAATAAAATGCAGCATACAGCTATAACCAGGAAAGCCTTCATCAGTGATGAGGTGGTAAATGCCGGTTGATGAATTCCAATGGATGGTCGGTGAGACATTGCAGCACTCTTCCTTTTTACTTTAAGTGAAAAACTATAGGAAGGTGGGGATGAGGTGGAGGTGGGGGAGGTCGGGTTAAGTTTAGTAATTCCAATAGTACGCCGACGACCCTTGTTGTTATTATCCATTATGGGTATGCAATTTTTTTTAATGTTTAAAGGGGACAGGACAGGTGGTGAATGAGAAGGATTAACACAATAGCACACAATTTACGATATCATTTTGAACAATATTTATTTTTTGTTTTCTTTCAAAATTGTAAAAATTTCTTCAATATCTTTCAATTTTCATATCACAAAACACCAAAACTTCACTTTATTTGGGAGGGAGAATTTTCACTACTTTTCTTTCGGATTACTTTTTTTATGACATTTTCTATTTTATTTTGTAATTAACGATGTTTTTCTGTATTCCAGGAAATACGGTTCCTCTTTTTATTTTTGGCGTCTATGCCTCTTCCTTTTGCGAAGGCTTTTCCGCTCGCTCATACAGAATTTTTGACAGTTAAAGCCCCGTTACTGTTACGGGGTTGGCAAAAGGATTGAATGAAAACATTTGCAGGCCACAACAACACAACAGCAGCAACAACAACGGAAATGCTACTTAAATATCCCGAAACTTCGTTATTTGTTTTCTTCTCCTTCCTTTTGTTTATTTATTTTATATTTTGCATAAATATTACATTTGCTTTTTGTTTTATGTTTTCATAAGAGATTTAATAACTCCTTTTTTTCATTGGGTACACTTCCACTTTATGATTTTTCCTTTTGAGCTTATTTTTTCTATATCTCCCTCTCTCTATTCTATACACATTTCTGACATTTTTGCTATGCCTTGTTGTTTAACTTTTTCTCGCAGATTCTATTTCACACACTTCTTCCTGGTTTGGTTTTTGTGCAATTTCTTCCTTTTAGCAGCACACACACACAAACATATACACAGTAAAATATTTCTTTCAACTTGAGACGAGATTAATCAAGTTCGTTCATTGATTTGTTTTCGTATTTATTCCAATTGATATATAATTTATTTTCTTTTTAATTTTATTATCATTTTCATTCACAATTAATAAGTTTTGTTTTTATTTTTCTGTTTTTTTTATCTTTCAATTGAAATCTTCCGCACGTACTAACAACTCCGTTCCATATCAACCGCTCATAGCAAACTCCAAATACAAACTGAGCAGCAAAAACAATACACACGCTGAATGGGTGGTTATTCGCTCTCTCTCTCTCCCTCGTTCGCTCCTTTCTTTAGTGTACATCAGATGGAAAGAATAACCGGTACTCAGATCACCAACAACAAAACAAGCATTATTAACGAAGTAAACAATAAAAGAAAATCGTAGATAACAATTGGAAGAGAGACAGAAAAAAGTGTGATGCAAATGGTGAGAGAGAGAGAGAGTTGGAGAAAACATTGACATTAATTAAGTGTGGTATACACATTTGCAATGGAATGGATGTGAAAAATGTTGTCAATGTTGTGATTTTTAGATAATGTTTGTTTTATAGAAAATAATAAGTAAAAAAAGGTGTATGTCCCCGTATTCAAAAATTAATAAATATTCTCAAATTTATAAAGGAAAAATCAAAAACAATTTCGATTAATAGAACATTATTTTAGGTTCTGAAATGGACCAAAGACCTCATAGACCTTTATTGAAATATTTCCTTTTTTACAAGGAGTCCGAAATACCAAACTAACACTACTTGGTGGAAAAATATGGCTAAACTTTTCAAAATATCAAAAATTAAAATATCGGATTTATTAAATCCAGTCGATATAAATTGTCAATTCCATTCATAAATGTCAAAAAGAATCCTCATAAAGGAGTTCTATAAAGCCGCATTTGACAGCCCTATTCGTTCAGAGGCGTTTAAAGCCATGTCTGCGTTTGGCATTCCTGCAAAATTAATTCGGCTATGCAGGATAACCTTAACTGACACAAGATCAGCAGTTCAAGTCGGAAAGGACCTCTTGGAGACCTTTAATACCGAACGAGGATTCAGACATCCTGCTGGAAAAGGTCATACAAGAGGCATAAGTGAACAGAAATGACACTCTGTACACCAAACAACACATGTTAGTCGCCTACGCCGATGACATCAACATAATGGGTCGAACACTGAGAGCGGTAACAGCCACCTTTGAAGAAGTCTGCCAAAGTGGGTTTGGCAGTAAACGGCGAAAAGACCAATCTGATGGTATCAACGCGCAAGACGTCCAGTAGACTCGGACCAACAGTGGAACTTGAGAACTACAGCTTCGAGGTAGTCAAAGATTTTATATACCTTGGTACCGCCATAAATAAACCTAATGACATCAGTTTTGAAATTCGGGGAAGGATAATGATGGCCAACAAATGCTACGAAAGTTCTGTCACAAGCCAGCTAAGTAACAAAGTATTTTAAGGATTATTCAAGGCATGGATTTTTATACCCTTCACCACACTGTGGTGCAGGGTATTATGTCTTCGTGCATATGTTTGTAACAGGCAAAAGGAAACCAGATACACATGGTTCCTTTTGAGAATATGCATAGAATAACATTCTAAATCGATTTATGCATGTCCGTCTGTCCATGTTAAATTGTAAACAAAGGTCGCATTTATGATCCGAATTGGATGAAATTTGGCATAGGTTACAATAGGGTTCGTCCCTATTGGGAAAAAACGGTTCAGATTTAAATATAGCTCCCATATACATTTTCGACCGATTTAAGGTTAAATGGTGCATCAAAGTCCCTATATATCTTTCGGTTTGCACGAAATTTGGCACAGCGTAATGACTTAGGTATAGAATGATGTGTGTTAAGTTTCCTTAAAATCGGTTCAGATTTAGATATAGCTCCCATATATTTTCGTCCGATTTATGATAAATGGTGTACCAAAGTCCCTTAACAATTTTCGGTCTAGAATGATGTGTGTTAAGTTTCCTGAATATCGGTTCAGATTTAGACATACCTCCTATATATATTTTCTTCCGATTTTACGTAAATTGTGCAATAAAGACGCCAAGTTTGTCCGATTGCAACACAATTTTTGTACAATGAACTGTAGTTAATATAAATTATTCTCTGGCAGGTCTCTCTGACCAAATAAAAAATTTAGTATAGGTTGCCATTGTTTATGGATCCAATTTAATTTTACTGGTACTTTAAAATTACGACGTCTGTTAGGATTCATATGTTGAATATACCCAAAGTGGTGAAGGGTATCATATAGTCGGCCCCGTCCGACTTTACTACTTTCCTTACTGGTTTTAGAGAATATTTTTTCCATGGTTTATTTAAAGTGTAGATCTTTTATATATGTCGTTTTTATACCGATCAAACCTCATATGAGCACCAACATTATTAAATTAGCTTGATAATATTTTATCGATTTTCAAAACGCCATAGTTGTCAACATTGCGTTTTGTGGTAATAAGTGAATTGTTCCATAAGGTAGAGTAGGCAACACTGTGTGTGTGGTGAAAATGGTGTAAACTCTGTTGTTCTTAACCATAAATGAGAGTGGGACAATCTGACACAGTGTGGTCAATATAAATACCCTTAACAAGGTAGTTTTCAACATCCTCGATAGTATAGTGGTTAGTATCCCCGCCTGTCACGCGGGAGACCGGGGTTCAATTCCCCGTCGGGGAGAATTAAAAGTTTTTGTAATTCTATATTTTTTTATTTAAAATTTGATGTGTACAGTTTAAATGATTTTTTTTTTAATTTTGTCAGCCTTAAAATTCTCAGGTGTAGTCATTGTCCCATGAATCATGATTGCATACAAAATTCACACAAAACAAGATAATTTTGCATAACATTTGACATCGACATCCAAAATTGAATATTAATATATAACTTCTGTTGAAATTCATAATCCGCGCACAATTAAGAAACGGACAAAGAACTTCCCAATGAACGGATGGATACATGGGACACCCAAAAGTTCGGAAATGTTTTTTTATCATATCACCCACAACATGGCTTGTGTCAATGACATAGAAAACATGAATGGAGGGAGGACTATGTGTATGAGTGTGGCTGCCAACCAAAATACGCACCTTAAATTTAATGGTTAGCGGACCAGAGCTTAATGTTCGTTCGCTGGAACGGTTTATGCAAAATGACACATTTACAATTTAAATCGTTTGTTGATGTTGTGTTCTTTGACATTACTTTATTGTTGTTATTGTTGTTGTTGTTGCAGATTGTTGCTCGTTGTAAGTGGTTTAAAGAGTGAAAAATTTATGGTTTACACCGAAGCTGCTGACAGTTGCATTGATAGAAATTAGCATGAATGGCCACCTCATGTGTAGACAAGAAAATGTTAATAACTATTATGAATAAATTGATAAGACTGGGAACGGGAGTGGGGTCAACCCCACAGACCTGCATGCTTGGATTCTTATAAATAATATTTATTGCGGTAACTAGATAAGACGTGGATTTTTTTAAATAATTCTTTCAAGGTATACACAACTCGGATTTTTTAAATAATTTTTTCAAGGTTTGTACAAGGAGTGGATTTTTTAAATTAATTTTTTCATTTTTTCAAGGCATGACGTGGATGTTTTAAAATTCAGCAAGGCGTAGATGTATAAAAAAATTTTTTATGCGTGGATTTTTTTAATATTTTTTTCAAGGCGTAGATTTTTTAAATATGTTTTTTTCAAGGCGTGGATTTTTTAAATATTTTTTTCAAGGCGGGGATTTTTTAAATATTTTTTTCAAGGCGTGGATTTTTTAAATATGTTTTTTTCAAGGCGTGGATTTTTTAAATATTATTTTTTTCAAGGCGTGGATTTTTTAAATATTATTTTTTTCAAGGCGTGGATTTTTTAAATATTTTTTTTCAAGGCGTGGATTTTTTAAATATGTTTTTTTCAAGGCGTGGATTTTTTAAATAATTTTTTTTTTCAAGGCGTGGATTTTTTAAATATTTTTTTTCAAGGCGTGGATTTTTTAAATATTTATTTTCAAGGCGTGGATTTTTTAAATAATTTTTTTTTCAAGGCGTGGATTTTTTAAATATTTTTTTTCAAGGCGTGGATTTTTTAAATATTTTTTTTCAAGGCGTGGATTTTTTAAATATTTTTTTTCAAGGCGTGGATTTTTTAAATATTTTTTTTCAAGGCGTGGATTTTTTAAATATTTTTTTCAAGGCGTGGATTTTTTAAATATTTTTTTTCAAGGCGTGGATTTTTTATTTTTTTTTTCAAGGCGTGGATTTTTTAATTTTTTTTTTCAAGACGTGGATTTTTTAATTTTTTTTTAAGGCGTGAATTTTTTAATTTTTTTTCAATGCGGGGATTTTTTAAATATTTTTTTTCAAGGCGTGGATTTTTTAAATATTTTTTTCAACGCGTGAATTTCTTAAATATTTTTTTTTCAATGCGTGAATTTTTTAAAAAAATTTTTTCAATGCGTGGACTTTTTAAATATTTTTTTTTCAAGGCGTGGATTTTTTAAATTTTTTTTTTTCAACGCGTGAATTTTTTAAAAATTTTTTTTCAAGGCGTGGATTTTTAAAAGCAAACATTTTCAAGAATATTTTAAGTCTCGGATCTAAAAAAAGTTTCAAGGTGTTTTTGGGCAAGGTAATAAATCTTAATTACAGCGCACTCCCCCTTAAATCAATTTCCAATTTCGACAGCCCTCTTTAATTAAATTTAAGGAAAAATTGTCACAGCATGAATTAATTGCGGATATATTTTCAAACCTAGTGCCACTTCCCCTATTTTTCTTCCTTAAAACTAAGGCATTATCGTCCCAAAAAAAAAAACTGGAAACAAACTAATGCAAGTCATATGGACTTAAACGCCACAGGATGTAATGACTTTCTTAGACAGCCATGAGGGATAAATAGATAAATTATTTACATTTCCTTAAGAGTCCCCCAACCCTCCCCACATCCTCAACACACACAACTTAGCATAACCTTAAGGTCGGACAGTTTGCCTAAATATGACTAAGGAAAACTGAAGATCCTTTGATGTATGTGAATGTGAGCGAGTGTGTGTGTGTATAATAACATCCTAACATGCAACACACAACAGCAACAACAACAACAAGTATTTGAAAGTATTCAACAAAATTTTATCCAATTAAGAGGCCAGACGACATTCCACTCCATATTCCATACCATACCATTCCATAAGACATCCAGATAAATGGATGGATGTGCATTAGTACAATAGCAAGAACAACAACAATAACTACATCTGCAGCAGCAACAAATACAAGTAATAGACTCTAAGTATGTCTGAAAATTGTAACTTCTACGTGCCTGCAGTACTAAACAGGAAATACAAAGGATACAAAATGCAAAATTGAGGTGGTGATGGAGAATGGGATCTGTTAAATTATCAAATCGATGAAAAATGAATTGATGTTAATTCACATTTAAATATTATTAATTCGAAGGTTATACCTTTGAAAAAAAATTATTTAAAAAATCCACGCCTTGTATAACCTTTGAAAACAAAAAATATTTAAAAAACCAGTAAGGAAAGTAGTAAAGTCGGACTGGGCCGACTATATGATACCCTTCACCACTTTGGATACCTACAAGAGATGCTAATCTTTAGAGGACCATTGAAATGAAATCGGGCGGAACTAAATGTGTGATCTACATAGATTTATGAAACAATTAAGAAACCCATACCATTCTGAAATCTATGAAAAATTTGCATGTCAACCGGATTCTTTGGTGTATCATTTGCATGAAATCGAGACAAAAAATGTATGTGGAGCTGTATGTGAATGTGCACCTAATTAAGCAACCGTGGCGTATAACATTTGGTATGCTGCAGCGCATTGCGCTGTCCACAATTTTATCTCGTGTATACAGAACAGACGTAGACTCCTCGGTGCACCAATTACATAAAATCAGACGAAAATATACATGGGTGATATATGTAAATCTAAATCGATTTCTGCACCTTTAATCTAAATCACTCTAAACTCACTTCTGGTAAATCGAATAAACATAGGCCCTTCGGTGCACCTTTTATATAAAATCGGGATGGAAGCTAGTCTGCATCTGCACATTATTCTAGACTCAATCAAATACGCTATGCCAAATTTCATGCAAATCGAAAGATATATAGGGACTTTGGTACACCATTTACATTAAATCGGTCGAAAATATATATCGGAGCTATATCTAAATCTGAACCGATTTTCACGAAACTTAACACACATCATTCTAGACATTATTCATTACGCTGTGCCAAATTTCGTGCAAATCGAAAGATATATAGGTACTTTGATGCACCATTTACGTTAAATCGGACAAAAATATATATGGGAGCTATATCTAAATCTGAACCGATTTTCACGAAACTTAACACACGTCATTCTAGACCTTATTCATTACGCTGTGCCAAATTTCGTGCAAATCGATAGATATATAGGTACTTTGATGCACCATTTACCTTAAATCGGGCGAATATATATATGGGAGCTATATCTATGTCTGGACCGATTTTCACGAAACTTTGCACAAATCATTCTCGACCTAATTCGGTACCCTATGCCAAATTTCGTGCAAATCGAAAGATATATAGGGACTTTGGTACACCATTTACATAAAATCGGACGAAACTATATATGGGAGCTATATCTAAATCTGAGCCGATTTTCACGAAACTTAGCATACATAATTTTAGAGTTGATTCAGTACGCTATACCAAATTTCGCCCAAATCACAAGATATATAGGAACTTTGGTACACCATTTACCTTAAATAGGACAAAATTTATATGGGAGCTATATCTAAATCTGAACCAATTTTCACGAAACTTAGCATACATCATTCTAGGCTTAATTCAGTACTCTGTACTAAATTTCGTGCAAATAGAAAGATATATAGGGGCTTTGGTGCCCCATTTACCTTAAATCGGACGAAAATATATATGGGAGCTATATTTAAATCTGAGCCGTTTTTCAAGTCACAATTCAGTGCGCTGTGCCAAATTTCAGGAAAATAGTAAGATATATAGGGACTTTAGTATACCATTTACATTAAATCGAACGAAAATATATATGGGAGCTATATTAAAATCTGAATCGATTTTCAAGAAATTTTTCACACATAATTCTAGACTCAATTCAGTACGTTATACCAAATTTCGTGCAAATCGGAAGACTTTGGTACACCATTTACATTAAATTGGACGAAATTATATATGGGAGCTATATCTAAATTTGAACCGATTTTTCCCAATTTCAATAGGGTTCGTCCTTTGGCCAAATAGGCGAGCTGTGCCAAATTTCATCCAATTCGGATCATAAATGCGACCTGTACCTTGTTTGCAATTTAACATGGACAGACGGACATGCATAATTCGGCTCAGAAAGACATTCTATGCATATTCTCAAAAGGAACCATATGGAATCCTTTTGCCTGTTACAAACTTATGTACAAAAGACATAATACCCTGTACCACAGTGTAGTGAAGGGTATAATTATTTAAAAAAATCCATGCCTTGTAGTTACCTTGAAAAAAAAAATTATTTAAAAAATCCCTGCCTTGTATAACCTCTGAAAAAAATGATTAAAAAATCCAGGCCTTTTTCAGAGTCAATTTAAAAATTGTGTATAAGAATGTATAAAATATAAAAAAATGTATTGTTCTCCCCGACGGGGAATTGAACCCCGGTCTCCCGCGTGACAGGCGGGGATACTAACCACTATACTATCGAGGATGTTGTAAGACGGTTGCTTAAAATTACATTTAAATATAGACCAATTATAGACCAATATCAATTCTTGTATACAAAAGTAACCGTTTGTTTTTTTGCAACAGTTGTGTGTAATAGCAATGTTCCGGTACATTTTTGCATCAAAGTTCTTTTCATTATTTTTTACTACTGTTTACCCTTTTAAAATTATTTTTAGTCAGCATTTTAGACCAGTCACTCACTACGTGTTGATAACCAAATCGTCTTGTTTGTGACTTGACAACATATGCTATGTTCCAGAACTGGAAAGTACATTTTGAAAAAACATTTTTTTTAAATCCACACCTTTTAAATCTTAAAAAAATATTTTTTAATAATTCAAAACCTATAAATCTTGAAAAAATATTTTTTAAAAAGTCGACGTTTGGTAATTAACAAAAAATATTTTTAATAAAGAATCCACGCCTTGGAAAAAATATTTGTTAAAAATCCACACCTTATAAATTTAAGAAAAAAAATATACTTTTTTAAATACACGCTTTATAAATCTTAAAAAATATTTTTAAAAATTCCACACCTCATACATCTTGAAAAAAAAATATTTTTTTAAATTTCACATTGATTTTTTTTCCAAAAATCCACTGCTTCTAGTTTACCTCTCTAATACGGTAACACATCGTATGTCTTCAATTCATATCTGAGAACAAATCCGTACAATTTTTAGTACCCTTTGTTTAAAGCCTTTGATTTTGTCCATCTCCGATTTACCGGCATTTTTTGAGTGTTTTTGTATTGCACGCCAATTCCTCAATTCCTTGTCAGTCACTTCGGAAAGCTCTGCGAAAAAAGATGGCCAGTGGAGAACAACCAGCTGATGAGCGTAACATTGAAATAAAAGCACGCGTTGGTTCTGATGAAGAATTTACGCGTCGTGTTGAAATTGCCCGAAAATTAACGGAATCCGAAGGTGAAACAATTGTTCAACGTGATGTCTTCTTTAATTCACAAAGTGGTCGCCTTAAGCTGCGTTATTTACAACCTCCGGCCAAATCTCAATTAGTTTACTATGATCGCCCGGATGTGACTGGTCCAAAATTATCAAGATTTAATAAAATCGAAGTAGATGAACCTGAAGTTTTGGAGAAAATCCTAACATTGAGTAATGGCGCCAAGGGTATAGTGGCCAAAACCAGATATTTGTTTATGTACGGTCGAACCCGCATCCATTTGGATAAAGTTGAGAAATTGGGAAATTTTATGGAATTTGAGGTATGCCTTTTGCCGGAGCAGACGATCGAAGAGGGTCAGGCGGTGGCCGATAAGCTAATCAAGGAATTTGGTATACAGGAAGCTGATCTGATGACTGGTGCATATTTTGATGAATTGAAATCCTAAAGGAAGGTGGAGGGGTAATTTGAAATATTTTTTATGGTGAATCCGATTTTTTTATTTTGTTTATATTCCGAAATAAAAGTTGTGGCGTCTCTTTTTTGTTTGTTTATTCGTTAAAAGCTTCGATGTGTTTTTGTTGCAGTTGTATTGGTCTTTCGTAATTGGTATTATTTATTTCCGCACTTGGTTGTCACAATCCTCGATAGTATAGTGGTTAGTATCCCCGCCTGTCACGCGGGAGACCGGGGTTCAATTCCCCGTCGGGGAGAATCAGACTTTTTTGGTTTTTTTTTTAGAAAATATTTTTTAAGAACTTTATTTAAATCAAGTAAGGAAAGTAGTAAAGTCGAACTGGGCCGACTATATGTTACCCTTCACCACTTTAGGTATATTCATCAGATGGAATCCTAATAGACGTCGCATTTTTGAAGGACCATAAACATGAAATTAAACATTTCATTCTGCAACCTATACTAAATTTTGGTCAGATATAGAGTTGCTTCTGACAATGGAACAATATTATGTAAATAAAATTAAAGCAAAATATCGAAATCTAAACCGATTTCTATTTATTAAATTAATTTAACACATATCGTTCTAGACTTAATTCAGTACTCTGTGCCAAATTTCGTACAAATCGAATGATATATAGGGACTTTGGTGCACCAATTACCTAAAATCGGACGAAAATATATATGGGAGCTATATCGAAATCTGAACCGATTTTCACAAAACATAGCACACATCGTTCTAGACTTAATTCAGTACTCTGTGCCAAATTTCGTACAAATCGAATGATATATAGGGACGTTGGTGCACCAATTACCTAAAATCGGACGAAAATATATATGGGAGCTATATCGAAATCTGAACCGATTTTCACGAAACTTAGCACACATCGTTCCAGACTTAATTCAGTACGCTGTTCCAAATTTCGTGCAAATCGAAGAATATGTAGGGTCTTTGGTGCGCCAATTACCTAAAATCGGACGAAAATATATATGGGAGCTATATCGAAATCTGAACCGATTTTCACGAAACTTAACACACATCGTACCAGACTTAATTCAGTACGCTGTGCCAAATTTCGTGCAAATCGAAGGATATATAGAGACTTTGGTGCACTATCTACCTAAAATCGGACGAAAATATATATGGAAGCTATATCTAAATCTTATTTTCTTATTAACTTATTTTCACGAAACTTAGCACACGTCGTTCTAGAATTAATTCAGTACACTGTGCCCATTTTGGTGCAAATCGTAGAATATATAGAGACTTTGGTGCATTATTTACCTAAAATCGGACGAACATATATATGGGAGCTATAGGGTTCGTCCGTGGGCCAAATAAATGAACTGTGCCAAATTTCATCCAATTCGGATTATAAATGCGACCTGTACTTTGTTGACAATTTAACATCGGCAGGCAGCCAGACGGACGGACGGACATGCATAAATCGACTCAGAAAGTGATTCTATGCAAATCCTCCATGTGTCTATCTCGTTTCCTTTCGCCTGTTACAGACATATACACCAAGACATAATACCCTGTAACACAGTATGATGAAGGGCATAAAAAATTAACAAGATGCGGATTTTTAAAAATAAATATATATATATTTTTAAGAATTGACAAGGAGTGTTTTTTTAATATACGGTGGAAATTCTCCCTTTTACAATCCGCTTAGAACTTGTTTTGTAGAACTAACTTGAGAGTGAACATTCACTTTGAAATGATGTCAAGGTAAATTCAAAAAGTTCAAAAAGACAATTCACGGGGAACTGACTTCAAGAAGATGACAGTTTAAGTTATTGTTGTCATATTAAAAAATCGACAATGTTTTTAATCCACATACAATAACATTAATCCCTGATATACACTGAGAAAAAAAGAGTATAACATTCTTACCTTTTGAAAATTACAAATTAAACACATTTTCAATTTTTTATTTTAAATCTTTATTTATATCCAAAGAAAATGCCAAAAGTTGGTATGCGTGTTTTTTACAAATTAATTTAGAAAATAATAAAAAATACAATTTTTACAGTAATTTTAGAATATAATGAAACATAACAAATTTAAATTTGAAAAACTATTTTTAATATACAAAAATATTTGACTATGGGAAAAATTTTGAATTTTGACAAAAAGGAATGGTTAACATAACATAAAAAATAAACTTACTAATTAATAAAAATGCAAGAAATATTTTGAAATCTTCTAGTTGAAAAAAAAATAAAAATTTATATTTGATTGGATTGTATTTTATTCAACCTTCCAATTTCAAAATAAATCCTACATTTTTATTTATAAATATAAATCTGAATTTCTGATGTTGGTTTGTTTTGTTTAGTTTGAGTTTAGGTTTTAGTTTTGGTTTTGGCGTTTTAATTTTTTTGGCTAATGCGGTTATTACGATAATCCATTTCTTGTATCACCTGAGAATGGCGATGTGAAAATAAACATGAAACTAAATGCCATTTACAACAGTGGCGCATTTAGCTCCAAAAATAAACATAACTCATTTTGTGAAATGTCAAAAAAAGACAGCTGATTATGACATTTCTTCTGGCATGAGTTTGAATGGTTTATGGCCTCGTTTTGCGGGGCGGATGGAAAAAAAGTATATACATCGCTCATTTGTAAGTGACTACAAGAAATGGTTTATCATAACCTTTGGGGGTCTAAGTCCATCAAAAAGACTCCAAACAATTTGGTGTTACTTAACCCCCCAGCCTAGTTTTTGTTATTTATGTTTAATGTTAGGCATTTTGTTTTTGTAGGCGTAACTTGACCCAAAGATGTTTTAAAGGGATTTTTCAATTGGTGTTTTTTTTTTTCAGAGGTAAGCTGCATGTTTTTGGTTTGGTGGCTAAATTTTGATTGGGGAAAAATAGAAATTGGATGTTAACTGCGGAATACAAAATATCCAGTGATTTACATTTGGGCTAATATTAGTTGTTACAATTATTAGTTTGCTGTTGTTGCAAAGAGGTGACAAAGGGTTGCCTCACCTCTTTACAACAACATCAAACTATATTGATTGTAACACATAAAATTACCCAGTGTAAATCTAGGACAATATTTCATTTGACGGAAAATCCTGAGTTTCCCGAGGCAAAGAAGGTGAACATATTGCCGAAGGTTATGTCAGGTTATGTTATCAATGTTTAATCTGCTGTCATTTTTTGACACAGCTCATATGATAAACATTGATGGTACAGCCTGACATATCCCTTGCAATCACCTTTCTTAAACCCTGGCTCAGTTTTCTGACAATTAAAACTTTTCATATCCGACAGATAACAAATTTAAATTATGGGTTATTCACTATGAATTGATAGCCAAATTTTGTTATATCTGGCACATGGTATTTTATGAAATTTAGCTTTAAAAAACATCTCATTATTCTTGTTATTTCTGAGTGTAAAAGTGAAAGAGAGAGAGGAAGAGGAAAAGAGAAAATTCTCCTCTCCCCTTCTTCGTCTTCTTCCAAAAATACAAACAAAAATCTTGGACTTATTAAATGCTTATATAAAATGCTAATTTCACATAATGCCAATTAGAATGTTATTCACTGTAAATTGATAGCAAATAGTGGGATGTTAACAGTAAAGCCAGCTGACATTGTCATCAGATTAATCAAAACAAAATTTCATTAGACTTATGATTTCTGAGAGTAAAAGAGTTAGAAGGAGAGAACGAAAAACGGTCATATAGAAAAATACGAGAGTTTTTTTTTCTCTCTTTCACATCAAAAACAAACAAAAATCTAAGACTTGGAAAATATAATTAAAAATTAACTTCAAATGATGTTAAACAAAATGTTGCCATGGATAAATAGAAAATACTGAAAATTTGGAAGACAAACCAAAACAAATCATGCTTGTTGACCTTTAAAATAGACACCGAAATTCCAATAAAAAATTATTTATTTTTTTAATGAAAACATCTATAGGAAGTTGTTCCTAAGTATGTATGAGATTGCATTTTTTTGAGAGAGACAGTTCATGTGTGCTTCTCCCGCTATCCTGACATTCATTGAGCCAGATCAGCTGATTAAGTTGAACAGCTGTTGAACAGTTTAATGAAAACATCTATAGGAAGTTGTTCCTAAGTAGGTATGAGATTGAATTTTTTTGAGAGAGAGAGAGTTCATGTGTGCTTCTCCCGCTATCCTGACATTCATTGAGCCAGATCAGCTGATTAAGTTGAACAGCTGATTGTATTTTGAAAAATATCAAAATGGATGCCATTTTTATGGAAGCCATTTTGGGATAAAGTTTAAGAAGATAAACATTCCCAAATCCCAATTGACTTGAAGAATATTTAAAATATTCTTGTTTTGATATTTGGATATGTGACAATTAGGGCCACAAATATAGTATTTAAAATTACAAATTGTGTGTGTGGAAGATTTTTTGCAGTTTTTTCAGAAGATTTTTTTAGTTTCAAAACTGCCGAGTTGAATTCCCCCCATGGAGGATTTATTTGTTATTTAGGGATTTACTAAATCCGCTACAATGTATTGGGTTAATTTCATATCACTTTAGATTTGTATTTTTCGTAGAAAATTATGGAAAATTGAATGACAAATTGTCATTGTCCATTTCAATTGTAATAGAAAAAAAATCAAAGGCATCGAAGGACCAAAGGTGATTACTTCGTTTACATTTTGACCTGCAATTGATTAATTTAAAATAGTTTGGAGAACAGTGTTGAATATGTTAAGGTGCTTACAGATAAATCGCGTTTAGACTAAGAAATCCACTCGTTTTCAAATGCCAATTCCATAACGTATACGTCAAGTAATATTATTTGACATATACGTTATGGAATTGATATTTGAGAGCGGGTGTATTTCATTTAAACTAAACGTACTTTTATTGAATACAGTTATAATGTTAAAATATTCAATTTTTTTAGATATTTTGACTTCTATAAATCGAGTTTTTTTACTGATTATAATTTTTATAAGCTATACAAAATATTATAATATTTTTTATTATAAATATTTTTTTAAATTTCCAAAAAGTTTTTTTTTTGTTGATAAAAAAATATTTAAGATTTTTTTCAATTATATAACTTACATTTTTCAATCATTTTTTTAATTTTATATTTTTTTTAAATTTAATTTTCACTTCTTACAATTCGATCTTTACCTGACACCTCCTTTTGCTGATATTTCGCCTGCTGTTGCTGCTCTCCCGGACGTTTCTGTTGACGGCGATGGCAATCCTCCGCCACATGTCCACGATAGTTACAAAAACTACAACGCTTTGGTTTTATTTTTTCTCCTCCCCCGCCACCTCCTTCAGCATACATTTCATCAATTTCCCGTCCCCTTTTTAAAAGATCCTGAAATGTGGAAATATCTCCTCGACGCATATACTGACGATATTTGAAATGTATTTGACTATAAATCATATCGATTTGTACCGACTCCGAGTGTTGACCTTCGGGCAGTTGCGAAAACAGTGCACGCTTTCGGATAATAAATAAATTCAATCCCGTACTGCTATCCTGTTTTTCGGCAAAAAGTTCCTTATAGATTTGATATGGTGGCTTTGTCGGCGCAAAATGCTCTTTGATTAACTTGAGGCACTGCGACCAAGTTGTAACCTCTTTGCGTATGCCCTGCCACCATAAAGATGCGGTGCCGGTAAACAATAGGGACACACCCATTAGGGCTTCGTCATCGGTTATTTGTTCCAATGTTTTATATGTTTCCACAGCATTTAGGAATTCTTCGACCGCCTCTTGATGCTGTTGTCCAGAGAAACGTACCTTACATGCAGCCATGGTGTTCCTTGGCGGCTGTTGTTGTTGTGGAAGCTCTGATGTTTGGGCTGCGGTGACAGTTGTTGCAGGGGTATTATTCGGGATCGTCGACCCCTTTGTCGTGGAAACATTCCTTGAAGGTTGTTGTTCCTGTTGCAACATTTCAGTGATGTCCAAGGCAGGATCACGGAATTTGCCAAATATTATTTCGACAACTTAAACACACAACTCCACACACAATAATCGCACACATTCACTGGTCGTTCACAGACTGAAAATTATTGGAATAATTTTTGTGGTATTTATACAACAAGCCAGCTTGATAAATTCCATAAAAATAGTGTGGTCATATAGAGCGCTCTCTTTTTTGGGAAATAAGTAAGCAGCTATGCGTTCATTTTTTTAAGAAAAATTGAGCATTAAGCTTGCTCGGTACGAACTTGATATACCCTCCAAGATATTACAGTAATAATTCAAAAAGAAAAATTACAAATTCCTTTTTTTGGATTTTTTAAAATATTTTTTCAACACCCAAAAAACAAGGCGTGGATTTTGAAATAATATTTTTCAACATCTAAAACAACATTTTTAAAATCCACGCCTTGAAAAAATATTTTTTAGAAAATCCACGCCTTGAAAAAATATTTTTTTAGAAAATCCACGCCTTGAAAAAATATTTTTTTTAGAAAATCCACGCCTTAAAAATTTATTTTTTTTAGAAAATCCACGCCTTGAAAAATATTTTTTTAGAAAATCCACACCTTCATTTCTTTAATCTACATATTAAAAAAATATTTTTCTTAAGTTCACGGCTTACAAAAAAATATTTTCTTTAAACATTTTATCTTAATTTTTTTTTTCAAAAAATGTATGCTTTGAGAAACATAATGTTGAAAAAATGATCTCCTATTTAGAAAAACCATGCCTTGAAAAAAATCACCGTTTGTATTGAATGTTCATGAAGTGTATACAATGTTCGTACTGATTGTGCCCTGTTTTTTTAATGTTGGGCGCCAATCTCTCATTCATTTCTACTACGCAATTCCCTAAAAGTTTATGTATGGAACAAAAAATCGAGGGGACTCAAACCGTTATGAATTCTCACGAAGTATAAACAAATTCATAAGTAGAATGTGGCACACAAGGTATCGAATAACTTATTGATTCTTCCTTTTTTAATTTCTAGAATTCAATATTTTTTAAATGCTGGCATATCCCAAAGTGAGAAGTACCATTAGCCAAACAAAAAATTTCAATATTTATATATATATATATATATATATATATGTGTGTGTGTTATGATGTGTTTAAATATTACTGTCTCAAGCGCCCTCCCATTAGACGTGCTTACTACAAAAAAAATATTTTTTTTTGTTATTTCCTTTGTTGGATTTTTATTGTGGCTGTTTTTGTTATTTTTATAACACAGTGATTCATTTACACTGGTTTGTAGACGAAGATGATGATATTCACAACAATTATTTTATGTTTAATTTCTTTTGCTTAGCCAGAAAAAAAAACTCTTCACATGGGAGGGTCTGCAACACTCCATTGGTTTAAATTTCGCCAAATTTAAAAACTTTTTCCATTAGACCCCTTTTGTTTACGTAGGCTTTCATATCCAAACCATGTCAAGTTACGCCACCCCCACTGTTTATTGCCGGCAAAAAGGTTCTCCTTGTTTTTCATAACCATTGGATGATCCTTGTTTACATGGAAGCCGTTATCCACTTCCTTTGGTTTATAACCATTTTTATATTTCAATAATGCAGCCATTTGGGCCATTTCAGCCATACCAGCCATTGTAATAATGTTTATAATTTCAATGTGTTAAATCAACTGATGCACCAACCGATCGATGTGAATCATTTAATGGCTGGTTTTTATTTCGCTTTAATTTAAAAAATATTCAGGGAAATTACCCATACATAGTCCTATTGCAATCGTTGTAAAACGTGACAACGGGAACGAACCAGATTAAATGAAAGAATTTCGCATAAAAAACGATTATTCATAGATTTGTTTTTATTACAAACAGATATGACAGGGTATATATCCTCGAAGAGAAATTATCTTATCAGAATTTCATAATTTTACGTTTCAAATACAGGCCTCTTGAAGTCATATTATTATTATTATTTTTGTTTCAGCGCCTAAAAGTATGCTTTAAATTTTTTGTTACATTTTCATTCGTTAACAATTAGCTCACCAATTGCTTGCTATAGAAAAAATTGGCACACGAAAAATTTTAAGAGATCTTAGCAAAGGCGTGAAGGTCTTTGCCAAGACGTGTGTTTTTTAAAAATATTTTTGGATTTTTTCTAAAAAAATACATTTTTTTTAATAGGTCTGGAAGTCCCATCCTGAAAATATATATTTTTTTAAATAGGTCCTGCAACTGATTGTATAGCACACAAACGATCTGTAGAACCCTATTAACTGTGAACAAACGAATTATGAATCCAATTTTAATTAATTATTGCCCATTTTGTTTTGAGTCTTCATTTTTACCACCCTTTTTCCATATATTTTAATTTTATGCTATACGTGTTATCATTTCACAGTGAATATCATGCCATATTGGTGAAGCAAGAAGAAGAATCCCACTGGCATACCATTATGCGTGAGTGCCAAACCCGAAGAAGAAGCAGCATTGACAGTCACTCAACGCAAGCTACACAATCAGGAGTTTATGCATTAGAAAATAAAATAAAAATATAAAATAATTTACCGGAAAATTCAATATTTAAACAAAAGAAAAATATATTTAAATACCACCCTAAGACAGCAATCCAACAAACACAAGCAATACGAAGGAAAAAATAACTTCAATTAAATCACCTCAAGGAAATGACCACAAGCAGTGAGGATGTGTTGCTACAAATGGGTGAGGTACGTTATAAGAAAGGCGATGGTACGCTCTATGTTATGAATGAACGTCTGGCCTGGATGGCGGAAAATCGTGACACTGTTGCCGTGTCCCATCGTTTTGCCGATATTAAAAGTAAGTTATATCATCTGGGTAACCACCCAGGATCAATCATGATTCAAGATTTATTCTTTGTGTTATTTATTTTTGTATAGCTCAAAAAATCTCACCGGAAGGCAAACCCAAAGTCCAGCTCCAGGTTGTTCTACACGATGGCAATACATCAACATTCCATTTTGTCAATCGTAATGGTCAACAGGCTATGTTGGCCGATCGTGATAAAGTCAAAGAACTGCTACAACAATTACTGCCAAATTTCAAGCGTAAAGTCGACAAGGAATTGGAGGAGAAAAATCGTATATTATCGGAAAATCCACATTTATTTCAATTATATAAAGATTTGGTTATGACCCAGGTTCTGACCAGTGATGAATTTTGGAACACACATGCAAAGGAGCACGCCCTAAAGAAAACCAATAAGAAACAGAGTATAGGTAAGTGATTGCGGAGAGATAAAATGAAAGGAAGGGGAGAGAAAAAGAAAGGAATGACAGATACAAGAATGAAACCCGTCCCTTCTGTAGAGCCTATATAATATTTGCCTATATATACTACATTCGGAATCTGCCATAGACCATGTTCAAGAATTTCTTCAACTAGTCTCGGAAATGCGCTTCTAATCAACCATCCGACAATTGCCTATAATTCCATTTATGAATATCATATCTAGATGGCATATCCGAAATCTCGTCATAGCCATCTCAAAATTCCTGTTATATGCTAGACTAAAGTGACCACAATCTGGTCTATAAGGGCCCCTTGTGCTACAGATCTCCTAAAAACTCCTGCATTTCAGATTGTCTATAGCGGAATCACGACAGCGAGTCTACATGCCCATATATTACAGACTCTTTTTAAACATAGCTGTAGAAGACTCGCTTCTTCAGCTCGTCTATGGAAGACTACCTTCAGATTGTTTATAGAAAACTCTTAAATTCGGCTATAGACGAATCCCTGCGGCTCAACGAGAGAAGGCTCCCATCAGCTCGTCTATAAAATTTCCCTTCAGTTTGTCTGAAAATACTCTCTTTAAGTTGTCTATAGAAGGCTCCCTTTAAGCCGTCTATAGAAGACTCCCTTCAGCTCGTTTATAAAGACTCCCATTAGGTCTATAAATACTCCCTTTAGTTCGCCTATAGAAGACCACCTTCAACTCGTCTATAAAGACTTCTTTCAGCCCGTCTATAAAGACTCCTTTCAGGTCGTCTACATAGACACCCTTTCGGTCGTCTATAATGACTCCCTTTCGGTCGTCTATAATGACTCCCTTTCGGTCGTCTATAAAGACTCCCTTCAGCTCGTCTATGAAGACCATCTTATATTTTGTTCATTACGACCCCTTCAGCTAGTCTATTAAGACTCCGTATAGCTCCTTTTTAAATCCCTCTTTCAAACCCATCTATAGACAAATCTTTGATTTTCATCTATAAAACACAATCTCCCACACATATTTAATAATTCTCTTTTTTCTTCCCAAACAGGTGTATCGGGTGCCTTTCTTGCCGATATAAAACCCCAAACCGATGGTTGTAATGGTCTCAAATATAACCTGACCGATGACATTATCCATTGTATATTTAAAACATATCCCGCCGTTAAACGTAAACATCAAGAAAATGTACCTGCCAAAATGAGTGAAGCTGAATTCTGGACGAAATTCTTCCAATCACATTATTTTCATCGTGATCGTATTACGGCCGGCACCAAAGATATATTTGCCGAATGTGGTAAAATCGATGATCAGGCATTGAAGGCTGCTGTGCAGCAAGGTGCCGGCGATCCTCTGCTAGATCTTAAACAATTTGAAGATGTGCCATTGGAGGAGGGTTTCTGTAGTGTCTCAGGTGATCGTAACAATGTGAATAGTGGAAATATTGTACATCAAAATATGATAAAACGATTCAATCAACATTCAATAATGGTGTTGAAAACGTGTACAGATGTAACGGGTGGCGCCGCGGGGACGGGCCCGTTAAATAATCAAAGTAATGATAAAACGACAGAGAATGGCAGTGCCGAGAAGAAGCAAAAAGAAAATACAACAAATGGTGGCAATGGGGTGCCGCCTGCCTCAGGAAGTCCAGAAAAACCTGCCAAAAGACAACGAATTACAGAGAAAATTATCTATGAAGATTTGGGGGAACCATTGCTGGTGCCCGAGGCCAATAGTGCTGAGGCTAAGGCAAGATCACAACAAATAAATCTCTGTAAAGTTGAACGTTACTTACATGGACCCATGCCAAGTGCCAATTTTGATACGCATGAAGATCCACGGCGCATGGAAGAGATACAATATCATTTGTTATGCTCCACAGAGAATTGGAATCAACGAGTACCTCATAAAGTTTTAGTTAGTTCAACGGCAGCTGTTAATGCACTGGGTGAGCTTAGTCCGGGTGGTGCGCTTATGCGTGGCTTTCAAGAGCAGTCTGTATCACGTAAGCAAATTGGAAATCACTATTTACAAAATTTTTATATTAATATAGGTTTTTTGTTTTTACAGAACTTGTACCACCGGATTTTGAAAAAGATTTAAGAAATCTTTATCTAGCTTTGTCGGAATTGTTAAAACATTTCTGGCATTGTTTTCCACCCACCACTCAGGAATTAGAGGCTAAGGCTGTGAGAATGCATGAGGCACTGCAACGATTCAAAATGGCCAAACTGCAGCCTTTTGAGGTTAGGAAAAATTATATGAAAATTTAAATATTAACGAAATCGTTTATAACGACCGTCAATGGACAGGTGAAATTATGACGGTCTATTTCGCCTGTCCATAGTCAATAAGAAAAAAGAGCAGAAAAAGAGTGTGTCGTCTTTCGTTATACGTGATTTCGTTTGTGAATGTAATCATAATTTAAATTATATTGTGTCTGTAATATAATTTATTACCGTTTTTCTCTTTTGTTTTTTTCAGGATCGTTGCCAACAAAAATTATCACCCTTGGGCGGCACACTGACACAGCATTTAAACCGTCTACTCCAATCGGCCAATACAAAATTTGTAACATGGCAGGAACGTAAAATGCGCCAACATAAATAGTTTTTTGTTATATTTAATTTATTTTTACAAATGAAAAAGAAAATTTTGTGAAATTCCTATTAGATTGTCCTATACATGAACATACAATGTCATTTTTTTAATTCTGTATCCTTTTCATGGTTTCATTTGTTGAAAAATGTTGACCAAACAAAAGAACAATAAATTGTTTGTCCTGCCAAAAATAAGAGAAGGCACATTGAAAAACAAAGTTTACTTAAGCTGAAAATAGGAACTAAAATAACTCCAAAACTGTCCAAGATTTGCTCAGCCAACGAGACATAGCCCGAGATTTCACTCAGTCCATTTTGAGTCATTTCATGGATATACCTAAAAAGTACAAGCGATATTTTACAAAACTAATGCACCTCATATTTTGTCAAATCACTGGAATATTTTTTACAATAATAGTTTTGTTGTGATTTTCTTTTATTAATTTGTTATTATATCTATGTAGTACCATAGAGTGTAGAAGTATGAATATGTAAACCCTCTGGGAAACACCCTTTTAAAACACCCAAATTTTCTTTTTCCCGAAAATGCATCAACACCTGTGAAGATGGTAGCTTATTTATTTTTACATTTTATTATTGTTGACATAATTTATTAACACATTTCCGATTTATTCTACCACACAATTTTAAGAGGTTCTAATTAATTCGGCACACTTAACTTTTATTGGATTTATAGCTATTAAATATGGCCCAGTAAAGATGAATTTCTCACTTTTATATTTTTGTTTCTGGAACAAGGGCAAAAATAAGACACGAGCCAAATTTAATTATCATTAAAAAGTGGGCCATTGTATAAAGAACGATATTTTGATGGACTACAATGGACATATTTCAGGCTTCTTTCCCTTAAGGAAAACAATAAAAAAATTAAAGTCTTCTTTTTTGGGTGGCCATATCTACGCAGTAAATTTTGTCTATAAATACTCCTTTCATGGTGTCCATAAGAAATTCCCTAAATTTATCTACAAAGACCATTTGAAATCGTCTGCCAAAAATTCTCGTCCATAAAGATTTCATTCCAGTCGCCTTCCCTAAAAACTACTCCTAGTCGTACCCAAAATTTTCTGCCAAAATGAGTGATTCTGAATTCTGCAAGAAATTCTTAAAGTCATCTTATTTCCATCGTGACCGCAGGTGGAGGCACATACGATTTTTTTGGCGAGTGTGGTGGTGGTTTTTAGGTATCTATACAGACACCTTTCAGGTTGTCTATAAAGACTCCTTTTAGGTCGTCTATAAAGACTCTTTTCAGGTCGCCTATAAAGACTCTTTTCAGGTCGTCTATAAAGACTCCTTTCAGGTCATCAATAAAAACTCCTTTTAGGTCGTCTATAAAGACTCCTTTCAGGTCGTCTATAAAAACTCATTTCAGGTCGTCTATAAAGACTCCTTTCAGGTCGTATATAACAACTCCTTTCAGGTCGTGTATAACAACTCCTTTCAGGACGTCTATAAAGACTCCTTTCATGTCGTATATATGGCCTCCTTTCTCGTCTTGTATAAAGACTCCTTTCAAGTCGTCTATAAAGGCTCCCTTCAGGTCGTCTATAAAGACTCTTTTCAGGTCGTGTAAATAGACTCCCTTCAGTTCGTCTAAAGAGACTTCTTTCAGATCTTCTGTAAAGAGTCTTTCAGGTCGAATTATTTTCATTAAATAATCCTTTTTAATTATATCCAGTCGACATGAAGAACAGATTTCTAGAACATTTTATTTTAGGTTGTCAGGACAGATTTTTTCAAAACATTTTCTCCGAATCCCTTTCAGTTGTGTTGTTATTTGTTTCGGCAGCGACGATGAACTAAATGTGTTAAAAATTCATCCGATTTTATGATTTTAAAATTGGATCAAAACGTTTAAATGAAATTAGATTTTATCAGGTTCGGAATTAGATGTGTAAATTGACGATGACGATAAAATATTACAACAACAAAAAGAGTTAAATTTCATTTTTATTTTCTAGGAAGCTGGGTGACCCAGAATTTTTAATATAACACGTTAGAAAGTAATTCAAAGCGAAATATTATATATATATAAATTATAGAGCATGAAAAAACACAAACTCCGAAAAAAGTTTGGGTACGTTTTTGATCCGAATTGGCTGTAATTTGATATTTTGGATTCTCATCGAGTAGAAAATCACCACACCAAAAAATATTAATATTGGGCCAAGTTTCAGGGTAGGCCCATATGAGACGATTACGTATTTGATGCGGTTTGGCACCGATTTTTTAATCGAATTGTCTTTAATTTGATATTTTGGATTTGCATTGGGTAGTAAATTTTTTTCCTACCCCAAATTAAGGATATGGGTTTAAGTTTCAAGGTATCCCCCATATAAAGGTATAACCCAAAGTTCGGTATCTTGGGAGTTGGCTCCATATAACGGTACCTCCCGAATTGCGGTATTTTGGGCAGTTTGGGCATATTTTAAACTGAATTGTCTCTAATTTGATATTTTGGGGATTATTGGGGATAAAATCCCCTTAACAAAAATTATGAATATTGGTTCTAGCTCCAGGGTAGCTCCCTTTGAATAGTACTTCCCATTATTCGGTTTTTGAGTAGTGGACCGTTTTTCAGACAAATGGACTGATATTTTGGATTCTCATTCGGTAGAAAATGCCCCTACAAACATTTATATTGGTGCAAGCTTCAGGGTAGCTGCCTTTTAATAATACCTCCCATTATTCGGTATTTGAGGGGGCTTGGGACCATTTTTCATCCATTTTGGCTATATTGGATGTTTTGGAATTTTAATAACTAAAAAATATTGACCTAAGTTTCCGTATAGCTCCTTTATAATGGTACATCCCATTATTGGGTATTTGAAGGGTTTTGGGATCGTTTTCCAAGCAAATGGGCTATAATTTCATACATTGGATTTTTATTGACAATTCTCCTTACCAAAAATTATTAAATTAAAATTGGGCCAATTTTCAGGTTAGGCCTCTGGACACAAAGGAAGGCTTCTAGGTGTATTCTAACGGTGATTTTCGAGTCTAGGCCAAACATATGAAAAAATAAGAATTTTTATTATATTTGTTTTGTGTGTAAAATATTGACACAATTAATTTACAGCACTTTCATTCATGCTCTCGCATAGCGAAGCGAACCGAAATGAAAGCAAAGCGACCGTTTTTATTTTCGAAATGTTCTAATTAAACTAATAAACATTGAGGGTATTGATCGAACTTTAAAAGTTTTAACACATTTCTACTGAAGACAAAAAAATGTGTAAAAGCGTTTAGTTTAGCTTAGTTAACGTAACAAATAAGACGCAACAGCACGGGCACGAGCTACGTACGGATAGTTGATAATCGAATAAGTTACAGAATTGAGAAAAGAGTAAAATAACTACAAAAAATATGCAATACTCGAAGTATCTGCTAATATTGGCACTTATCATAGGTGTAACAGTGCAGTACACCCAAAGTGTTTCCTTTTTTCCCTCCAACAGTGCCTATGGTGTAAGTTTGTGTAAAAAAGGTGTATCGAATATATATTTTTTAAACAAGTGCTTGTTTAGATTTTTGCCGCCCTTGCTGTCCCGCTGGATCTGCCACATCGCAATGTTTTCATTTCATATAATTTTGAGGCAAATTATAATTTACCACAAACCTGGGGTATACCACCATATGCTGTAAGTTGTACAAAATGCAAAAAAGGAAAAGAAAAATTTTGCAAATTTTGTCAGATGACAATAGTAAGGTGTTAATTTTCGTTCTTCTTTGCCCTCGCCCTTAGACCGGTATTGAAGATGAAGATTTGTTCGAGGTAGAAGGCAGATTGAATAGTGGCAAAGCGTGCAACACTAATTGTACCACGACGTCTGCAGAAACGACGGCGGGTGATGAAGATGGAGAGGAGACGGAGGGTAATACTAGTGCAGAAGATTTGTCCACAGAATCACCATCAACTAATGCGACCGAAACAGAAAGCCGCCGTCGTCGTCGCCGCAGAAGAAGATCAATGTCATCGTTGTTAACACGCACCCATTTCTATAGGATACTTATTGATAAGTTTGAGAGGTAAGTTGAGATTTTGGAGAACAAATTTGATAAAAAATTAAAACATGCTAGCAACAAGTAAATTATATATTCTTTTAATATTTACTAATTTTGGCTACATAATTTAAAAACACTCACCACGGTTTTCCAACAGCGATTTCCAATAAAAATCCAACCTTATGAGAATCTCTTTCTGTTTAATATTTGATTTTTGATTTTTCATTTGAATTTTTTTACACAGTTTTATTATTTATTTATTTTTCAAATTTAACTGAAACTCTTTCTTAATGTTAAATAACATTGCGAAAGTTCTCTGTTAAATGACACACATTTACCGACCAGCAGGGAACACAACCATGATTAGGCGACATAAGCAACAACACAACCTTGCCAACGAACAAGCACATTCATGACATGTTAAAAAATGAACCAAAATTGGTTGGTAAATTTAAAACGAAAGCACTTGTATTTTTAGTACCGGGTTTTTTGTAATTATTTCAATTATGATACTTACTTTTACTCTAGTTTAATACGACATATTTAAACTTTTCCAATAAGAAGTAAAATTTCGCGACCGATACGCCATTTAATACGATTGACAACTGAAGGAAGACACAGCATACATTAGATATTTTCTTTCTCAGTAAAAAAGACAACAACAATTCATGCTTATGGCTAAGTAAACATGAAACACAATCCATTCTTGAACTTGAAACGAAAAACTCTTGTTTTTAGCTGCCGCGTCATTAGTAATTAATTAAATAATTATTGTCACCTTTTCTATAATTTTTACCACATATATCCTTTATTTTAACGATAATACACCTTAATTTTCTGTTAACAAACAAAATTCGCCACCGACCGCCATTTAAATTTATTGACAACTGAAGGAAGAGACAAGTAAACGTGACTCTGTTGTCGCCATCTAGAAAATGTTCTCTCTCTCTCTGTGTAAAACACAAACAATCATAAGCAAAAGAACACTAACAACTACTACTCTTGGCAAGTAAATATATCACATTTTTTTGCGAATTTTAAACGCAAAACACTTGTTTTTAACTGCCGTGTAGTTATTAATTAATTCAATTGCCATTATTTTCACTTTTTCTATAATTATTTACGGTATTAATCGTTTATATCTTCTATGTAATTTAATTTTCTATTAACGATAAAAAATTCGCGACCATCCGCCATTTAAAATAAATGACAACTGAAGGAGAGACCATGAAGTGACAAATGTCAGTAACAGTGTTGTTAACATTCAGCCAAATTTACGCTTTTTATTTACGATCATTAATCGTAATCGATCAATTTTAATCGTAAATAAGAATTGAAAGGATGAAAACAACAATTTAGTGCGAATTTAAAAAAAATTGGTTCATTAATAAATAGGGGATATTAAATTATTTATTAATGAAAAAAAAATTAAATTAGCCTTACATTTCGCTATTGACAATAAAATAAGAGCAAAAACAGAAACAGTCAAAAACTCTAAAATTTAGAACAAATGCATCTACGGACAGGCAAAAGAGAACAAATAAAAACATCGTTAAGTTCCGGGCCGAATCATGAAGTGGACATTAAAATTACATAAATCGAGGTCTTCCTGGAGAAAACGAATTACCAAATTACAGACATTCAAGACCTTACACCTTAAGAATACTGAAAATGACGCGTGACGTTTGAAAAATATTTCTGAAATCCAAAAAATACCGAATGTTGTGGCTTGTGTTATATAGGTGTTGTTATATGGGAACCCAATATATCAAATTACATCGAATTCAGTTAAAATACAATTCCCAACATCAACAAAATACGGAATATTGGGGGTACCGTTATAAGATGACTATACCAACACGTGGACCGGTATATCCCGTTTGCAACACCAAACATATTTGATGTTTATGCAAATATGCAAAGCTATACCTTAAGTTTTGCACTCTCTATCGTGATATCAACAAACATACTGGTAAAACTATTTTCAAATAATTGACGTCAATCAAGGACCTGTAAAAACTTTTTTGAAATAATCGACGCCAATATCAAATTACAACCAAATCAGTTAAAATAAAATTCCCAATATCCACAAAATACAGAATATTGGGGGTAACTTTATAAGATGAATATACCAACATGTGGACTGGTATATCCTGTTTGCAATACCGAACATACTTGATGTTCTAGCAATGTCTGTGCAAAATTTCAAAGCTATGCCTTAAGTTTTGCGGTCTCTATCGTGATATCAACAAACATACTGGTAAAAATATTTTCAAATAATTGACGCCAATTGAGGACCTGCAAAATTTTTTTTCAGATAATCGACGCCAATAAATTCACATCTATTGAGGGTCTGAATAAAATATTAAAAAAATAATCTACTATAGATCCACGCCTATTGAGACCCCTTAATAAAATATCTAAAAAAATCTCCTATAGATCCACGCCTATTGAGGCCCCTGAAAAATATTATTTACAAATCCGTGCCTATTGATACTCCTGAAAAATGTTATTATTTACAAATCCGCGCCTATTGATACTCCTGAAAAATGTTATTATTTACAAATCCGCGCCTATTGATACTCCTGAAAAATGTTATTTTATAAATCCACGCCTATTGAGACCCCTGAAAAACATTATTGTATAAATCCACACATTTTGAGGGTTTAGAAATATTCTTTAAAAAGAATCCACGCCTTTTGAGGCCCTAGAAATATTCTTAAAAAAACCAGGGGCTTTTGAGGTCCTAGAAATATTACATTGAAAAACACGCCTTTTGAGGTCCTTCAAAAATTACTTTAAAAAACACGAATTTGAGGTCCTTGAAATATTATTTTTAAAAAACCTACGCCTTTTCAGGTCCAAAAAATATTTTTAAAGATGTCTATGCCTGCCGAGGTTTTAGAGATATTATTTTTAATAAAAGCCACGCCTTTTGAGGTACTAGAAATATTAGTTTTAAAGAAATCCAAGCCTTTTGAGGTCATTAACATATTATTTTTGAAGAAATCCAAGCCTTTTGACATATTAGAAATATTACTTTAAAAAATTTATGTCATTTGAGGTCCTTGATATATTATTTTTAAAAAACCCAGACCTTTTAAAAAATCCACATATTGTGATTCTCGAAAAAAATATTTTCAAAAAATCTTTGTCTCCCTGAAAAATGTTTAAAAAAGTCTTACCTGATCAGAGAAAAAAATCTGTAAAAAATCTACATTTTGTGTTTATATTTTTATCAGTTTCCGTTTCAGAAAATGTCTTATTATTTTGTACTCAAAGAGTAATTTTAACATTTTATCCCTTCTATTAGTTTTTTTACTATTAAAAGGGTACAGGAACAGAAACAATATATTTTCTCGATAATTCCTATTGATTTCATTGTATCATCCATTTAGCGTTTTTTAATAAATTCCTCTTGTTTCACTTTGGGCCCATTGACAACACAGTTTCTCGCAAAAGCTTCTTCATCTTCAGTCTGTCAATTTCTGTTAAGTGCGGTCGGTTGCAAATTCTAGTCGTTGATCGTAAATGTTTAAATTAAAGGCAAATATTAAGATAACATTTAAAGAAAACGTGTAAAAAGTATTAAATATTATTCGTGTAATTGTTTTAATATGAAATGCAAGTGTTTTCAGTTGTAATTTGTCAAAATAAGCCGAGTTTTGTCTTCAAAAATGTTTGCCACATTCCTTTGTCAATTCATTCGTGTGTCCGTGAGTTTCATAAGAGATGAGAGAGAGACGTTCGTGTGATGTTGTTGTTTATGTGTCGTTTGATAGTTATTTGCGTTTTAAAACAAGTGATCGTTGATGCGTGCGTAAAGAAATCTTGAATAATTATAAAGAAATAAATGGAAATAATTAATTTAAAAATTTAAATTTATTTGAATCAAATTCATTTTGTGTTAGTAAACAAATGATAAGATGAAAGTGTTGTGATGGTGCTCTCATCACTGATGATGCTCTCCTTCGCTGAGACAAGGAGCCTCATATTAAAATGCCACTTCATTGAAATGTCAGAGTGGCCGGTTGCAATTAAAGGTCGTCAGTTGAAAATAAAAAAATACATACAAAAATTATCAAAATCAGAAAGAAAAAAATACATAATTTATATTGTTTTTATCGCTGTAATATCAGGTCTTTAAAAAATCCTCAAAATTGAAATTATAATAAAAATTCGTGTCGCGTATCGGGTTAGATCGGTTTATTATAGTGTCGTTTAAATTTTGTAGAAAAATGTATCGCAAACTTTAGTGAAATATATTGGTAAGCACTTCAATAAAATATAAAAAAATTAAATTTTTCTATAGAAAAATAGTCCTCAGAGGACCTGAGGATTTTTTTCTATAGAAAAATAGTCCTCAGAGGACCTGAGGATTTTTTTCTATAGAAAAATAGTCCTCAGAGGACCTGAGGATTTTTTTTTTCTATAGAAAAATAGTCCTCAGAGGATAGAAAAATACTCTTAACAAAACCTGAGGATTTTTTCTATAGAAAAATAGTCCTCAGAGGACCTGAGGAATTTTTTCTATAGAAAAATAGTCCTCAGAGGACCTGAGGATTTTTTTTTATAGAAAAATAGTCCTCATAGGAGCTGAGAATTTTTTTCTATAGAAAAATAGTCCTCAGGCGAACTGAGGATTTTTTTCTTTAGAAAAATAGTCCTCAGAGGACCTGAAGAATTTTTTTCTATAGAAAAATAGTCCTCAGGCGAACTGAGGAATTTTTTTCTATAGAAAAATAGTCCTCAGGCGAACTGAGGAATTTTTGTCTATAGAAAAATAGTCCTCAGGCGAGCTGAGGAATTTTTTTCTATAGAAAAATAGTCCTCAGGCGAACTGAGGAATTTTTTTCTATAGAAAAATAGTCCTCAGGCGAACTGAGGAATTTTTTTCTATAGAAAAATAGTCCTCAGGCGAACTGAGGAATTTTTTTCTATAGAAAAATAGTCCTCAGGCGAACTGAGGAATTTTTTCTATAGAAAAATAGTCCTCAGGCGAACTGAGGAATTTTTTTCTATAGAAAAATAGTCCTCAGGCGAACTGAGGAATTTTTTTCTATAGAAAAATAGTCCTCAGGCGAACTGAGGAATTTTTTTCTATAGAAAAATAGTCCTCAGGCGAACTGAGGAATTTTTTTCTATAGAAAAATAGTCCTCAGGCGAACTGAGGAAAAAACATTTTTAATATTTCACGCCTGTAATTTAATTTGTTATTAATGCCTTCTTCTAAATTTATTTTATTTACAGAAGTGGCTTCGAAGGTGAACCCTGCCTGCTGCGTTTGATTTGTGAAACAAACTCTTCGGAATTGGGTGATATTAACGGTGTCCTGGGCAGTATAATGCATGTTATGTTTTCGTAAGTATTACCACTTTTCATTTTACTTTTCAGATAATAATTGTCCGTCCGACACTCCTTTTAAAGGCCCACAACATCGAGAAATGAAAACTTACCGCTCCAGTATTACCAGGCCGAAGTGGATGGCATTCATGATCAGTGTCATCATTATGAGGAGGTTTGTTCACAGAGTATACTGGATTTAATATCAACGCCGGTCCACGAACTTATTGATAATTTAATGAACAATAAAATATAAGGAAACCAGTATTTTGTGTTTATTTTTTTAATTTTAAGCAATATTAGAACAATCTGGAAATAAAAAATCTTCCACTTCTTTTTCGCTTGAAAAATAATGCAAATACGTAAGCTACTTAAGCTCTAAAATTAAATCCTTAAAAAAAGGACATTATCACTTGTTGCCTAATTCAGAAGGTCATCTTGCCGTGCTGCCAATGCTGCCTTAGCAACCGGCCTACAAATGCTGGTAGCATTCGTTCTTTGAGAAATTTGCAAACTCTGCTACCAGCAGTTAAATGTCGACAACAATTATGCAAATGACGTTAATGCTTAAAAGCAGGAGGGCGGTATAGTGGCTTTGTTTTGTCAAATAGCCCACTTACTTGTGAGTGATTAAATTTCACTTTCAATTAGATTCGGAATTTGGTAACAAAGAAAAAGTAGCTGATTACAAATGACCTAATGAGGAATGGAAAGTAAATAAAAAAATGGTCATTAAAAATATTTTTGAATAAATACACCCCTTGTTTATCTCCTTGGATAGCACTTTATATGCGATGGGAAGGAGACTTATTCCTCTATAGTTGGCATATATCGTCTTGTCTCCTTTTTTGTGCACGGGACACATGATGCTGAGGTTCCAATCATTGGGCATGCTTTCCTCTAGCCAAATTGTACTAATCAGCAGGTGCATGCTCCTTAACAGCATCTGGACACCAGTTTTGAATAGTTCGCCTTGTAAACCATCGATTGATTGCTATTCTGACCTCATCTTGGCTAGGTGGTATACGCTCTATACCGTTATCTATTATTGGTTCTGGGGTATGCTTTTCACCGCTACTATTTGATACCAGAAGTTTTTCAAAATGCTCCTTCCTGATCCTGAACACGCTGTCTGTATCTGTCACCAGGTTTCCTTCTTCATTTCTACAGGAGGATGTGCCAGCACCAAAGCCTTCTGTTTGGTGTTTTACCCGTTGGTAGAATTTTCCGACTTCATTTTGACACCTGTACATCTCGATTTGCTCACGCTCACGTTTTTCTTGTTCTTTCTTCTTTTTTCTTAAAATACGTTTCTCCTCTCTCCTTTTCTCCCGATAGTTCTCCATCGCATTACGTGTTGCTACTGTCCGCAAGGTTGCCCTATACGCTGCATTTTTCATATCAGTAGCATTTCGACACTCCTGATCGTACCACGGATTTCTTGATGGCGGTCTTTGGTACCCAAGTGTTGCTTTAGCTGCAGTTTGTAGGCGATTCTCTGCCGTTGTGCTTCTATATTATTATCGGGACAAGGGGTGCTTTCGTCAAGCAGTTGGGTAAGTTGAGCGGAGTAGGCTTCTGCTATCCCCTGTGTTTGAAGCTTTTCGACGTCAAATTTCCGTGTTACATTAGATCGCACCTTTGCTGCTATATTAAGACGGGTGCGTACCTTGGCTGCCACAAGGTAATGGTCCGATATTCACTCTTCGGATCGATCGGACGTCTAAAACACTGGATGAATGCCTTCCGTCTATCACAACATGATCGATTTGATTTCTCGTTGTTCGATCGGGAGAAATCCAAGTGGCCTTGTGTATATCGAGATGCTTGAATCTGGTGCTGCTAACTACCATGTTTTTTGTTGCCGCGAAGTTAATCAACTTCATGTCGTTGTCTGATGTTTCTTCATGGAGGCTGAATTTTCCGACGGTGGAGCCAAAAATTTTAATGTCGTGGTCTGGGCAGCGGTCATATGCGGTTTCTAGGCGCTCGTAAAAAATGTCTTTGGTCTGTTCATCTTTGTCTTCCGTCGGTACATGGGCACAAATAAGACTGATGTAGAACAACTTCGCTTTTATACGGATTATACCAATTCGTTCATCTACTGGTGTGAATCTGGAGACGAGGTCTTTTATTCTCCTGTTAACCATAAATCCGCAGCCAAATTCACGTCTCGTTTCATGGCAGCTATAATACAGGGCGTAATCATCTGATTTACTTACGCCTTTCCTTTCTTTCGGCTTTGTACTTCCTGTTCCGCCAAAGCGAACACTGCGCCTGTCCTGTATAACGTGCGCACATTCCAAGTGCAACATTAGCTGGATTTGGTTTTCTTTTTCTTTGCTTTTTAATAGTAGGTTCGGTTTTCCGAGTGTGGGCAACTAACCCAACGCCTCAACCCATTGTTTATAGTTCTTATGGGTGAACTCGCGGCACATATTAACTCACAATTTCATCGGGTGATGAAAATAGGTACCCAGGTGGCATCACGGAGAGGTCAGTGTCAACAATTAAGATGAAAGAGGGACCAAAATAAGCCTGGACTTCGCCATGTTAAAGCCAATCAAAAATCCTACCTAATCCTAACCTAAATTTAAAATTCTTTAAATTTAGGTCCATAAAAATGATTCTTCAAAAAAATCAAATCCTTTTTTAGGTCCTTAAAAATTATTCTTTTAATTCTTGAGTTCCTTCTTTAAAGTGTGGATATTTTTCATTTTGTTTAACTCCTCATCCGCTGGTGACTTAGGCGCCCTTGTAAATTGAATGTATCCTTTGATGATCTCTGAACCACTTTTTTGATTTCTATTTACATGACAACCAAATATATTTACCATAAGAAAGGACATTGCAATCCTAGAAATACTTGTTTTTTTGAAATGCTAAAATGTTGTGACCTCTGTCAAAATATTTTTCCTGTTTTGTCACTTAAGGGATATTTTTTCTGTGCTGCTAAAATATGCAAATCAAATTCTGTATTTGACACAAAAGCAAAATGGGTTTGAAGACTGAGAAAGGATGTAATTTTCCCAGCCACAAAAAAAGGATTTTAAAATTTACAATAAATATCCTTTTTGATATTTACCACATTAAAAGGACATACATTAGAAGATTTTGTCATCATCTCTCCCCCAGGAAGGACACGCTGCTGTGCGGATAATTAAAAGAAAATATGCTAATTAAAATGTATTGCAGTTATTGTGTTCAGTCATCTCCTTTCCCTTCGTATGAACATTGCAGGTCCTTTAGCTTATTCTTCCTCTGCTACTATTTCTTCATCGTGTGCTAATGAGAAAATTAATGATATAACGGTACTAAATGATTTAACAATTTCCTTTGCTTGAGTTTTTCCTTCTTGTTAGCATCTGCTGATAAAGTAGTTCATCAATATTCAAGGATATCATTTTTCTTACAGGATGTGTTTTTGCTCTGTTGTTGTGATTTTCAAGAGGATGTTATCATTGTTCATTAGTTTCTCCTTTTTTTACCAGCACTCCTTACTTCGTTTATTAGTTTTATTGTTTCTCCAAAAAAGTTAAATTTGTTACCGACCTTTCTTGATTTTTTTATTCTTTTTGCCCTTTGTTTCTTAGGAAAGTTCCTCTTAAATTATTAATGATGAGTTCTGTTTTTTATGAGGGCGGTGATACCTTCTGCTCCGTAATCATGAAATTGCATCGACAAGTCAATGATTTTGGCCTTTACATTTCAATCATTCTCCTGTCAGAGTCCTCCTTTTAATGTTCATACTTTGTAGCTCTGGCTAATGCCATGGTCGAGGTAGATGACGATGATGGACATAAATTGTTTGCGCATATCGAAGTTCCTTTGCAGAATCCCTATTTAATCGAAGTGTCATTTCTTATTTCAACTTTGATGTTTCAATTCTGCTGATGGTGATCGATGGATGTCTAACCAAATAGGAGGACAATGAAATGTTTATTTAGTTGTTTCATTGCATGGCATTTAGAATCGACATGACCTAGAAAATGATATGAGAAGAGCAAAAAAAAAAGGATCTTAATAAGTGCAGATTTATTAAACAAATATTTTTAAGGACCTAAACAAGATTTTTAGATATGCTTTTTTAAGCACTTTCTTCTTTATAATATTTCCTGATATATATTCTGCTGTACTAAATTTGTTACACACATCCATTCGACTGCTAGTCTGCTGCTAACTATCCATTGTTAAGAGTATTTGAATTATCCCCGTTTCCTGCATCAGCTTCGTTGTAAAACTTAATCATGAGCGAGTAATTGAAATGTTGTATAAGTTCGTGAAATCCGCTTAGGCATATCGTATGTGTGTGTAATTTAGTTTCAGCAAACAAGTTAAGAAAACGGTTATACAAATCCGATTTTAAAGGATCATGGGAAAGCTATTCAACGGTAAGTGGGAGAATAGTTTGCCATTAAGGCTAACTAAGGATATTACACGTAATGACATGGCATAGTTAAGAGTAGCGGAAATTAGTCCTTGGATAAATAGTCTTTAAAAAATCCACGCCTTATATGGATGCCCAAAAATAGTCTTTAAAAAATCCACGCCTTATATGGATGCCCAAAAATAGTCTTAAAAAAATCCACGCCTTATATGGATGCCCAAAAATAGTCTTTAAAAAATCCACGCCTTACATGGATGCCCAAAAATAGTCTTTAAAAAATCCACGCCGTGCATGGATGCCCAAAAATAGTCTTAAAAAAATCCACGCCTTATATGGATGCCCAAAAATAGTCTTTAAAAAATCCACGCCTTATATGGATGCCCAAAAATAGTCTTTAAAAAATCCACGCCTTATATGGATGCCCAAAAATAGTCTTTAAAAAATCCACGCCTTATATGGATGCCCAAAAATAGTCTTTAAAAAATCCACGCCTTATATGGATGCCCAAAAATAGTCTTTAAAAAATCCACGCCTTATATGGATGCCCAAAAATAGTCTTTAAAAAATCCACGCCTTATATGGATGCCCAAAAATAGTCTTTAAAAAATCCACGCCTTATATGGATGCCCAAAAATAGTCTTTAAAAAATCCACGCCTTATATGGATGCCCAAAAATAGTTTTTAAAAAATCCACGCCTTATATGGATGCCCAAAAATAGTCTTTAAAAAATCCACGCCTTATATGGATGCCCAAAAATAGTCTTTAAAAAATCCACGCCTTATATGGATGCCGAAAAATAGTCTTTAAAAAATCCACGCCTTATATGGATGCCGAAAAATAGTCTTTAAAAAATCCACGCCTTATATGGATGCCCAAAAATAGTCTTTAAAAAATCCACGCCTTATATGGATGCCCAAAAATAGTCTTTAAAAAATCCACGCCTTATATGGATGCCTAAAATAGTCTTTAAAAAATCCACGCTTTATATATTCTTTAAAATAATCCACGCATGTCATTGTCCTTGAAAAATTATTCAGAATTCCTTATTTTAGTATAAATTGTGCCTTAATTGAATTTCATATTTTATTTACAAAAAGAAAATCACTCACAATAAAGTCGTCTCCCTATTTTAAAATTCTATACACAATTCACAAACAGCACTCCGCCCACCATCCCCTGTTTATTCCCCTGTCATAATATACACATTCGTATTTTTTTGTCCTACATGTTATTCCTTTTTAATCCTTTCGCAAATAAACACTTTTGCCAGCATTACAACGGGGATATTTGTATTTCTGAATACAAAAAATAAAAATAAAAAATACTGAAAACTTGGACAAATGTCGTCCGGTCGGTAATCACTGTTGACTGACATTTCATGTTTGTCATGAGTAAACAAAACCGAAGGAATCCGACCGACCGACAGACCAGCCATCCAGTAATGGAAGGACGAACGCCAGGAAGGCAACAAAATGTTCAGACTTTTATAGCCCAGACCTGTTCAAATAACCTGAAAGGGACATGTGAGGGTATTTGGGAAGTTCTTTGCATTTGAAAATATATATGAAAGTAATTTTTGCAACAACAACAATAAATGCAAAAATTGAATTTGTAAATATTTCAATTATAATTTAAATATGTTTTGTATGAATGCTTGGAAATTAAAATAATTTTAAATGGAAAATGGTGTTACAAATTCAGATATTTTAAATCTTTGAAATTGTGCTGAGTATTAAAGGATATTTGTGTAAGGATTATTTTTTTTAAAGATTGCTTTTTAGGGACCTTTAATTTGAAAGTACCTTAACAAGGCGTGGATTTTGTAAACAATATTTTTAGGCACCCATACAAGGCGTGGATTTTATTAAAGCCTCTTTTTAGGCACCCATACAAGACGAGGATTTTATTAAAGCATCTTTCTAGGCACCCATACAAGGCGTGGATTTTTTAAAGACTATTTTTAGGCACCCATATAAGGCGTGGATTTTTTAAAGACTTTTTTTAGGCACCCATATAAGGCGTGGATTTTATTAAAACATATTTTAGGTACCCATACAAAGCGTGGATTTTTTAAAGACTATTTTTAGGCACCCATACAAAGCGTGGATTTTTTAAAGACTATTTTTAGGCACCCATATAAGACGTGGATTTTTTAAAGACTATTTTTAGGCACCCATATAAGACGTGGATTTTTTAAAGACTATTTTTAGGCACCCATATAAGGCGTGGATTTTATTAAAACATATTTTAAGTACCCATACAAGGCGTGGATTTTTTAAAGACTATTTTTAGGCATCCATATAAGGCGTGGATTTTATTAAAACATATTTTAAGTACCCATACAAGGCGTGGATTTTTTAAAGACTATTTTTAGGCACCCATATAAGGCGTGGATTTTATTAAAACATATTTTAAGTACCCATACAAGGCGTGGATTTTATTAAAGCATCTTTTTAGACACCCATACAAGGCTTGGATTTTATTAAAGCATCTTTTTAGGCACCCACACAAGACGTGGATTTTATTAAAGCATATTTTTAGGGACCCATACAAGACGTGGATTTTATTAAAGCATCTTTTTAGGCAGCCATACAAGGCGTGGATTTTTTAAAGAATATTTTTAGGCAGCCACACAAGGTGTGGATTTTTTAAAGAATATTTTTAGGCAGCCATACAAGGCGTGGATTTTATTAAAGCATCTTTTTAGGAACCCACACAAGGCGTGGATTTTTTAAAAAATATTTTTAGGCAGCCATACAAGGCGTGAATTTTTTAAAGAATATTTTTAGGCAGCCATACAAGGCGTGGATTTTTTAAAGAATATTTTTAGGCAGCCATACAAGGCGTGGATTTTTTAAAGAATATTTTTAGGCAGCCATACAAGGCGTGGATTTTTTAAAGAATATTTTTAGGCAGCCATACAAGGCGTGGATTTTTTAAAGAATATTTTTAGGCAGCCATACAAGGCGTGGATTTTTTAAAGAATATTTTTAGGCAGCCATACAAGGCGTGGATTTTTTAAAGAATATTTTTAGGCAGCCATACAAGGCGTGGATTTTTTAAAGAATATTTTTAGGCAGCCATACAAGGCGTGGATTTTTTAAAGAATATTTTTAGGCAGCCATACAAGGCGTGGATTTTTTAAAGAATATTTTTAGGCAGCCATACAAGGCGTGGATTTTTTAAAGAATATTTTTAGGCAGCCATACAAGGCGTGGATTTTTTAAAGAATATTTTTAGGCAGCCATACAAGGCGTGGATTTTTTAAAGAATATTTTTAGGCAGCCATACAAGGCGTGGATTTTTTAAAGAATATTTTTAGGCAGCCATACAAGGCGTGGATTTTTTAAAGAATATTTTTAGGCAGCCATACAAGGCGTGGATTTTTTAAAGAATATTTTTAGGCAGCCATACAAGGCGTGGATTTTTTAAAGAATATTTTTAGGCAGCCATACAAGGCGTGGATTTTTTAAAGAATATTTTTAGGCAGCCATACAAGGCGTGGATTTTTTAAAGAATATTTTTAGGCAGCCATACAAGACGTGGATTTTTTAAAGGATATTTTTAGGCAGCCATACAAGGCGTGGAAATATTTCCATGGACCATTAACACGTTTGTTGTCGGTGTATCACAACTATGTTTTGGTTGAAAATGAAAGTGAAAAAAATAATAACAAAAGCAAAACAATCAACCAGAGGCCAAAGAACTTTCATAGAGGTCATCGGAAAAACAACAGGAAATCATTAACTAAAAGCTTGGAACTAACTACTAAGATTTTTTAAAGAATATTTTTAGGCAGCCATACAAGACGTGGATTTTTTAAAGGATATTTTTAGGCAGCCATACAAGGCGTGGAAATATTTTCCATGGACCATTAACACGTTTGTTGTCGGTGTATCACAACTATGTTTTGGTTGAAAATGAAAGTGAAAAAAATAATAACAAAAGCAAAACAATCAACCAGAGGCCAAAGAACTTTCATAGAGGTCATCGGAAAAACAACAGGAAATCATTAACTAAAAGCTTGGAACTAACTACTAACCACGTTTATGATTCCATTGACCCAGAGGTGATGATGATTATATTGACCTTGGAATGAGATTGTGACAACAAAGTGTTTATAAAATTAGTTTTATACATGTAACCTCACACAAAATGGCACAATTAACCTCTAATACCTTCCGCCATGGTGTCATGGTAGGAGGAAGTCAATTGCTGTGGGTCATCAACCAGGGGAGGGAGTATGAATTATATTTTTTTTAAATTTTATTATTCAAATAACATAACATATTTGTCACTAATTATTGGAGAATAAATATAGACAAAATTAGCCAAAACCAAACGGGTCATAGATTATTCTCAGCACACACACACCCATGAAATATGTGTGTGCCTGTGTGTGGGTAATTTTTTAATTGAGGCAATTCATTGGACCATGGAACTACTGATGTTGACCAATATTTTTATTATATGGTCAATTGGCTATTTGATCACGTCATCTATCGGCGAGGGGCAGGGAAATTAATTTTAAACATTTCAATTGAAATCCAGCTCACCTATATAAATATGAAATACTTTTCAAAATGCCAATCATTTTTTCAACACCTACATTTATTATCAGAGCTCAAATTTTTCTAAGTCCACTTGTGAATAACTACTGCAATGGATTTCAAAGTGAATTTCGTATTGAATGAAAATATCTTCAAATTAATTCTAGTTATCCTGTTCACAATTGTAAGCCCCATTATTTGAGACATAAAAAAGTTTTGTGATTTAAATAATATTAAAAACATTTTTTTTTGATTAGATAACCAAAACAAATGCTGCGGCCACCAATGGAATGATGGGAGCCTTTAACTGCTCTCAACCACCGAAATTTGAAAACTTTGTAAGTAATAACTTTAAGACGATTTTTTTAAGGACCCAAACAAGTTTATAAGAGGATTCGATTTTTAAAAATATTTGTTCAAGGTCCTAGATATGCGCTGATTTTTTAAAAATATTTTAATGGACCAATTAAGATTTTTTTAAGAATATTTTTTCTAGGTCCTAGATAGGCGTGGATTTTTTTTATAGAATTTTTTTCTGGGTCCTTATTTGGCGTGCATATTTTAATGAATATTTGTTTGGTTCCTAATTAGGCCTGGATTTTGGCGTTGATTTTTTATAGATTTTTTTGGTCCTAATAAGGAAGAACATTTTTCTAGGTCCTAGGCGTGCATTTTTTAATGAATATTTTTTTCAAATATTTTTTTTTCAAATTGCTATTCTGTATCAATATATATTTTTTTTATTTTTTCAGGACATTAGCAAATGCTGCCGTTTGCCGAACATAAATCTGGGACCTGTTGTGGAAAAATGTCACAAGCATGTTAAGTCACTGAAATCGCATAATGCCAACTATCCTGCCTATGCTCATGTGGTAAGTAGGAACCATCATAAAAATATTTTCACATCCTCTATTCATTACTTAAGGCTTATTAACCCTGATAATAAATATTTTTAAACATATTCACATACACATTATCCATCATCGGAATATCCATCCAGCCCATTTGGCGTTATCTCTACTGAAAATCGCCGAGTTCATTTATTATTTGTAACAAAACTAGCAATAAACGACAAAATGGCCAATAAAACCATTTGGCAAATTTGCAAAAAAAAAAAAAGAAACGATATCATTTATAAAACAAAATGGAAATCCTTCTTTAATATTCATATCCTTAATAGTACATTTCTGTTGTTGTTTCATTTTCTTTGTCGTTTTATTCCTGTGTGACCTTTCTACAAATCCCATTGACACATTACCATTGATGACCCATCATATATGTGTGTATTCGTGCGTGATGCCATCATCGTCGATGTCGTGATCAGTGCTATCCTGAATGTATTTATCGTGAAACGGGTGCCTTTATTAATGGCGATATTCAGATGGACACGGTCCAAAACTTTTTACAAAACAACATCGAACAACGTGATAAGATTATTGTGCCGACCATTGTCACATCCTTCCAGACATGCATGGCCAACAGTATGTATTAATAATTGTGTGTATATGTATGTATGTGTGGGTGGGTGTGTGTGATGTAATATGGAATATTGTCATATTCATTTTGTGTGTTTTATGGCCGTTTTGATGTGGGTTATGCCGATTGATGGATTAGTGATGGAAAGAAGGACTTTGAATAGTCGGCAAAATCCACAACATTTTTTCAGGATCTAATTGAGGCATGGATTTTTTAAAGAATATTTTTTCGAGGGCCATAAGAGGCGTGGATTTTTTTAAAGAATATCTTTTCAAGGGCCATAAGAGGCGTGGATTATTTAAAGAATATTTTTCGACGGCCATAAGAGGCGTGGCTTTCTAAAAGAATATTTTTCGAGGGCCATAAGAGGCGTCGCTTTTTAAAAGAATATTTTTCGAGGGCCATAAGAGGCGTGGCTTTCTAAAAGAATATTTTTCGAGGGCCATAAGAGGCGTGGCTTTTTAAAAGAATATTTTTCGAGGGCCAAAAGAAGCGTGGATTTTTTTAAAGAATATTTTTTTCGCGGGCCATAAGAGGCGTGGATTTTTTTAAAGAATATTTTTTTCGCGGGCCATAAGAGGCGTGGATTTTTTAAAGAATAGTTTTTCGAGGGCCAAAAGAGGCGTGGATTTTTTAAAGAATAGTTTTCGAGGGCCAAAAGAGGCGTGGATTGTTTAAAAAATAGTTTTTTCGTGGGCCATAAGAGGCGTGGATTTTTTTAAAGAATAGTTTTTCGAGGGTCATAAGAGGCGTGGATTTTTTTAAAGAATAGTTTTTCGCGGGCCATAAGAGGCGTGGATTTTTTTAAAGAATATTTTTTTCGCGTGCCATAAGAGGCGTGGATTTTTTAAAGAATAGTTTTTCGAGGGCCAAATGAGGCGTGGATTTTTTACAGAATAGTTTTTCGAGGGCCAAATGAGGCGTGGATTTTTTACAGAATAGTTTTTCGAGGGCCAAAAGAGGCGTGGATTTTTTACAGAATAGTTTTTCGAGGGCCAAAAGAGGCGTGGATTTTTTAAAGAATAGTTTTCGACGGCCAAAAGAGGCGTGGATTGTTTAAAGAATAGTTTTTCGAGAGCCAAAAGAGGCGTGGATTGTTTAAAGAATAGTTTTTCGAGAGCCAAAAGAGGCGTGGATTTTTTAAAGAATAGTTTATCGAGGGCCTATATGAGAGGCGTGGATTTTTTAAAGAATATTTTTTCAAGGATTTTTTAAAGAATATTTTTTTAAGGGCCCAAACTATTCGTGGATTTTTTAAAGAATATTTTTTCAAGGATTTTTTAAAGAATATTTTTTTAAGGGCCCAAACTATTCGTGGATTTTTTAAAGAATATTTTTTAAGGCCCAAACTATTCGTGGATTTTTTAAAGAATATTTTTTAAGGCCCAAACTATTCGTGGATTTTTTAAAAAATATTTTTCAGGGACCTAGAATACTCATCCTACTTAGCCTTTGTGGGCATATGTTCAATCATAAAATTTTTCACATTCCCCTTTCCCTCGCATATCCACATTTCCTCAATGCAAATACCCATATCGTGTGCACTCATCTAGAAAATTGTCACAGTCATACTCACAGCTATCTATCCATCCATCCCAAAAGACTTACCAGAAGAACATTCATTTCTAAAGATAACTGCCAAACATTTCGTTGTCCTAACCAACCACTCGAACTATCTGCAAAAACCAACATGCGAACAATTCCCACATGCTTTCTTTTACAGCCTTGTAAAATAGATCCTAAAAACGACATCGAAAAAAAACTAATTGTCATTTGTATCCTTTTATCTCCCATTCTCCTTCCTTTCTCTTTTTTTTCACAGTCAAAAACACGATGCAGGCCAAAGGCATCAAAAGTTATCCGAAAATCGATGGCTTAGGCTGTTCTCCATATGCCAGCATGGTTTATGGTTGTGTAAATGCCGAAACATTCCTGCACTGCCCGCCGGAGATGTGGCAGGATGATAGTTCATGTAATGTGGCGAAAAACTTTGCTCTACAATGTAACCCTTTGCCGCACGTCCCACTGCCAATGATTTAATTATGGCTAAGCGGATTAGCATGCGGACAAAGGCATTTTACGGTGGGAGGGATATCCCATCTGTCCATCCCTGAGGTTATGTTTAGTTTTAAGTTTGTTAATGTTATATAAACACATACATACAAAAATAAATACATTTAATACATATTTACAAAGTGTTTAATAAGAATGAGTTAACTAATGACCAGTAATGATGGTGGGACTGGTTGTCCCTGGCATGGATTTTTAAAATTATGTTTTCAGGGACTACTAGTGGGTGTGGATTTTTTAAAAATATTTTAAAGGGACTACCAGTGGGCGTGGATTTTTTAAAAGTATTTTTGAGGCATATTTTAAAAATACTTTTTCCGGGACTTGATATACCGTGCATTTTTTTAAATTGCCACACTCGGAAAACCGAACCTACTATGAAAAAGCAAAGAAAAAGAATAACAAACCCACCTAATGTTGGCGACCCCGCAAACGTATAAAGGACCACGATATGCGAATCTGCACTTGGAATGTGCACATGTTGTACAGAACAGGCGCAGTGTTCGCCTTGGCGTATGTACTCGAGAAGTACCATCGAGGAAATGCGATGGAAAGGGATTGGCGTAGGTAAATCAGATGATTACGCCCTGTATTATAGCTGCCATTAAACGAGACGTGGATTTGGCTGCGGATTTATGGTCAACAGGAGAATAAAAGACCTCGTCTCCAGATTCACTCCAGTAGATGAGCGAATTTCTATAATCTTCTACGCCCATATTTTACGAGCGCCTAGAAACAGCATATGATCGTTGCCCTGGCCATGACATTAAAATTCTGCTAGGAGATTTTAATGCAAAAATCGGAAGGGAAAATATCTTTGGCCCCACCGTCGGAAAATTCAGACAACGGCATGAGGTTGATTAACTTCGCGGCAGCAAAAAATATGGTAGTTAGCAGCACCAGATTCAAGCATCTCGATATACACAAGGCCACTTGGATTTCTCCCGATCGAACAACGAGAAATCAAATCGATCATGTTGCGATAGACGGAAGGCATTCATCCAGTGTTTTAGACGTCCGATCAGCCCGGGGAGCGAATATCGATTCGGACCATTACCTTGTGGCAGCCAAGGTACGCACCCTTGGCTGCCACAATGGTGCGATCTAACACAACACGGAAACTCCACGTCGAAAAGCTGCAAACTGCTTGATTACCCAACTGCTTGGCGAAAGCACCCCTTGTCCCGATAATAATATAGAAGCACAATGGCAGAGAATTGCTTACAAACTGCAGCTAAAGCAACACTTGGGTACCAAAGACCACCATCAAGAAATCCGTGGTACGATTAGGAGTGTCGAAATGCTACTGATCTGAAAAAAGCAGCATATACGGCAACCCTGCGGACAGTAGCAACACGTAATGCGATGGAGAACTATCGGGAGAAAAGGAGACAGGAGAAAAGGAGACTGGATAAACGTATTTTCAGAAAAAAAGAAGAAAGAACAAGAAAAACGTGAACGTGAGCAAATCGAGATGTAAAGGAGTCAGAATGAAGTCCGAAAATTCTACCAACGGGTAAAATACCAAGCCGAAGTCTTTGGTGCAGGCACATCCTCCCGTAGAGATGAAGAAGGAAACCTGGTGACAGATGCAGACAGCGTGCTGAGGATCTGCAAGAAGCATTTTGAAAAACTTCTGGTATCAACAAGTAGCGGTGAAGAGGATACCCCAGAACCAATAATAGATGATGGTATAGAGTGTATACCACCTAGCCAAGATGAAGTCAGAATAGCAATCAATCGGCTGAAGAATAATAATGCAGCAGGTGCCGATGGGTTACAAGCTGAACTATTCAAGACGGGTGGTCAGTTGCTGGTAAGGAGCATGCAGCAGCTGATTAGTACAATTTGATTAGAAGAATGCATGCTCAATGATTTTGTCCCGTGCACAAAAAAGGAGACAAGACGATATGTGCCAACTATAGAGGAATAAGTCTCCTTCCCATCGCATATAAAGTGCTATCCAGCGTACTGTGTGAACGACTGAAGCCAATGGTCAATGACATTATTGGACCATACCAATGAGGCTTCAGACCTGGCAAATCCACCATTGACCAGATTTTTACTCTGCGCCAAAACCTGGAAAAAAACCACATCGACACATTCCACCTATTCGTCGACTATAAAGTCGCATTCGACAGCCCTATCCGTTCAGAGGTGTTAAAGCCATTTCTGTGTTTGGCATTCCTGCAAAATTAATTCGGCTATGCAGGATAACTTTAACTGGCGCAAGATCAGCAGTTATAGTCGGAAAGGACCTCTCGGAGCCTTTTAATACCGAACGAGGATTCAGACAAGGTGACAGATTGTCGTGTAATCTTTTTAACATCCTGCTGGAAAAGGTTATACGAGACGCAAAGGTGAACAGAAATGGCACTCTGTACACCAAACAACACCAGTTACTCGCCTACGCCGATGACATCGACATAATGGGTCGAACATTGAGAGCGGTAACATCCACCTTTGAACAAATTGAGAAGGAGTCTGCCAAAGTGGGTCTGGCAGTAAACGGCGAGAATACCATGCTGATGGTATCAACGTGCAAGACGTCCAGTAGACACGGACCAACTGTGGAACTTGAGAACTACAGCTTTGAGGTAGTCAAACATTTTATATCCCTTGGTACCGCCATAAATAAAACGAATGACATCAGTTTTGAAATTCGGAGAAGGATAGTGATGGCCAACAAATGCTATTATGGTCTGAGCAAACAACTCAAAAGCAAAGCCACCTCCCGCCGACCAAACTCACACTTTAGAAGACGCTGATACTACCCGTGCTATTATATGGTTCTGAAGCATGGGTACTTGAGCAGGCAGATGAGGCAGCTCTTGGAATGTTTGAGAGAAAATTTCTCCGAAAGATCTATGGACCGATCTGAGTTTTTAAAATATTTTTTCAGGGACTAGGCGTGGATTTTTTTAAAATATTTTTTCAGGGACTACCAGAAGGCATTGTTTTTTTAACAATATTTTTTAGGGACACAAAACAAGGCATGGATTTGTTTAAAATTTTTTTTTCAGGGATTGCCAGGTTTTTGAACAAAGAACTTTCCATTTGTTTAATAATATCTATTTATTAACTTTTTACTAATCAATTTCATAAGTAGCATCGCTTTGGAAATGTTCATCCATATCAACATGGAAATCTGAGGTATCGTCATTATTATAATCATCCTCCTCCTCCTTCATATGGTCTATGTAGGGAGCATCATAGGAATCACTGAAAACGTTTTCTATAAAAATATTTGTTGAATTAAAAGATACAACTAAAAAATACTCTGAAATCTCACCCTTATCCAAATGCTGGAACAGATGTTGAAATCGGGGATCCTCTCGCATTTGCCGCATAATTTCCTTTAAAAGCCTCGGATCGATTTGTGAAGAATCGTAGACCATATTCTCACCATTGCCCATAAAATCAGAATACGGGTATGAGGTATCACTGTACATATCGTCCACACCTCCACATGAATCGGCGGGCATCCAATTTGTATCGAGGTCATCCTCATAGTGATCATCGGCCAGACCAAAACGTTTCAAGTCGTTCTGAAATACGAAAATTATTTTCAATTATTTTCTTTATACAAAATTCGAGTTTCAAAAATTTACCTCATTTTCAATAATAAAATCTTTTATATCCGCCCAGGTGGTGGCTACCAGCTGCATTAATGTAACCACAAATATGTGTTCGGTTTTCATGCTGGCACGAATTGAAATGCCCGATTTTATTTTGGAAACGAATATTTTTGGACATTGAACAGCACTCAGACCGAATTATTATTTTTTTTTTTTCGATAATCATCTTTATGGTAAATTTGTTGCATTGAGTATGAGGGAGCTGGGGGGAGAGAGAGAAACGGGGGTGGTTCTAATGAATGTGTGTGTGTTTGTGAATGTGTGTGTGATTATTTTGAATATATATTTGTATTTTGGTGAAACTGTAATTAGTTGGAAAAGTACATTTCCCAAAAATATTCAAATAGAAAAAAATGAGATTTGAATCTTCTAAATATGAGAACCAGCCAGCCAATGACCTTAATTATATAACAAGGTCATATAAATGGTGGCATATTAAAAAATTCAATAGACCTTCAAGCTTTGGACTTAAAAAAACATTTTCAGGGACCAGCAATAGGCGTGGATTTTTAAACTATTTATCAGTATCTAAACAAGGCGTGGATTTTTTAAAGTTTATTTTTTATTTTTTAGGGTCCAAACCAGGCGTGGATTTTTTAAAGTTTATTTTTTAGGGTCCAAACCAGGCGTGGATTTTTTAAAGTTTATTTTTTAGGGTCCAAACCAGGCGTGGATTTTTTAAAGTTTATTTTTTAGGGTCCAAACCAGGCGTGGATTTTTTAAAGTTTATTTTTTAGGGTCCAAAGAATAATTTTTAGGCGTGGATTTTTTTAAAGAATAATTTTTAGGCGTGGATTTTTTTTAAGATTTTTCTAGGCGTGGATTTTTTTTAAGATTTTTCTAGGCGTGGATTTTTTTAAAGATTATTTTTTAGGCGTGGACTTTTTTTGAGATTATTTTTTAGGCGTGGATTTTTTTAAAGATCATTTTTGAGGCGTGGATTTTTTTAAGATTTTTCTAGGCGTGGATTTTTTTAAAGATTATTTTTTAGGCGTGGATTTTTTTAAAGATCATTTTTGAGGCGTGGATTTTTTTTAAGATTTTTCTAGGCGTGGATTTTTTTAAAGATTATTTTTTAGGCGTGGACTTTTTTTGAGATTATTTTTTAGGCGTGGATTTTTTTAAAGATCATTTTTGAGGCGTGAATTTTTTTAAAGAATAATTTTTAGGCGTGGATTTTTTTAAATAATAATTTTTAGGCGTGGATTTTTTTTAAGATTTTTCTTGGCGTGGATTTTTTTAAAGATCATTTTTGAGGCGTGGATTTTTTTAAAGAATAATTTTTAGGCGTGGATTTTTTTAAAGAATAATTTTTAGGCGTGGATTTTTTTTAAGATTTTTCTTGGCGTGGATTTTTTTAAAGATTATTTTTGAGGCGTGGATTTTTTACAAGAATAATTTTTAGGCGTGGATTTTTTACAAGAATAATTTTTAGGGTCCAAAACAGGCGTGGATTTTTTTAAAGATTATTTTTTAGGCGTGGATTTTTTTAAAGAATAATATTTAGGCGTGGAATTTTTTAAAAAATAATATTTAGGCGTGGATTTTTTTAAAGAATAATTTTTATGCGTGGATTTTTTTAAAGAATAATTTTTAGTCGTGGATTTTTTTAAAGTATAATTTTTAGTCGTGGATTTTTTTAAAGAATAATTTTTAGGCGTGGATTTTTTTAAAGAATAATTTTTAGACGTGGATTTTGTTAATGAATAATTTTTTGTGCGTTGATTTTTTAAAGAATAATTTCTAGGCGTGAATTTTTTTTAAAGTTTATTTTTTAGGCGTGAATTTTTTTAAAGTTTATTTTTTAGGCGTGAATTTTTTTAAAGAATAATTTTTGGGTGTGGATTTTTTTTAAAGAATAATTTTTGGGCGTGGATTTTTTAAAGAATAATTTTTAGGCGTGGATTTTTTAAAGAATAATTTTTAGGCGTGGATTTTTCTTAAGAATAATTTTTAGGCGTGTATTTTTTAAAGAATAATTTTTAGGCGTGGATTTTTTTAAAGAATAATTTTTAGGCGTGCATTTTTTTAAAGAATAATTTTTAGGCGTGGATTTTTTTAAAGAATAATTTTTAGGCGTGGATTTTTTAAAGAATAATTTTAGGGTCCAAACCAGACGTGGGTTTTTAATATTTAAAGTAAATTATTGTTGAGTATTTTCCGGCCGCCACAGGTCCTAACCAGGCGTGGATTTTTTAAAAGAATATTTTTTAGAGTCCAAACCAGGCGTGGATTTTTTTAAAGAATATTTTTAGAGTTCAAACCAGGCGTGGATTTTTTTTAAAGAATATTTTTTAGAGTCCAAACCAGGCGTGGATTTTTTTAAAGATTATTTTTAGAGTTCAAACCAGGCGTGGATTTTTTTTAAAGAATATTTTTTAGAGTCCAAACCAGGCGTGGATTTTCTAATTTCTAATTTTAATCCTTGCCTTGATATTTGTCTCTCACTCATTCTTTCTTTCATTGTTTTTAATTTCCCAAAACAATTGTCAAGCAACAATGAAATAAAATAAAATCCTTTTTTTCCTTATCCAAGTTAAAGGACATTCATGCTAATAATATTCAGTTCAAGGATTATATACTCTATTATTTGATTTGTGATCCCTCATGTGGATCTCTGACGGTTTCTGGCCATATGCTAATTTCAGTTTTAGTGTCAATGGTATCCTTAACAAAAATGGCACCTCCCTCCTCCCCCTAAACCGAATTTCGTAGAACGATGCAGTCAATGCTCTCAAATCCTTTTGTTGTTCCTTACCCCATCACCAGTCAAGGATTGTGAAAGTGTGAATAATATAAAACTGTATGAATGGTCGGTCGGTCTATTTGAGTTCTATTACACTTGGGATTGACATGCCAGTAAACAATTTTGCCATTCAAAACATAGCAACAACAACAAAGACACTCACATGGAAACAATATAAAAAATACCTACAAATGTAAAAATGTCTTCTCTCTTTGTATTGTGTCTTTTCGAAAATTCATGCAGACATGCAGGACACTGGGAAAAAGTAATTCAAAATATTGCTGGGTCTTTTGTTCTAAGGCAGGGACTGAACGACCGAGGTTGGTTGGCTGACTGTCTCAATGAGTGACCATCATGGTCAAATGTTAGCGAACTCGATTTTTTTGGTATTCTTGTCAGATTTATATGCATGTATGTGTGAAGGACCTTGTTTTTTGGTTATGGAGATGGTTCAACATTTTGTATCCCAAAAGCCTTTTCCATTTGTCCAAGATTATTTGTTTTTGTGTTTTTTTTTGGTTCGTTCATTTGGCTGGTCTCATGGCCAAATGTATTTGTATTTTGTTTGTGTGTGTTTTTTTTCGTGTGTCCAACATGTCAATTTTGATTGTACCAATTAAAGGTACTGTGTGTTGTCCTGACATCCTGTTGCTATGAAAATTCCCCATGTGAATGTGTCTTTGTCTATTTTGCAGACACTTGGATGCCAGACTTCAAAATGTCAGGTATTTGGAAACAAAATTGACATGGCCCGAATCTGGACATGCATATGAAAAACAACGAACTGCAATGTAAATTTATTAGGCGACGTAGAGGACAACAACAAAACTTCAAATGGTTGGGAACAGATAGAATGCAAAAGGAGACAATAACTAAATCCTTGAAAAATATTTTTTAAAAAATCCACGCCTTGTTTACTTACTTAGCTGGCTCGAGACAGAGCTTTCGTTCCATGAGCCGAGCTTAAAAAAGGCGCATCGGTCTTTTGCGCAGTTTTTCCAATTTGAAGGACCATTTTTGGCGATGTTGTCTTCGACTTGATCTTTCCAACGTATTCTTGGCCTTCCCCTTCTGCGTGAACCATCAGCTGGTTCGCTTTTATATGCCTTCCTGGCTGGGGCATCTTCATCCATTCTAACAACATGACCTAGCCAATGTAGTCGCTGCAGCCCAATACGTCTAACAATGTCGATGTCTGAGAATAGCTGGTACAACTCAAAGTTCATTCGACGGCGATATTTACCGTCAACACAGATTGGCACATAGCCCTTTCGGAGAATTTTTCTCTCAAACACTCCAAGTGTAAGTACCCATGCTTCAGATCCGTATAACAGCACGGGTAGTATCAGCGTCTTGTAGAGTGTGAGTTTGGTCTGGCGGGAGGTGGCCTTGCTTTTGAGTTGTTTGCTCAGACCGTAGTAGCATCTGTTGGCCATCACTATCCTTCTCCGAATTTCAAAACCGATGTCATTCGTTTTATTTATGGCGGTACCAAGGTATATAAAATCGTTGACTACCTCGAAGCTGTAGTTCTCAAGTTCCACAGTTGGTCCGAGTCTACTGGACGTCTTGTGCTTTGATACCATTATCTTGGTCTTCTCGCCGTTTACTGCCAGACCCACTTTGGCAGACTCCTTCTCAATTTGTTCAAAGGTGGCTGTTACCGCTCTCAAGGTTCGACCCATTATGGCGATGTAATCGACTTAGGCGAGTAACTGGTGTTGTTTGGAGCAATTTTTGTTCACTTTTGCCTCTCGTTTGACCTTTTCCAGCAGAATGTTAAAAAGGACACACGACAAACTATCACCTTGTCTGAATCCTCGTTCGGTATTAAAGGGCTCCGAGAGGTCCTTTCCGACTTTAACTGCTGATCTTGTGCCTTTTAAAGTTATCCTGCATAGCCGAATTAATTTTGCAGGAATGTCAAACGAACTGGCTATCGAATGCGGCTTTATAGTCGACGAATAGGTGGAATTTGTCGATGTGGGTTTTTTCCAGGATTTGGCGCAGAGTGAAAATATGGTCAATGGTGGATTTGCCAAGTCTGGAGCCACATTGGTATGGTCCAATAATGTCATTGACCATTGGCTTCAGTCGTTCACACAGTACGCTTTATAGCAATTTATATGCAATGGGAAGGAGACTTATTCCTCTATAGTTGGCACATATCGTCTTGACTCCTTTTTTGTGCACGAGACACAGGATCCTGAGGTTCCAATCATTGAGCATGCATTCTTCTAGCCAAATTGCACTAATCAGCTGGTACATGCTCCTTACCAGCATCTGACCACCAGTCTTGAATAGTTCGGCTTGTAACCCATCGGCACCTGCTGCTTTATTATTCTTAAGCCAATTGAATACTATTCTGAATTCATCTTGGCTAGGTGGTATACACTATACACCGTCATCTATTATTGGTTCTGGGGTATCCACTTCACTACTACCATTTGATACCAGAAGCTTTTCAAAATGCTCCTTCCAGATCCTCAACACGCTGTCTGTGTCTGTCACCAGGTTTCCTTCTCATCTCTACAGGAGGATGTGCCTTCACCAAAACCACGCCTGGTTTAGGTCCCTGATAAGTATTCTTTAAAAAATCCACGCCTTGTTTGGGTCCCTGAAAAGCATTCTTTAAAAAATCCACACCCTGATAGTACCTTGAAAAATATTCTTTAAAAAATCCACGCCTTGTTTGGGTCCCTGAAAAGCATTCTTTAAAAAATCCACACCCTGATAGTACCTTGAAAAATATTCTTTAAAAAATCCACACCTTGATAGTACCTTGAAAAATATTCTTTAAGAAATCCACGCCTTGTTTGGGTCCCTGAAAAATATTCTTTAAAAAATCCACATTTTGATAGTACCTTGAAAAATATTTTTAAATAAATCCACGCCTTGATAGGACCTTGAAAAATATTGTTTAAATATTTTTCCATTTATCTCGTTTGGCATTCCACCGTATTGGGTCCTGCTCCTACACAATTGTAACATTAATTTCGATTTTCATTTGAATCTGTCCGATTCCCTGTTGTCGTCTGCCTTGCAGGATTATTAGCCTTGATTGTTTGTTCAAGTTTAATAGTCTGGTCGTTGTTGTTGTATGTGTGTGTGGTGTTCTTTTTTTATTGCCGCTCCCCAATTAATGAAAACTTTCAAAATCACTGAATTCAAATGAAGCCTATAATGAAGTGGTGTTGGCGTTGGTTTTTTTCTTGTTGGTCTAACAACAAAATTTGTCTCTGGTAAAAAAAATGATGCACCCGGATTCGATGGAGAGGATTTAATAAAATTGTAAATTACTGTATGCCTGACTTAACAAGCTTTTAATTACAGACAGTTTTTCTTTGGTTGTTGGGTGTGAGATGGGAAAGCTGCCGAGGTACAGACAGTGGGGTATGGGTGACTTTTTGGCTGGATACAGCGATGTGGGAGTAGTGACAAAAAGGTGGACATAAAGAAAGCATTTTCAAGGACCAAAAAAGCAGTGGATTTTTAAGAAATATTTATTCGGGGACCTCAATAAGAGTTAATGTTTTGAGGTAAAGGTCCACCATTAGCGATTTTTATTTTAAGAGAAATTTTTCAAAGACTTCCGATCAAGGCATGGATTCAAAAAAAAAAATATTTTAAGGATCTAAAAAGTGTGGATCTATGAACAAATATTTTTAAGGACTTAAGAAGTGGTGGATTATGTAACAAATATTTTTATGGACCTAAAGAAGGCATGGTTTAAAAAATATTTTTAAGGGCCAAAATAATATTTTCCAAGGACCTCAAAATAGTGTAAATTTTGTTCATCTCTCCCGCTTTCTATTTGAAAATATTTGAAATTTTGTTGTTATTGTTTGAAATTAATTTCAAAATTATAATCCTTGCTATAAATCCCATATTTATTCCATATTATCTACAGTCATGGCCGTGGTGAAATGTCACCGAATTCTGCCTAGCTTTATGAAATTTTAATTACCCATATTAGAGCTAATTCCGGTTGCGAACATAACAATTATTTATTAAATTGTTTCTGTTCAACAATTAGCAGGGTAATTAGTTATTGTGCCGGTTTAGTTTTCAACTTAAATGTCAGTCAGCGTAAATTTGTTATCGACACCATGCCTTTCAAATCCCTTCAAAGGTCCCTAACCGCCCCCCCTAACCCTTTCCGAATTGAAATTTTATTTCATGTAGGTTGTCATATCCTCCATTAGCTATTTTACATTGAACACACAATTGCGTGTGTGTGTGTGAGTACATACATATGTGTGTTTTTGAAATCCCTTCATCAAGTCGACATCCAGCCATAATAGCAAAGATTGAAGGGAAATGTTTCCCCTCCATATGAGTTTAATATGCGTGTAGGTACTACTTCCCCATCGAATCTGCAGGGGGTGGTGTTATAATTTGTGTTCCTACCATGGTTTTAACTGTGTGTAATTTCACTGTTCACTGGGAGTCGATTACGTGCCAGTCAGTCAGCCAGCAATCCAACCAGCCACTCACTCATTCAGCAAGTCAGGTATCATGTTCAGGTGTCAAACGCACCATATCCACCAGGAGATTTTGATTGGCAAAATTGTGTCAAAACGGAATCAATTGGAAATTATGAAAACGAAAAAAAAATGTGAAACAAAATTATGGTGTGTGGAGAGCTGCCACAATTTCATTGACATCCCTGTAAGGCTAAAATTTTTTAAAGTCGGCATAATATTTTTATGGTTGTATTTTAAGGCGTGGATTTTTTAAAAATATTTTTTAAGGGGTTCTTCGAGGCGTAGATTAAATAATTTAAATAATATTTTTTAAAGACCGAAAAAATATTTTTCAAGGTCTCAAACAAAGCGGGTTTTTTTAGGGATCCATGCAAGGCGTGGATTTTTAAAGCATATTTATACGTGGATTTTTAAAGCCTATTTTTAGGCGTGGATTTTTAGAGCATATTTTTAGGCGTGAATTTTAAAGTATATTTTAAGGAGTGGATTTTTAAAGCATATTTTTAGGCGTGGATTTTTCAAAGCATATTTTTAGGCGTTGATTTTTAAAAGCATATTTTTAGGCGTGGATTTAAAGCATATCTTTAGGCGTGGATTTTAAAGCATATCTTTAGGCGTGGATTTTGAAGCATATTTTTAGGCGTATATTGTTTAAAGTATATTATTAGGCGTGGTTTTTAAAGCATATTTTTAGCCGTGGATTTTTCAAAGAATATTTTTAGGCGTGGATTTTTCAAAGCATATATTTAGGCGAGGATTTTTTAAATCACACTTTTAGGCGTGGATTTTTTAAAACATATTTTTCATTTGGACCACAATTACGGTAACGTGACCGTTTCATACATTATGCATATGATCCAAGTTAATGTCAACCCACCTCAATATTCAGTAGCCGGTATCATTACCTGTGTTCTTCAACCTCAGTGCATTAATCGACAGACAATGTTCTTGAAGTAGACAATAATTCTCATTCACTTCGTAGTACCATACGGATATATGTTCCACTTTTCCATGCCGAAGTGGTAGACCTCGGACGTTAACGAACTACGAGTGACGAAGATGTGTGGCTTGTCCGCAGTCTCGTATACTGGTGAATGTTGACAACGGTTCGGCCTCGCTCTTAGCCAGCTCCTCGCTCATAGCCAGCTTCCCCGCTCATAGCCAGCTTCCCCGCTCTTAGCTAGCTCCACACTAATAACCACTAACCGAACCCCGAAAAACCTGAACTAGCAGACCAACAACGAGCCGACTGTAGCCAGCCGATCTTCAACGTACCGACATCAGCTAGCTGAGTATCTTCGAGCCGACTTTAGCCTGCCGATCACCAACGAGCCGATCTCCAACGTAACGACAGCAGCTAGCCGATCACCAACGAGCCGACTGTAGCCAGCCGATCTTCTACGAACCGACATCAGCTAGCTGAGTATCTTCGAACCGATCACAACAAACCCGAATACCAACCAGCCGATTAGTTACGAGCCGACTGTAACCCGGCCGGCTAATAACGATCCGATCTCCATACCCAGCTACCATTACCGATTAGAAGATACCAACATAAAAGCTTATCTCACATCCAAACTATTATTCATATTGTAAACACCAGAGTATTATAATAAACATTGAAATTATAATCATTCGTGTTTTTACTTAAGGTTTGTGGGTCATTAGGTTGTCCCTGGCAGTGAATCTGTCGTTAACGAAAAATAGGGAGTTTAGTCGCCGAAGTTGCCATCAACGACAGTATCGTTTACCCTATCGCCCAAGTTGTCGTGCATGAATACAAGCATGCGAGTATTTTCTACTGGGTTATAAAACGTTTACATATTGTAATTCACCAGCATCTTTTTAATTTTACATCTGACATTTACATTGAAATATGAACAGCTGTATTTAATATTCATCTCCGGCATTTGTTTATATCATTGACAGCATTAATGTGTTGAACTTTTAGTCTGTGTTTTATTGTCAGGATATGTGATTTGAAATTATTGGATATGTTCATAAGGGTAGGAGGATTCATATAACCTGTAGAAAATTCCATGGGATCTTTATCGATTGCCTGAAGGTCAGAACATGGGGCGAGGGCCCAGGGAGCAGAAGGTACATATAAACTGAGGGTGGGTCGTTATAGGGGACCACTATTCTGATGGTTTTTGCAAAAAACTTCATGCTTTTTTTCTACTCAGATTTTTATAATTCATTTTCCATCCATCACATAATTCAACTTTCTGGAAAGTTAAGTAATCCCCCCATAGTATGTCAACAGGTCCTTATGGGGTTAAAGATTATCATAAATTACAATTTCATCGGCAAATTAATATTTCATAACACGCAGATATACACATTTTAATATCTTCATTTATAATTTATGTGTCTACGGCTGAGAGCACGTACCGACGTAGTTCGCCGGGTGTTGAATGGAATTGAAATTGTATTGGAGTTTCAGTGTCTGCAAATACAAATCGTATTTACATACGCGCGCACATACACACCCTTACTCTTACACAATATTTAAATAATTTTGTAATGAAATTCATGAACTAAAGTAGAGCACACGAGTTTTCAATTTTTTTTTGCCATATTTAACAGAAAAATTCCAATAAAAGGAAATAATAATTTCAATTTACTTTCATTTATTTCTTTATAACATTTAAGTACGTCTATGTGTGTGTTCGCCCATATGTAAATGTGTTGGCGTTTTGTTTTTTTTTTGCGGATGGCTGAGCATGTAACCTGTGTCTATTTACTTTTAATGTGTGTGTTATGACTTTCTATTAAAGTTAATTTAATTTTAATACGTTTTTCTGTTGCTAAACAAAAAGGCACAACAATAGCAACCACGCACACACACAGACACACAAGCACACACACCCACACATATATTAAATAAAATAACAATTAGTTTTTGTTTATGTAAACTTTTAAAAGAAACAACAATGGAAGTTCCTAAACAACAATGGCAATGCAATTACATTGATGTTCAGAGGGGTGGGAGGGAGTTCAGTGGTGGAGAATGGGTGGGGGTAAGAAGAAAAAAAAAACTTTTTTGTCATTAAAAAATTGTTTAGATTTTTTTTTGTTGATGAACAGTGGTTGTGAAAGTCGTGAATTTTTAAATAATTTTTTCAAGGGCTATACAAGACGTGGATTTTTTAAAGAATATTTTTTCGAAGGACCTAAACAAGGCGTGGATTTTTTAAAGAATATTTTTTCGAAGGACCTAAACAAGGCGTGGATTTTTTAAAGAATATTTTTTCGAAGGACCTAAACAAGGCGTGGATTTTTTAAAGAATATTTTTTCGAAGGACCTAAACATGGTGTGGATTTTTTAAATATTTTTTCTCCCACTGTTTTATTACGGTTTCATTTTGTTTTGTAATTAGGTGAGCAGGAATATGGAGTGAGGGGAGAAAATTTCAATCTTTTCCGCTTTAAAGTAAGAAAAAAGCCCCAAACGGATATGCATACCAACTAAGTACCTACTTTTAAACGAGATGTTCGAGAAAATGAACACATGGCCCTTGAGCCTTTAAAAAGTCATGTCAAAACAAGTATAAAATTAAAAAAACAACAATGATGACAATTTGATGATGTTGACGACGACGACACGACAATGGAATGGGGACAAGGAGAGACACCGGGTGTATATCATCTTTGTTAAAATTCTTAAATATTAATATGAAGTTGAGATTCTGGTTCAGGTTATTCTAAATTTAACCATATTCGAATTTATTGAAAATTTTTCTATGGTAATTAAAGTTATTAGAATTTGAACAATTTCAAAAACTTGGCAATGTTGAAAGGAATTGGGTGCGTTGTTATTTTTAAATTTAATTTAATATTCATAGATTTGTGAACCGGAAATTCTATTCATGTTGCCCATTTAAAAGATAATTATGAAATATCGTTTTCCTTCAAAAAAGGGGATTTAAATTTTTATCTTCAAAATTTACGCAAATTTTAATCATCAAATTTTCTGGTAGCTTTAATTTTGTTTAATTACAAGCTGATTAACATTTAAATATCTTTTTAAAGCCTTTTTCTCTAAATAAGAAACAAAACTAAAATTTGACTGCCTTTAATCCCCAAACATTGTCGCGTGGGAGGTGACGATGTTGTTGGGCGATTTATTTATCTTGTTGTTGTTCTTCTTCTTTTTCGTCGTAGTCTTCTATTGCTAATTAGTGGCACTTAAGTTAATTTACTTTTTAACACGATACTTGCGGGGTTTAAAAAATAATGAATGGCCCCATAGTCCATAGACAATTTTAAGTTCTAATTAGAATTTATTAAACCTGGGCTGGGTGTTGGAATTTGTTCGGCAAATTTTTGGAGATGCATATTTTATGAATATTTCAAGTGTTAAGGATTAACATTTTAATGAATTTAAGAAGGCTGTTTGGGATTTATGACAGCGATGTGGGAGATGGCTGACACGTATTTTTAATAGTATTCAAAAACTTCAGGACTTCAAAAGAGACAATTTTTAAAGATTAAAACAAGGCGTGGATTATTTAAAGAATATTTTTTTCAAGGACCTAAACAAGGCGTGGATTTTTTAAAGAATATTTTTTCAAGGACTTCAGAACAGGCGGGGATTTTGTAAAGAATATTTTTTCAAGGACCTCAGAACAAGGCGGGGATTTTTTAAAGAATATTTTTTCAAGGACTTTAGAACAGTCGGGGATTTTTTAATGAATATTTTTTCAAGGACCTCAGAACAAGGCGTGGATTTTTTAAAGAATATTTTTTTTTCAAGGAACTAAACAGGGCGTGGATTTTTTAAAAAATATTTTTTCAAGGACCTAAACAAGGCGTGGATTTTTTAAAAAATATTTTATCAAGGGCCTAAACAAAGCGTGGATTTTTTAAAAAATATTTTTTCAAGGACCTAAACAAGGCGGGGATTTTTTTAAGAAATTTTTTTCAGAGACCTAAACAAGGCGTGGATTTTTGAAAGAATATTTTTTATTTTATGTCTTTGTGCAAATGTTTGGAACAGGTAAAGAATATTTTTTCGAAGGACCTAACACATGGTTTTTTGAGAATATTTTTTCAAAAACTTCTAAGTCGTGGATTTTTTATAAGAATCCATTTTTTCCGTCCGTACAAGGCGTCTGTCCATGTTAAATTGTAAAAAAAGTACAGGTCGCATTTATATAATTCGAATTGGACGAAAATTGGCATAGGTCACTTATTTGGCCCAAGGACGAACCCTATTGAAATTGGGAAAAATCGGTTCAGATTTAGATATAGCTCCCATATATATTTTCGTCCGATTTTAGGTAAATAGCTCCCATATATATTTTCGTCCTATTTTAGGTAAATAGTGCACCAAAGTCCCTTTAAATCCTTCGATGTGCACGATATTTGGCATAACGTACTGAATTAAGTGCAGAATGATGTGTGTTAAGTCTCTTGAAAATCGGTTCAGATTTAGATATAGCTCACATATATATTTTCGTCCGATTTATGGTAAATGGTGCACCAAAGTGGCTAAATATATTTCCATTTGCACGAAATTTGGCAAAGCATGCTGAATTGAGTCTAAACTGATGTGTGCCAAGTTTCGTAAAAATCGGTTCAAATTTATATATAGCTCCCATATATATTTTCGTCCGATTTGAGGAAAATAGTACGAAATTTGGCATAGCGTACTGAATAAAGTATAGAATGATGTGTGCGAAGTTTCGTGGAAATCGGTTCAGATTTAGATATAGCTCCTATATAATTTTTTTTCCCGATTTTACATAAATTGTACACAAAAGACCCAAAGTTTGTCCGATTTCCACACAATTTTTAATATAAACTAATCACAGACAGGTGTCGTTGGGATCGGTCCAGATTTAAATATAGGTGCACCAAACTTCTCATGTTTATCAGATATTTATCCAAATAATCAACGGATGTCCGATTGATATTTGCTTAAAATTGATGTACATAATTTTACCCTATATTTGACCAAATGAAAAATTTAGTATTGGTTGCTGAATGACATGTTTACGGATCAAATTTCGTTTTACTGGTCTTTCAAAAATGCGACGTCTGTTGGGATTCTTCTGCTGAATATACCCAAAGTGGTGAAGGGTATCATATAGTCGGCTCCGCCCGATTTTCCTACTTTCCTTATTGGTTTTTAATATTTATATGTAATGTATAGTTGAATGTATGTTTTGCTTTTGTTTTCAAACCCCATTGCAATAATGAGAACAAATATTATATTTGTTATATTTTTCATATTACCTGCATTTTTCATTTGTATCCCGACTGCCCGATTGACCTAGGAAAAAATAACAATTCTCGGAATATTTTATTTAATATTTTTAATTAAATGTGGCATTTACTCTTTTGTTCATTAGTGATGAACTAAAATATTTCATATTTGCAATTAACGTGCCAAAGGAATAAATCAAATGTTAATTGAGTTCCTGCAAATGGAAATGCCAAGAGAAGGCTATGGAGCTGCGGGGAGGTGGGGTAAAATGAGACTAATGAGTAACAAACACACACACACAGTCAGTTGATACCGGTGTAGCAATTGTTCGGTTGACCGGACCATGGCCTCATAAATGGAACGAATGACTGCCGTACTCACTCACTCACTGAATTGAACTCAGAATGAATGATGAAATGAAAATTTTGTTTAATTAATAAATTCGAAATTTTTTGAAATATAAATTTTCTTTCAATTTGCCATGGCAAAGAGGAAATTCGATTATCATTAAAAGTGTGATAATTAAATATTGTTACGATAATGAGAGATGGAAATTTTTGAGATAATTTACAATAGATAAAGTTATTGATGCGTGGTTGGTGAAGAGTAGAGGCCAAAGGGAAGTGTACACTTTGTTAGAAAGCATTTCTAATTGATTTTACCTGGAGTGGTGGTTGGGCTTTAATCAAGAAATACAACAGCTGGCAAAAATATGAATATTAAATAATAATAACCTAAAGGTATTCACAATTTTTAGAATCTGTTTAAGTAAAGTTTCTAAAATGTCCAAAAATCGACAACAAAGTTTTCAGTGATAATGAATCTGCTGTTCAATATAACATTTAAATATACCCTCATGTCTGGCATTTGATGGCCATACACCTCACCTGGCACATTACCTTCTATATATTAATAGTGATAATGCGAACAATATACACCTTCATAGTCATTGTTCTGGAATATAATTGACTATATTTTCCCATTTGCCATTAACATATTTAATAAACAATGAGCGGAGCAGTATAGTCGGACAGGGCCGAACATACCATACCCTACACAACTTCCACGGATGTTTATTCTGAGGCTGGGCAATAGTTCGCGATATTTGCACTCTATTGCCGGTCAACAGCACCTCTTCCTAATTATCACCGAAAATTATAGGCGTTGTATTTGACCATACCTGGACCCTCGAGGAAAATTTCAAACCGATCAGAGCTATATTTTTGCCTTCCAGTGTGGAAATTGGTTATTAAATAATATCTCAGTACGTAAGTACCTGTAAATATTTAAGTGTTACTCCCACATCCGAGTACATACGACAATATAATTTAATTTACGCTATAGAATACAATTTTTGTAATTTGTCACACAAAAGTCAGGGTCCATTTGGCCAGCTAAATATTGACCGATCTTCAAACAGGCATACTTATTGTTTGGCTCGATTGCCTTCTCCATGTAAATTTTCTTGATGTTTGGACCATGCGGCGTCTGGAGCGACCAGAAAATCAGACCAAAATACAGTTTTTGGTCCATTTCATCCCCTAAATATTAACCGATCTTTACCAAAAACAATAGGGGTCATTGGCCAGAACCCATCCTACATGCAAAATTTCGTGAAGATTGGTCCATAACTGTGGCCTGTATCGTGTTTACAAAGTATAATGGACAGACGGGCGGACACACATGTCTAGATCGACTGAGCTAGTCGAGATATGACGATCGGTATACTTAAAGGTGAGTCTAGGACAAATATTTCGCGGCGTTACAAACTCTTGGGGCTGCACAAAGCTATAATACCCTGACAACATAGTTGTGTAGGGTATAAAAATTGTTTTTTGAAACACTAATTAAAAATTAATTTTCATCGTACAATGTGGCCTTTATTTAAATAACATTTATTTATTTTTTTTTTTTTTGTAATTAAAATTTATCAATGCCTGAAAGCCTGTCAACTTATTGTTTTATAGATTATGCAGATTACCATGCAGCTTAACAGCTCATAAATTAAATGTCAAAGGGGAAATCAAAATATAACAAAACAGATTGGTCTCTGGATCGGTATGTACAGGTTCTGAAAATCAAATAAAATTGTTTAGGTCTTTACAAAAATATTTGTTAAAAAATTCACGCCTTGTTTTGGCCCTTAAAAATACTCCATAACAAATTCCAAGCCTTGTTTAGGTCCTTAAAAATATTCTTTAAACAATTCCAAGCCGTTTTTACTTAGCTGGCTTGTGACAGAACTTTCGTTCCATAAGCCGAGCTTAAAAAAGATTCCCAGGCGGCCTTTTGCGCAATTTTTCCAATTTGAAAGACCATATTCGGCAATGTTGTCTTCCACTTGGTCATTCCATCTTATTCGTGATCTTCCAATTCTGCGTGAACCATCAGCTGGTACGCTTTTATATGCCTTCTTGGCTGGGGCATCTTCATCATCATGACCTAGCCAACGTAGTCGCTGCAGCTCAATACGTCTAACAGTGTAGATGTCCGAGAATAGCTGGTACAACTCATGGTTTATTCGACGGCAATATTCACCGTCAACGCAGATCGGCCCATACATCTTTCGGAGAATTTTTTTCTCAAACACTCCAAGAGCTGCCTCATCTGCTTGCGCAAGTACCCATGCTTCAGATCCATATAATAGCACGGGTAGTATCAGCGTCTTGTAGAGTGTGAGTTTGGTCTGGCGTGAGGTGGCCTTGCTTATGGGTTGTTTACTCAGACCATAGTAGCATCTGTTGGCCATCACTATCCTTCTACGAATTTCAAAACAGATGTCATTCGTTTTCTTCATGGCGGTACCAAGGTATATAAAAACTGTGACTACCTCGAAGCTGTAGTTCTCAAGTTCCACACTTGGTCCGAGTCTACTGGACGTCTTGCGCGTTAACAACATAAGCTTGGTCTTCTCGCCGTTTACTGCTAGACCCACGTTGGCAGACTCCTTCTCAATTTGTTGAAAGATGGCTGTTACCTCTCTCAGTGTTCGATCCATTATGTCGATGTCATCGGCGTAGGCGAGTAACATGTGTTGTTTGGTGTACAGATTGTCATTTCTGTTCATACGAGATACCTTTTCCAACAGGATGTTAAAAAGGTCACACGACAAACCGTCACTTTATCTGAATCCTCGTTCGATATCAAAGGGCTCCGAGAGGTCCATTCCGACTTAAACTGTTGATCTTGTATCAGTTAAAATTATCCTGCATAGCCGTATTAATTTTGCAGGAATGACAAACGCAGACATGGCTTTATACACCTCTGAGCGGATAGGGCTGTAAATGCGGCTTTATAGTCGACGAATATATGAAATGTGGTTTTTTCCAGGAGTTGGCGGAGAGTGAAAATCTGGTCGATGGTGGATTTGTCAGGTCTGAAGCCGCATTGGTATAATGTCATTGACCATTGGCTTCAGTCGTTCACGCAGCACGCTGGATAGCACTTTATATTCGATGTGAAAGAGACTTTTTCGTCTTGTCTCGTTTTTTGTGCCCGGGACACAGGATGCTGATGTTCCAATCATTGGGCATGCTTTCCTCTAGCCAAATTGTACTAATGAGCTGGTGCATGCTCCTTACCAGCATCTGACCACCAGTCATGAATAGTTCGGCTTGTAACCAATCCGAACCTGCTGCCTCATTATTCTTCAGCCAATTGATTGATATTCTGACCTCATCTTGGTTCTATACCGTCATCTATTATTGGTTCTGGGGTATGCTTTTCACCGCTACTATTTGATACCAGAAGTTTTTCAAAATGCTCCTTCCAGATCCTCAACACACTGTCTGTATCTGTCACCAGGTTTCCTGCTTCATCTCTTCATCATTCTAACTCCTATACATCTCGATTTGCTCACGCTCACGTTTTTCTTGTTCTTTCTTCTTTTTTCTGAAAATACGTTTCTCCTCTCTCCTTTTCTCCGGATAGTTCTCCATCGCATTACGTGTTGCTACTGTCCGCAGGGTTGCCTTATACGCTGTATTTTTCATATCAGTAGCATTACGACACTCCTGATCGTATCACGGATTTCTTAATGGTAGTCTTCGGTACCCAAGTGTTGCTTTTGCTGCAGTTGGTGGGGAGTGGGCAATTCTCTGCCATTGTGCTTCTATATTGTTATCGGGACAAGGAGTGTTTTCGTCAAGCAGTTGGGTAAGTTGAGCGGAATAGGCTTCTGCTATATGTTGTGCTTGTTGTGTTGTGCTATAGGCCCATGAAAAACTATTTTTAAAAAGTCCACTCCCATTGATAGTCCCAGTAAATACATTCTTTAAAAAATCCACGCCTTGTTTGGGTCCTTTGATTTCAGCAAATCCTTGTTTATAATTGGATTTTTTTAGGATATTAAAAATAAAATTCCATGAATAAAAGTTTTTTGAAAAATATCTAATTTTAGCCGCTGCTTCCGAGTGGAGCCATCATCACAACTAAATCCACAAAAATCCACTGGGGCTTTTGTGCTGCTCCAACAACCTGCCGAATGTTATTTACAACTAATCCTGTTTGTGCCACAAAAAACACAACAGTTAGTCTCTAAATATGGCTAAGTTATATCCCTGCGAGCAAATAAATAAATAAAAAAGAACAAAGCAAACAAACAAAAAAAATTATAATTGAATATTAAAGAGAGTCGGAAAAAATGGAAAATCTGTAAAATTCTCAGGGGACCTTCAGTCAGATGAATGAATTGCCAGACATTACAGGGGTTCTTCGAGGAGTATTAGCTGCTGATGCTGTGTTTGTGTGTAGTTCTTGAAAGTGTTTAAATTTACAGGAAACGGATATTGAAAAATACCATAGTTGGTGAGTGAATGCGTGCGGGATAAAAGGTGCGAGGTGCAAGATGTTGAAGTAATGCCGAAAAATAATATCCAGTCAACTAACCAAAAAAATATTTCTAAATTAAATAAATCAGAAGCAATGTTTGTCGGAACCGTTACAGACTCTAAACATGGATACTTTAAAATCGGAGCAGGTGGAAATGTGTGACACCCTACTATACAGAAATTTTGCTATGGCTTATAACTGATACATCTTCCCATTTGCGATATTTCTAGGAAGGTGTGAGTGGTGGTTCCATGAAAAATGACAGGCACTTAAAAGTCTGTTCCATTTATTTACGGCTATTATTTTTGTCCACGACGGTAAATTTCGAAGTGATGACGTTTTCCTTTGTATTGTGTCACCTAAGGGAATTTTTCTATTTTTATCCTCCACTTCAGGTGTTTTGAGTAACTAATATTTAGTTTTGCCAAATGGTAGTGTACCAGCAGAAAAATGCAAATAATTTGTATACCCTCCTCAGCCACTTGGTGGCCAAGTTTCCTTTCATTCCGTTCGTTCGTTCGTTCGTTTTTTTTTTAGGTATTTCCAGGAATTTCCAATTGCTAATGTTTTGTTTTGTGGTCTCTGTGAAAGCAGTCTGCCAGCCAGCCAACCATCTGGTTGACTAGCTGCCAGCCAAAACTAAATTTCGTTAGCTCTACAGCGGACACAGGCTGTTGGTTTCAGGGCTTGTGTATAGGGGAGGATATCCCGCCATTGTAATTTAATCATAATTTTATTGCCTTTTATTGTGATTTATTAGCAGGTCTGATTGAGGGTTCTGGTTTTCCTACATTCTTCCATTGGCCCCAAAAAAGGACGAAAATATCGATGTTTACTCTGTGTTGTTTGGCCTGTTGCTGTGTCTTGTTGTCTGTCATGACTGTGAAGAAGGTGTTTCAAGAGGACTTTTTTCTTTACCCGAAAATGAACAATTACTGCAAACACATTTTGTTATTTTGTTTTGATTCTACCCTTAAGGATAATAATATTGATAAAGGACGAAACGGCATTTAATTCAATATTTAAGAAAGACAAAAGGAACTAAACGAAAAAAAATAAACATTTCAAAAGGAAAGTTAAAATAAGCAGGGAAATTAAATGGTAAGCTAAGCGAGGGAGGGAGAAATGGAAGCTAAAGAGGAAAAATGTAGAAGGCGGAGGAATTGAAACTCATTTAAATTTTATTAAAATGCTAATTATTGGTGAACGTTTTTGAAAGGAATAAAATTGAGGATCTTTGAAATCCTCGGAATTTGTTAAGGGCCAACGATAGCAAGGATTTGTTGGATTTTCAAAATACTATTTCTTTCAAGGACTAAGAAACTGTACGGATTTTTTTAAGGATATTTTTCAAGGACTAAGACAAGGCGTGGATTTTGTTAAGGATATTTTTCAAGGACTAAGACAAGGCGTGGATTTTGTTAAGGATATTTTTCAAGGACTAAGACAAGGGGTGGATTTTGTTAAGGATATTTTTCAAGGACTAAGACAAGGCATGGATTTTGTTAAGGATATAATTCAAGGACTAAGACAAGGTGTGGATTTTGTTAAGGATATTTTCAAGGACCAAGACAAGTTTTGGATTTTCGTAAGTATATTTTTCAAGGACTAAAACAAGGCGTCGATTTTGTTAAGGATATTTTTTAAGGACTAAGGCAAGGCGTGGATTTTGTTAAGGATATTTTTCAAGGACTATGAAAAGGCGTGGAGTTTTATAAGGACATTTTTCAAGGACTAACACATATCGTGGATTTTGCTAAGGATATTTTTCATGGACTAAGGCAAGGCGTAGATTTTGTTAAGGATATTTCTTGAGGACTAATACAAGGCCTGGATTTTGTTACGGATATTTTTCAAGGACTAATACAAGGCGTGGAGTTTGTTAAGGATATTTTTCAAGGACTAATACAAGGCGTGGATTTTGTTAAGGATATTTTTCAAGGACTAATACAAGGCGTGGATTTTGTTAAGGATATTTTTCAAGGACTAATACAAGGCGTGGATTTTGTTAAGGATATATTTTAAAGACTGCGAGAAGGTGTGGATTTGGTTAAGGATATATTTTAAGTAGTTCTTGGAAGAGTGATTTTTTAGAAGTTTTTAAAGAATATTTTTCTTGCCTGGATATTTTAAAGAAGATTTTTCAGGGACTTAAATAAGGAGTGAATTTATAAAGAATACAACTTTAAAGAATAATTTTTAAAGTTATGAGGCGTGGATTTTTTTAAGTTCTTGTGAGGCGTGGATTTTTTAAAGTTCTTATGAGGAGTGGATTTTTTAAAGTTCTTAAGAGGAGTGGATTTTTTAAAGTTCTTATGAGGCGTGGATTTCTTTCATTTTTTTAATGAATATTTTTCAGGAATAATGTAGGAGAATCCATTACGATTTATTCACTTCAAATGCTTTTGACCTCCGTTTGTTAAACTTCATCTTCATGCAACATGTGACAGACATATATGAATTGCATCTATGTGTATGTGTGGGTTTTTTTTTTGATATTGCAATTTTTAATTGCAATGTCAGACACGTTGTTTGATTGTGTCAAGCAACCAACTTGCCATAGCTGTTGTGCTGTGCATTGCATTGTCGTGGTAGTTGTGGCAGTGCCTGTTAAGCATCAGTAATCAGTTGCGGACTCCCGATCCGTCATCATGTTATGCATCAGCCGAGGCCAAGGACTTTGTGTTGGGTGGCTGTGTGAATGTGATTCGGATTGCAAGATTGTTATACGGCTTTCTGTGATAAGAAGTAAATCCTTTTCTCCACTTTGGCATGGCTGTGGCAGTGACAAGTGAATACTGATGATGATGTGCAGGGATATTCTGAGAGGCTGAGAAGGATGTCTGTTTGGCCATAAAACTTTCCTAATTGAGTGTTTAAGCCGTACTTCTCATTTCTAACAATTGCAGTTTTTAATTTCACATCTCTCTCTTTGCAAATAAATACATTACTTGGCAACAACATAATAACAATGGGTAATGAATGAGTTAACTCTCTTCTCTTTGTGTGTGTGTGTGTGCGTGTCATTAAACTTTGACAAATGAATGAAACGAAAGGAAGAGTTGAAATCTCATCGCATTGCCTCACAATGGCAAATTAATTTTATTTTTAATTTTCTTTGACAAACTTTTGCCAAGATAAGGAAGGGACAATTACAGTTATAAGCTGATTTGGCAAAAAAACTTGCGAAACACCAGACATTAATGAAATTAACATGAATCTCCCTCTAATGTTGGCTAATAGCTTCACTAATGGCGGCACATCATCTTGGACATCTTGTTTACACAAAATTAGTGAAAACACGAGCCATACCATAAATAATCTAATAAGGATAAGGAGATACATTTAATGTAAATATGTCCTTGAGACGGAGGCCCTAATGTTTATTCTTAAAAAACCCACGCATACCAATCTCATAGCAGTTTTTAAATAAAAAAATTTTTCCAAAGAAAACTTTTTCAAAACCTATTATGGGTTTGGGCAATTTTAATTTAAAAAAGGTCCCTAAAAATTAATCTTTAAAAAAATGCAGGCCTTGTTTAGGTCTCTAAAAAAATTCTTTAAAGAATCGAACCTTGTTTGAGTCTCTAAAAAATATTTTTTTAAAAAATTCACTCCTATTGTATAAGTTCGATATGTTTTGACTCAACTTCCCGAACCACAGCGTCCCCTGGTCGACCAACCTCCATAGAGTTAACTTGTCATCTAACCTTAGAAGTAACTAGTCGCATAACGTCTACGCAACAGACCTCTGTCGCCGCCACCATAAATTACAAGAGTTAATTTATTTGTTGTATTAGGAAAAGAATACCACCTCGCCTAAACACCTATATTCTTGAAAATAAAATCAAATTTTCACCCAAATCCTCCTCATAATTTCTGAGAGACATCTTTTTCTCTACGAAAAAAAATCGCGGCAATTCAAAAATAACCAAAGAATTAGAAAGCCAATTGCCAAATGTTATATGAATTCATTTCAAGTGAACCCCAAAATACATATGTCAAGTTCAATTCTTCGAAGGTGTATCCATGACAAAAATTTATATATTCTTTGGGTATAAAATATCCTGAAGTCAATGAATTTCTTTCTTTTCACAAACAAAAAGAAAAAAATGAAACCATTTTTCTGTTTACTTTATTCCGTTTCACATATTTAGCCAAGATTGAATTTCAAACGAAAATAAATGCTTTAGGCTTAACAAAATATGTTTGTAGCTCAGTGGATGTGTGTGGGTGTATGTTTGTGAATGTCATCAAGTCATTAATATGATCATGGTATGAGTGGTATGTCGTATTTCGATTCACATACAATATTTTATAATACGCCTTGGGTGCGTATGTGGCATATTTGTGAATTCAATTAAAGCTGCGTTAAGCATACGCCACCACGACCCCCCGGTTGTCAACTGTTAGCGAGAGGCCATCGAACGAAGAAGAAGATGGATAACCATAAATGTGAAAAAAACAAAACAATGTGTGTATGTTTGTGTGTGTGAGTGTATCTGTTTGTCACATATATTAAAGATGCGATTACTTTTTGCATATGTAATCTCTCATTTCTCTGGCATTGTCACATTCGATGAGATGAGAAGAAAAAATGCAAAAAGGAAAACAAGAAAACAGAAACAAAAACATCTAAATTACATTAAATTTGTTATTGCAATTTTCATTGCTGTTATGCTTTCTTCCCTGCTCCGCTTTTTTTTTTCCTTTGTTTGTTTTTGTAATCTTTTGCAAATCTAAACAGAGCACGTTGTCGTATCATTACACTCAAGCTTCTCAAGCTATTACTTTGCAATGTTATCTTTTACAGGATATATGTGCTTGTTTTTTATTGTTGCTGTTGTTGTTATTCAGTATGTTATTGCTTGTGTTGTTAAGGAAACGGAAACGACATTGAAACAAGTTGTTTATTTGTCTGAGAGTGTGAGTGTGTATGTCTGTGTGTGTGTGTGAGTGCATGATTTTAAGTTTTAATTCAAATGAAATGTTACGAGGATATGTGTAAAACAAACACAGAACGTTAAACTCTTAGCAAACGATTGAAAGCGAAATAAAAACAACAGAAATAAAAAAAGACGTAGTGACAAAAAGAATAATGAATAACAGAAAATACGAAAAAATGTATTGATTGTGTAAATGTGTTGCATTTGTATTGGGCATACACATACTCATACATACATCACGAATGTGTGTGAGCTATAAAACGTATTTATTTGGTGGATTGGTTGGACTCTGATGGATTTTGAATTAAGAAAATAAGAAAATAAATAAGGTGGGGATTTTCTAAAAAATATTTTCTCAAATTTATTTTTTCAATTATATATATATACTAGCAACTTCGTTGGCGAATGTAGGAAATATTTAAACATGTATTAATATACTATTTTATTTTTACAGCAAACGGCATATGTCAGAAAAACAAATTCACACACTAATATCGACCATAAATTAAATTTGAATGCCATTTAGTACCCAAGTTCATGATTCGAGCTCTACAGGTTCACACAAGTTTTCCATTTAGTTCGCATTATTTCCATAAGTACCCTGTTCAACTCTCCAACAAAACTTCATGCATGCACCCTAGGGATAAGTAAATCGACTTTCGACTAATCGATTATATATTCAAGTTTTTGGATTCCAACTCTATTGGTTCACCCGCAAAGTCAATTTTCAACATTTTGGATTTGTTTCATAAATTCTTGGTTTATTATCGCAAAGCCGAAATTGTCCAAAAATTACACATTCCAAAACTTTTTTTCATCTATTGACAACAATTCTTATAAAAAATAAATTTTTAGTCGATTTTGCTTCAGTTGGAAAAAATCGAAAATTTTTGAACAGGTTACACCAAACCAACATCCCCACAGTGATCCAAAATCCAAGTTTCAGGATTCCAACACTATCGGTTCACGTACAAGACAAATTGTACCAAATTTACTACACAGTAGTACTTATTTCTAAAACCTCCTTCCTGCCCCAAACCTACACATCCACAGTGATCCTAAATCCAAGTATTAGTTGTACCAATTTCGATTCCCAAATCACACCCCCACAGTATCCAAAATCCAAGTTTCAAGATTTCAACTTTACCGGTTGACCTACAATTCAAATTCACCCCTAATTCAAATTGTACCAAATTTAGTACATAGTTGTACCAATTTCCAAAACTTCCTACATAACCCAATCCTACCACCTCCACAGTGATCGTAAATACAAGTTTTAGGATTCAAACTCTATCAGTTCACAATTCAAATTAAAATTTCAAATTTAGTACACAATTTAAAGTGTACCAATTTCCAAAACTTCCTACATAACCCAATCCAACAACTCCACAGTGATCCTAAATCCAAGATTTAAGATTCTAACTCTATCGGTTCACCCACAATTCAAATTGTACTAAATTTAGTACACAATAGTACGAATTTCCAAAACTTCCTACTTAACTCAAACCAACACCCCCACTGTGATCCTAAACCTAAGTTTCAGGATTCAAATTCTATCAGTTCAGCCACAATTCAAATTGTACAAAATTTAGTACACAGTAGTACGAATTTCTAAAACTTCCTACATACCCAAATCCTACACCCCCACAGTGATCCAAAATCCAAGTTTCAAGATTTCAACTTTACCGGTTGACCTACAATTCAAATTGTACCAAATTTAGTAAACAATAGTACGAATTTCTAAAACTTCCTACTTAACTCAAACCAACACCCCCACAGTGATCCTAAATCTAAGTCTCAAGATTCCAACACTATCGGTTCACGTACAAGTCAAATTGTACAAAATTTAGTACACAATAGTACCAACTTCCAAGACTTCATACATACCCCAATCCTACACCTCCACAGTGATCCTAAATTAAAATTTCATGATTTCAACTCTATCACATCACCCACAATTTAAAGTGTACCAAAATTAGTACACATTAGTACAATTTCCAAAACTTCCTACATAGTCCAATCCTAATTTAGTACACATTTCTATAACTTGCTATTATCTATCCCCTTTCAATCTTACACCTTAACAGTGATCCTGACTCCAAATTTCATGATTCTAGCTCAATTGGTTCAACTAAAATAAAATTGTACCAAAATTAGTACCATTTAGTACCCATAAGTATTTTTTTGTTAAACTGACCCTAATCCTACATGCCTACAATGATCCTAACTCTAAACTTCATTGTTTGAGCTCTATCGGTTCACCCAAATCCAAATTGTGCCAATTATAGTACGATTTAGTACTTTTCGTACACATAAGTAAACATTTCCAAAATTACGTACATATACCAATCCTAAACTCGATTTGTACCTCTAAATCAAATTTGTACCAAATATAGTACCATATAGTACTTTTCGTACACATGAGTACACGCTTTTAAAACTATCCACTTAAATAGACTGTACATCTCAACTCTAATTTGCATTCCAAATTTCAAGTTTTTAGCTTTGTCCATTCACATGCTACGAAATTGTACCAAATTATGTACATTTTAGTACTTTTCGGATAGTTCTAGTTCGAATTTCCAAACACCCTTTGGTAGATCTATCCTACACTCCATAAGCGACCACCAATGAAAATTTCATAGCTCTAGCTCTACCGGTTCGCCAAATACAAATGGTATCAATTTTAGTACTTTTCGTACCGTTCTAGTACGAATTTCCAAAAACCCAGCCTTATCTGTCACCTTTGGACCAAGAGTGACACTCACCTAAAATTTCAAGATTCTAGCTTCAGCCGTTTCGTCTGGAGATTCATCAGATGTAAGGTTTTTTTAAAAAATGTTATCCATTTTTTCAAGCCTCAATAGAAGGCGTGGATTTTTAAAAAAAATATTTTGTAGGGACTTCAACATGGCGTCGATTTTTTAGGGACTCTAAGTTGTGGTCGATTTTTTAGGGACTAACTAACTAGGCATCGATTTTTAGGGACTCTAACTAGGCGTCGATTTTTGAGGGACTCAAAAACTCGTTTTTTTGGGGACTCTAATTTTTTAAACAATATTTTCAGGATTCAAAAATAGGCGTGGATTTTTATAAAAAATTTTTTCAGGATTCAAAAATAGGCGTGGATTTTTATAAGAAATGTTTTCAGGATTCAAAAATAGGCGTGGATTTTTATAAGAAATTTTTTCAGGATTCAAAAATAGGCGTGGATTTTTATAAAATTTTCAGGATCCAAAAATAGGCGTGGATTTTTATAAGAAATTTTTTCAGGATTCAAAAATATGTGCAAAATATAGTGCTGAATTTTTTAAACATTCGAATATTATTTTTTTAAACCTAGCCTTGCCTGTAATAGTTAAGAACCACTAAGAATAACAACAACAAGTGCTGCATTATATTGTCACGAACACTGTAATGCTTATACCAATACTACTTAAAAGGCATACAACGACACCAACAAAAGCTACAAGAACAACAACGACTTCGACTACGACTACGAAAAAGAAAGACAAACATTGAGAAAAATGCAAATGTCATGTTGACACTCTCAAGTGAAAGAAGGAGGGGAGGAACAAACGGAAGAAAGCTACAACAACAAAATAATCCCATTCAAGGCAACGAAGCGTAAAAAACAATAAAATTTATTCAACGTTTAAGACAAAAAAAAAACACACACACACACACAGAGTAAACAACGGAAGGGATATCAAGTGGGCAGATGACACATACACACACTCACACATTTGGATACATTTCACACTCACGATAACGACTTTCCAATGTTTTTAACCGATAAAAAAAAACGAAAACCACTTTCATCTCCAACTTGCAGATTGGTGGTTTATCACCAACCCTGGCCAGCCAAAGGTGGTATAGAGTTCGGTGGAGATAAATGGCGCTTAAGGTATTTCCGTATAAATTGTATCGGCTGTTGTTGTTTTTATTTGTTGTTGTGTCTCTTAACAACACTTTTCTTTTAAGTGCAAAAAAACATAAATTAACGAAAGTGAAAAACCCAACAACTGTCAATGGAAAGCCTATACGACATGTTTTGTTTCCCTCTAGAAGTGAAAAATACATTTACGCATGTAGTCGGGATGAAACGTTTTTTTTTCATTTCAAGGTCATCAAAGTTTACAACTGTGTCCATAAATCACGTTCTTTTTTTAATAATGGAATGTATTGCAAGTTATGTGCATTGAATCCTAGACCAATCGATCAGTGACAATTTGAATTGAGAACAAACATGTTTGAATTTAATGGCTTCGTATGGAATGAATATTAATTTTATGTTTCAAGATTTTTATAGAAATGTTTAAGGACTTTAAAAGGGGTGGATTTTTAAAGAATATTTTTCAGAAACCTAAAATAGTAGTGGATTTTTTTAAGAAGGATTTTTTTTTAAGAATCTTGTCAAGGCATGGATTTTTTAACCAATATTTTTTAAGGACATGGTGTGGATTTTCTAAAGCATATTTTTTCAAGGACCTAAACAAGTCGTGGATTTGTTAAAGCATATTTTTTCAAGGACCTATACAAGGTGTGGATTTTTTAGTGAATATTTTTTTCATGGATTTATTGCAGAATTTTTTTCAGGGACTTAAATAAGGCGTGGATTTATTAAAGATTTTTTTCTCAGGGACTCAAACAAGGGGTCCTCCAAGGCGTGGATTTTTTAAACTGTAATTTTAGGTGTCCTCACTAGACGTAGATTTTTCAAAGAATCAGTTTAAGGGTCCTCATAAGGCGTAGATTTTTAAATAATCATTTTAGGGGTCCTCACAAGGCGTAGATTTTTAAAAAATAATTTTAGGAGTCCTCACAAGGCGTAGATTTTTTAAAGAATCATTTTAGGGTCCTCACAAGGCTTAGATTTTTCAAACATTAATTTTAGAGGTCCTCACAAGGCATAGATTTTTTAAAGAGTCATTTTAGGGGTCCTCATAAGGCGTAGATTTTTTAAAGAATCATTTTAGGGGTCCCAAGGAGGCGTGGTTTTATTAAAGAATCATTTTAGGGGTCCTCACAAGGCGTAGATTTTTTAAAGAATAATTTTAGGGGTCCTCACAAGGCGAAGATTTTTCAAACAGTAATATTAGGGATCCTTACAAGGCGTAGGTTTTTCTAACAGTAATTTTAGAGGTCCTCACAAAGCGTAGATTTTTCAAACAGTAATTTTAGAGGTCCTCAAAAGGCGTAGATTTTTCAAACAGCAATTTTAGAGGTCCTCACAAGGCGTAGATTTTTCAAACAGTAATTTTAGAGGTCCTCACAAGGCGTAGATTTTTCAAACAGTAATTTTAGAGGTCCCCACAAGTAATTTTAGAGGTTCTCACAAGGCGTAGATTTTCCAAACAGTAATTTTAGAGGTTCTCACAAGGCGTAGATTTTTCAAAGATAATTTTCCTAACCTACCATATAATATTCTTTTAAATGCCACAGCCAATTCGTAAAACTACAAATCCTCCTCAGTCCCAGTGACAAACTAAACGACCGAACTTCCATTTTTCATAGAAAAAAGTTTTGTTTTTATGGCTAATAAAACCATAAATTTGCATAAATTAACAGAATCCCTGTATACATTTTCAAATATACCTGCAGGGTTTTGTGCGGAATGCACTTTGTCTCTCACTCCCTTTCTATGATTTATTTCCTGTGTTTGGGATGGCAGAGCTGCAACTTCATTATAGTAGTAGCCGTAATTTGTTACGCATAGTTTGGTTTATGTTCTGTTCAGTTCAGTTGCATTTTGTATTTAAGGGATTGTGCTGAAAATTTGGCACCACCATTGTCCTTGTGTAAATTATGGTAACCAGGTTTAGTAACACCGCTATACCTCATCCATTATAAAGTAATAATTTAGGTAAAAGGGTATAGAGGTCATGCACAAAAATAAATTTGAAAAAAACTATCCAAGATTATGGCAGACAAAGAGCAGAATATATTTCGAGAGTTTTGAATGGGTGACCAAAATCGCCAGAGTTCCATTGGTGTAGCACTATTGTACCCCCTGAAATTAAATTCCTTTGGCATTGAAAAGAAAAATAAAACTAAAATGCCGATCCCCTCACTATATTAGGATGCAAGAACAGATAACGAAATACAACAACATGTTTATTATCATATCTCCACCCCATCCACTCTCCCAAAATAATGGACTCCGTTCGCCATAAATAGCGTTCAGTGATTTATGAGTTTTGCATTTCATAAAAATCCTGAAAAGAAAAAATCGCATTGCATTAAACATGAACGAAGATTTTGAAAATGTACTTTTCGCAGAGCGGATAATAGGGAGAAAAAGACACGCACTTACACAGTAACACCCACCAGCACACACACACAGCATCAACAACACACGACATTAAAGACCCTACAAGGAGATTTTTTAACATTAGAGATAAAGTAATACTAACACGAACCAGATAGACGGACAGACACCAGCACAAAAAGCATTTTATCGTTTCTGCATTTTTTCGTTTTGATATTCAATGAAAATATAGAAAAAAAAAACACGCAGAAGAGATATTAACAACATCATAAAAACAATAAAGATTTCAGATTTACATAAAATATTTGTTGGAAAATTTGTTTCAAAGCAAAGGAAAGCTAAAAATATACTTTAAAAAATCCACGCCTTGTGAGGACCCCTAAAAATATTCTTTAAAAAATCCACGCCTTGTGAGGACCCCTAAAAATATTCTTTAAAAAATCCACGCCTTGTGAGGACCCCTAAAAATATTCTTTAAAAAATCCACGCCTTGTGAGGACCCCTGAAAATATTCTTTAAAAAATCCACGCCTTGTGAGGACCCCTAAAAATATTCTTTAAAAAATCCACGCCTTGTGAGGACCCCTAAAAATATTTTGTAAAAAATCCACGCCTTGTGAGGACTCCTAAAAATATTCTTTAAAAAATCCACGCCTTGTGAGGACCCCTAAAAATATTCTTTAAAAAATCCACGCCTTGTGAGGACCCCTAAAAATATTCTTTAAAAAATCCACGCCTTATTGGACGACCTAAAAAAATATTCCTTAAAAAATCCACATCTTATTGGACACGCTGAAAAATTATTCTTAAAAAATTTTTAGGTCCTTAAAAATCCACGCCTTGTAGGACTGCCTGGAAAAATATTCTTTAAACATCTACGCCTTGTAGGACTGCCTGGAAAAATATTCCTTGAAAAATCCACGCCTTGTAGGACTCCCACGCCTTGTTTAGGTCCTTGAAAAAATTCTTTACAAAATGCACACCTTTAAATATCAATTATCATAACAATAACCCAACCCACACAGTGTCCAGTCTTCTTTTACCGAACGCTCAAACTTCCGCTAAATTGAGAACAATGACAGAACAAACGACTAATTGATAGCTTTGGTGAATGACAATAGCGAGAAGAAAAATCGCAATCAAGCGTTTAACAACATTTCCACATGATTTAACCAGCCAACCAGTCAGCGAGTCAATCAGTCACTCAGCCAAGCAGCAACAGCCAAAAAGAAAATCCATCCAAAGAAGCAGCACTAAAATCAAAGTAAGCTGCCAACAAAACGAAACGAACGACGATGTGAATACTTTTCATAAAAATTATAAATCAACCATAAACTTAATGAGTTCTACAAGGAGAGGGGTGGGGTGAGGAGCTGGGCTGGGCTGGATTTGAGGTAGCTATGGCAGTGAATATTTGGTCTGTCAGCAAAACTTTGGTAGTGGTTGATGAAAGCAGTGGTTGCCAAAGAAAGTGAATCAAAAAAGAAAAAATGAAATTGAAACAGAAAAGTTTCTTTTCACTCCCTGGCAAGGCGCATTCGGAAACATAACGCGTTGTGGAGCAAAGAAAACTGAAACCATGCTGAAGGAAGTTTCGCCCTGCGGGATTTGCGTGTGGGATTGCTTACAGTTTATGTTCGTCTTCTTCGAACTCAGCCAGTTGGCTGGTCATGGGAAACCTTCATCTACACTGTGGGTAAATACACTCATATTACACAAATACACACACACACAAACTAATATGGGTAAATACACTCATATTGCACAAATACACACACACACAAACTAAACACACATCATATTACCTCATATAAAGGATCAACAAAAGTTTACTGTTACATTCGTTTCAGACATTTCAACGCCATTTCAGTTCTGTTCGGTTTTTTTGTAACATTCTCCATATTTGTTCTTCTTTTGTGTGTTTCATTCAATTCAAATCTCTTGTGATTTTTTGTTGTTGCTGCTCCTAATAGTATCCTGCGTGTCCTTATGAAACAAAAGTGATCATTTCTTATTTTCCTGTTATGATTGAACAAAAAAGTCTGTTTCGTTTTCAGTTGTTTTTGCTGTTGTTGTTGCCTTCTGTTAGCATAAATTAAAAAAGTTTATAAAATTCCTCATGCCCCTTTTGTTGGTAGCGGCGAAAAAATAGAACACAGTATTAGGGATGTGAAGGATAAAGGAAAAATCTTCGAAAAAAGACGTGGATTTTAAAGACTATTTTTAGGGGTCCTCACAAGGCGTGGATTTTATAAATACTATTTTTTGGGGTCCTCACAAGGCTTGGATTTTTTAAAGACTATTTTTAGCGCTCCTCACAAGGCGTGGATTTTTTAAAGACTATTTTTAGGGGTCCTCACAAGGCGTGGATTTTTTAAAGACCATTTTATAGGGGTCCTCACAAGGCGTGGATTTTTTAAAGACTATTTTTAGGGGTCCTCACAAGGCGTGGATTTTTTAAAGACTTTTTTAGGGGTCCTCACAAGGCGTGGATTTTTTAAAGACTTTTTTTAGGGGTCCTCACAAGGCGTGGATGTTTTAAAGCCTTTTTTAGGGGTTCTCACAAGGCGTGGATTTTTTAAAGACTATTTTTAGGGGTCCTCACAAGGCGTGGATTTTATAAAGACTATTTTTTGGGGTCCTCACAAGGCGTGGATTTTTTAAAGACTATTTTTAGGGCTCCTCACAAGGCGTGGATTTTTTAAAGACTAGTTTTAGACGTCCTCACAAGGCGTGGATTTTTTAAAGACTAGTTTTAGACGTCCTCACAAGGCGTGGATTTTTTAAAGACAATTTTTAGACGTCCTCACAAGGCGTGGATTTTTTAAAGACTATTTTTAGGGGTCCTCACAAGGCGTGGATTTTATAAAGACTATTTTTTGGGGTCCTCACAAGGCGTGGATTTTTTAAAGACTATTTTTAAGGCTCCTCACAAGGCGTGGATTTTTTAAAGACTAGTTTTAGACGTCCTCACAAGGCGAGGATTTTTTAAAGACAATTTTTAGACGTCCTCACAAGGCGTGGATTTTTTAAAGACTATTTTTAGACGTCCTCACAAGGCGTGGATTTTTTAAAGACTATTTGTAGGGGTCCTCACAGGGCGTGGATTTTTTAAAGACTATTTTTAGGGGTCCTCACAATTTTGAAGTGCTATTTTTAGGGGTCCTCACAAGGCGTGGAGTTTTTAAAGACTATTTTTAGGGGTCCTCACAAGGCGTGGAGTTTTTAAAGACTAGTTTTAGGGGTCCTCACAAGGCGTGGAGTTTTTAAAGACTATTTTTAGGGGTCCTCACAAGGCGTGGAGTTTTTAAAGACTATTTTTAGGGGTCCTCACAAGGCGTGGAGTTTTTAAAGACTATTTTTAGGGGTCCTCACAAGGCGTGGAGTTTTTAAAGACTATTTTTAGGGGTCCTCACAAGGCGTGGAGTTTTTAAAGACTATTTTTAGGGGTCCTCACAAGGCGTGGAGTTTTTAAAGACTATTTTTAGGGGTCCTCACAAGGCGTGGAGTTT